>NC_135382.1:2355301-2655301 GCF_049243985.1 Paroedura picta
GCCACCCACCTGAGGCAACAGCGCATCTCTGCGTTGCTGCTGCTGCTGCTGCTGCTGCTGGAGAGGTCCAGCAAGTGGGGTGGGAGCAGTGAGAGGTTGGCGACGCTGTAGGGAGGCCCATTAGCATCTTCTCCCCATCCCAAGAAACAGCCCTGCTTGAAGCAAGCACCCCACTGCCGCCTCACATCTGCAGAGCCCCGCAGCTTGCACCTCCCTGCTTTGCATGATTCCTACCCCATATTGAGGCTGGGATCCAGAGCCATCCTTCTTCCTCAGTGCCACTTTTCTTTCTCCTCTGGGTGCTCCTAGTTTTGGCTCTCCTGGATGTCCTTGCTGCTGCTTGGTGGGAAGTGCTGTTTCCCGTGGAGCCTTGGAGACAGGAGGCGCAGGTTCATTTAGGCCAGGGAATGCCAGGTGGGCCAACTTGCACCTTCACTCCAACAAAGTCCTGAGGGAAGTGGCTCGCCTTTCAAGGGCAGCCTCAACTTGGCCAGCTGCTCCCTGTTTTCCCATTCTCCGACTCACCCCTATCTCTTTCTCCTGTTTTCTTCCTGTGTTTCTGTGGAAGGGGAGGTGCCGTTCAAACGTGGGGCATGCATTCCCCTTCTGCCCTGCCACCCCAAGACACATTGAGGGAGGACATATGGGGGGGGGGTGTCCTCCAGCAGCTTGATTGTTTCAGTGCCCTACAATCCCTGTGACAAGTTTTGAAGAGAAAGAACGTGCAATGATGGCCTATCCCTGATCAGCTTGTACTTTATACATTCCTCTTTCTTGCTTTCTTCCCTTCTCCTTCTCCTTCTCCTACTTCCTCCATCTCCTTCTCTCTCCCTCCTAATTCCTTCTTCATTACAGCTGTTTTCCCCAGAAGAATTGGTGCCTGGAGATAATTCCTGAAGATCTCCAGGCCCTCCCCTGGAGGTTGGCAACCCAGCTGCCTGAAGTCTCCTCACCCCCTACATAGCTTTTATGTGAGATTCAGATCTTCACCTTGATGTCTTCACATATGTAAAAAAAACTCACAGTACCAGCACACATGCATAAGCAGGACCGTTTTAAAAAGGGACAATTTAGAAAGGTCAGTGAATTTAGAAAGACTTCAGTGAAAAAAGGTAAGTGCATAATCCGCTCAGGAATAATACTGGAACTACAGGTGTACATAAGTGCCATTAAGCCACAGCTAACACATGGTGACCCTAGCAAGGGGCTTCAAAGGCAAGAGAGAAAATACTCGATACTGTGGAGGCCAGGAAATTGATGCAGGGGAAACACTGGCCTCCTTGCTCAAGACAGCATTACGCCATCCACAAGAGTGCCAACCCAACCAGCAGGAATGGGCTCCCTTTAGAAGGTTTTAAAAAGGAGGTTTGATAATATAATGTAATTAATATATTTTAATTTAAAAACTATTTGTCAATGTAAAAAGTATTTGTATATGCCTTGTTGTTACCCACTTGATCCAACTGAAAAGGACAGGCTATTAAAATTAAGTTATTTATTTATTTTATTTTATTTATATACTGCCTGTCATGAAAACAGCACAATATCATAGACATCTTCTTTTGAACAGGTAGCATTCTTAACAATAGGAACTTGTAGATTTGTCTTTCTCTGTATGGGTTTGGTTGGTTATTATCATTTTTCTCTATATGCTTTCCCCCCCTATATGGGTTGGCTCTGATCATCTTTTTATTACTATTGTAATATTGTATTCACACCTACTTCCCCCCTCCCCCACTGACCCCTCCTCTGTGCCCATAGGAACGCAAAAACCCTCCAGGATGCCTGGCAAGGAGGGAAATTCCTTCCTGACCCCAGAGTGGTGATTAGCACTCCCCTGTGGGAAGCAGCCATGAGAGCCAAGCTATGCTGCCCTATCTAGCCACACCCAGTGGCAGCTGGGTGGATGGTGCCTGGGCTGCAGAGCCTAGCCCGAGTTCACACGAGAGCAAGGTCAAAAGTCCAGTCCGAGTCGATAGGTATCAAGGCAAGCAGAGTCCGGGGTGAGACAAAGAGTAGTCGAGGGAAAGCCAAGGTCAGAGTCCAGAGAAACCGGTCCAATTACCAAGTTCATAGTCCAAAGCTGTTTGCCAGAGTTCAGGGTTCAGAGTTCAGGGAAGCCAATAGTAGTCACAGGTGTTCAGGAGTTCGCAGGGACAAGGAATCCAAACCGGATGGGAGGGTCCCTGCATGGATTGCACCCACGCTGACATGCTGCTGCAGCCCTGCCTAAAAGCTGCTCAGCTAATGAGCTGAGTGATTCCAGCTGGCCCATCACTCACTCTCCTCCGAAGCTGCATCAGCTGCGCTGGGTGTGTCGGTCTGCGCTGGCATCGAGCCAGCAGCCTTGCACTACTTCGCCGTTCCAGGGCAAGTGATTTCCCCTTCTTCCTTAAACGCCCCACCAACGCCTCCTCCGGGCTGTCGTCTGACGCTGGCTGTGCTGGGGCTGGGCACACAGCCCTGCTTCCACTGAGGAGCTGCTCTGACTATCAGGAAATTCAATTTAACTTCAATCCATTGGTTCTGACTTCTCAACCTTCTAGTAAATTAAGCATTTTTTTAAAAATGGAGAGCACAATGGACCAAGTTACACTTTTAACCCTCTAAAGATATATTCTGGTGTGCATGTAGAAAGGATCACTCTGTTTTTGTAGGTTCCTAGTCTGGACTTTCTTATTGATGATGAGAAGACAAGTAACTCCTCTCTGCGACTCAGGTATAGATGCAACAGGCAGCCACTTTGTGTTTAAGTGGCCCTGGCAGCTGTTATACAAAGACACGGCTGACTCCTCAGACCCAGTCAGTCATTGGCAGAGAAAGCAGCCTTGTGAGCTCCATATTGGGAGAAACCTGGAGACTTTGGAGGTGAAGCATGCAGGAGGTGAGATCTGGGGAGGGAAGGGGCTTGTGGGGTATACCACAGAGTGGCCATTTTTTCCAGGGGAACTGACCTGTGTTGTCTGGAGATGGGCTGAAATTCTGGGGGATCCCCAGGCTGGCATCACTACGAGGAAGTGCCGGCCATCACGGACTTGGCAGGTTGGGCCCAGAGGAAATATGTATACTTGGCTTGGGTGGGCCAACAAAATGGGTGTCGTTTTCTTTCTTCTGTGAATGGATATTTCAAATAGACTTGAATTTAGGGTTATGCTGCATCCAAATTGGCTGCTCCAGGCTGCCGCAGCCAGCAGCTCACCGCTGGGGGGGGGGGAGGGTGTGTGGCCGCAGCAGCAATGATGGAGCTGGGCAGTGAGGAGACCCTTTGTGATTACTGTCAGCAAGAAGAGCCCCAGGCTGCAGGGGCCGTGCCCCGTCCCACCTTGGGGTGACTCCTGGGGCTACACTATGCTGTGTGGAACTCAAGCATATCACCTCCTCAAAATTCTCCTAAAAGCTACTGATGTTACAGATGGAGCAGATGCTCTTTAAATGTTTGGCAAATATTCATCCACTATTTTGTATCTCTTATTTTAACACTTAATGACATTGGGTTTTGACAATTGAGAAACGGAGAGCTATTTTTGAGGTATTCGATAGATGACATACAATGGTATTTTGTATTTATGAAAGTCTTTGATACCTGCCAAAAATTGACCCCTTCCCCTAATGGATATGCAAAGCACCTGATGTAAGAAGCAACATGACACATTTAAAATCCACCTTTCTAATAGAAAACTGACCTACTTCATTGGGTCACCTTTCTTTGATCATTCTTGAATGAAGCTGATTGTCAGCAGATGCAGGATTCAAGTATGTTATGCAATGACAAATTCACTTTCACAAGCTATGCTGATGGCTGTGGACCTTAAAGGTAAAGGTAAAGGTATCCCCTGTGCAAGCACCGAGTCATGTCTGACCCTTGGGGTGACGCCCTCCAGCGTTTTCATGGCAGACTCAATACGGGATGGTTTGCCAGTGCCTTCCCCAGTCATTACCGTTTACCCCCCAGGAAGCAAGCTGGGTACTCATTTTACCGACCTCGGAAGGATGGAAGGCTGAGTCAACCTTGAGCCGGCTGCTGGGATCGAACTCCCAGCCTCATGGGCAAAGCTTTCAGACGGCTTCC
Source organism: Paroedura picta (assembly GCF_049243985.1). NCBI lineage: Eukaryota > Metazoa > Chordata > Lepidosauria > Squamata > Gekkonidae > Paroedura > Paroedura picta. The sequence goes on from NC_135382.1 coordinate 2,359,371, forward strand.
TTACCACTCTGTGCCACAAGAGGCTCTGTGGACCTTATCTTGCATTATTAGATATAGTAGCCACATGGCACTGCTAGTAGAGAGGTTGTGTGCTTCTGAATTCCAGGCACTGGGTAAACACTCTGAACACTCAGAGAGACCCTTGCCCTCACTGCATGCCTGTGAGCCCCCTGGTTGGCAACTGTGTGAAACAGAACTTGGGACTAGATAAGCCCTGATTTGACCTGCTGAGGCATATCTGTATGGGGAACAAGGGTGCCACCATGCCTCCCGTCCCTTTTGCACACTGAGAGGACCAGAAGGACAATCCATTGGGGTCAATGACCAGTGGTGAGAATCCTGCTTTAAAGCACAGGTAATGGGGTCTGGCCTGGAAAAGGATTTCTGAGAATTCATGTCTTCATGGAGCTTGCAGGAGGGAGCATAGCTCCAAGTTCCAGTGGAATAGATATACTGATCATTTCCTTCATGCAGGGCTTCAGGAAGGAGCCCTAACAATGGTTTACAGAGTCAAAAGAACAAGCAACTGCTTTGGGGAGCATGGGCATCATGGTAGACGTGTCCTGAGAATCAGTCGTGGTCTGAGCAGAATGAAGTCTGAGTCCAGGAGCACCTTGACGACCAACAAAGTTTTATTCCTGGTAGGAGCATTCTTGTTGCTTGCACATGAAAGCTTATAAGACGTAGTCAGTCGTCAAAGGGCCCCTGGACGCAGACTTTGCTCTGATGCTTCAGATCAACACGGCTGCTCACCTGAGTCTGTCGTCTGAGCAGTCATTGCATGTGGTACCCTCAAGAAGGGAGAAAGTCCCTCCTTCCTTCCTTTCTCTGTCTTTGCTGGGGCAAAATGCAGTCCACACAAATAGATCTGTAATTTCCCAAAGGTGGACAGCATTACAGAATTCTATCCAAGAAGGCTGGACATAGGGGGTGTGGACTGACCTTTGCCTCCTGGGATTTAGAAGGCCCTATTTCAGATTCGGCTTTCCTTTGCTGTTTTTCAACTGAAGTTAACAAATAAACAGAAAGACAAGAAGAAGAGTGCCACATTAAACCTATGTTCTACCTGTAATTTTGATCCTTTTGGGTTAAAGGAATATTCAAATGCATTCACAGTATCTTTTTCTTTGATTGAAAGAAATTGTAATTGGATTTCCAAACACACAGCTTTCATCTTCGGCAGTACAATATGTACTTTGATAATAACATGGCTATGTCATTAGAAAGAAATCCATTTATGAGTTTAGGCATAAAATGAGATACAGAAAGAGACAATAAAATGCTTTCTAACATAATGTACCTTATTTTTCATTGTATTCCATGCCTGCATTATGAATAAGTAATTTTATAAGTGCATCACCAAAACGGCTCTCCTGATCAGTCCCTGCTGTCTCGGAGCTGTCAGCAGCCCTCTGCCACCAATCCTGTTTGCACAACTGTATGAATAGCTAATGAATTTGATACAACTTTATTGAAGATCAGGGCCCGGGGCTGGAAGTTCCTGGGGCTATTTGATTGGACTTTGGAAGAACTTTTAAAGAATACTGAATAAGAAAAATGGGGAAGTGACCATCATGACCAAAATGGGAGTATGTCAAAACCCCGTACCCAAACTTTGGCTGTATGTTTTTTTCTGCCTTTCATTCTGTGTAACTGATCACTTTAGGTGTGAATGTAGCTGGTTGGAAAACCAAGGACATAAGCCTGACTACCAAATGTACATTAGTTAGATTTATCATATTCCCAATAGCCACTTATGGCTGTGAAAATTGGATGATGAAAAACTTGAACAAGATAATAATTGATTTATTTGAATTCTGGTTTTGGAGAAGGCTTCTGTGGCTTCCATAAACAGCAAAAGTCACAAACAAGGAAATACTACAGTGCATAAAGTCTGATATATCATTGGTAGGCAAAATCACAAAACTCCAGCTCACTTACTTGGGCCATTTCATGTGAGCCAAAGCAATGGAGAAAGCAAATATGCTAGGATTAGTCAGTGGAAAAAGGAAACCATGCTGACAAAGAACATGGTGGCTAGCCAGGATCAAAATGGATACTGGCCCAGCTGAGGGAGGCAGTGTGGGATCGAGGATCATGGCAGTGGTTGTGCCATGGAATCTCCAAGAGTCAACCATGACTGAATGGCTGACAACAACAACAACAGTGTGCACCAGGGATTCTGGTTGTAAAGCTGTTTGATTTGTGGTAATGTGTGGGGTATGCTCACTGCGCTTCTAACCTCCATCGCATCCCCAGGCATGCGAGGGTGGAGGCTAGGGTGGATCCGAGGTTGGTCCTTTGCAATGCATGGTCAATCAACAACAAGGCCTCGACTCTGCAACAGTTTTTTGTGGAGTCTGGGGCCAACCTTGCTTGTGTGACCAAGACTTGGGTGCAGGATGATGAGACTGTAGCTTTGAAAGAACTGCCCCCCCCCCCTTCAGGCTTATCAGTCCTGCATCAATCTTGGACCTGTAGTAGGGGAGGGACAATCGTGGTCTGGGAAGCTTTTTCCTACAGGGCTCTCCTGGTGCCTGAGATCAGTGGAGTGGAGTATGTCGACACTGGATGGGACTCGGTCGAGAGCTTGGCCATCTGGTTGGTATACCGTCCACCCAATGCACCGCCAGATGTCCTACCGAGCCTGCTGGAGGCGGCGGCCACCTGGGCTTTGCAGTTCCCCAGGCTCTTAATCCTGGGGGGACTTCAATGTCAATGCAGACACGCTGTCTTCAGGACTTGGTTCGGACCTGGTGTCATCCATGGTGACACTAGGGCTCTTGCAATTTGTTCCCGGGTCCACCCATCAGGCTGGCTATGCCCTTGACTTCATTTTCAGTGCTGGGATTGAGGTGGTTCTGGATATGGCCTTGGCCATACCATGGTCAGACTACTATGCCCTGCGGCCTCAGATCAAGATACCACCCCCTCTCCAGTTTGGTGAATGGCATATTTTTGCCTGCCCACGGAGACTTATTGGATCCAATTGGTTTCCAGAATGCTTTGTGGGACCCAATGCCTCCTGGTCTTGTTGGCAGCTCTGGTGGAGGACTGGCAGTCCATAGACGTGATTGCCCCTAGACATCCTTTCTGCCCTCGACTGAAACAGCCACCTTGTTATACTGGGGCACTCCAAGAGAAGAAGAGGGAAGTGAGATGACACTCAGCTCTATCTCATGGTTGGCCCGGACTCCCGAACTCAGCAGATGTTTGGAAGCTGTCACTGAATGGTTTGAGCAGAGTCGCCTGCCACTCAACCCCTCCAAGACGGAGGTCCTGTGGTTGGGGGGGAGGGGGGAAAATGATGAAGCATGCTTACCACCCTGGCAGGGACACAAATTAAGACTGCGCTCCAGGCCAGGGATTTAGGATTTAGGGATTTAGGATTTAGCATTGATGCTTCATTAACTCTGGAAGCACAGGTTAAACGAGTAGCTAGCTGCGGCTTCCCATCCTGGATGGAGTACAGCTGACACACTGCCAGGAATTTAGAGTCCAGGGGCACCTTTAAGACCAACAAAGATTTATTCAGGGCGTGAGCTTTCGAGTGCAAGCACCCTTCTTCAGACTATGATCTTCTTACATGACAGGGAATATATAGCAAAAATCAGTTCTGTTACATCTATGTCACAACCAAATGCAGCTAATTATAATCCTTTGTCAAAACAGCCAATGAATCCCCTAGAATTTCCACCTGGATCATGTACAGCTACTAGTGACTTACCTGGGTGTAAACTACACGGAGCTTTTATTCCAACCCCAGATCGATTCAGTCCCTGCCCTCTACACAGAATTCGATTTCAGTTTGGATTTGGGGCAATTTAAATTTTCCTTCTGCAGCAAGAAGGATTGATCCGGAGTCACTCTACCTTTATTGTGCCATATCTGAGACTGCTTTTAATCCTGAATATATTCAGAAAATCGCATAGTTTTGAATCTGGGCTCTCCTCTGTGGTAGGGGACCCGTGATTGGCTACAGGTGGTCATGTGACAAGCCTGCCTCAAAGGAGAAGCCCCTAATTTCTCTCAACTTCTGTTGGCCTTGGGTTTTTTTTGTGCCTTCTTCGTTCCCCCCCTTCAAGAAAAGAAAGGATTTTTTCCTCCCTCCTCTGACTTCTTGGATCCTCTCCCCCCCTTCAAGAAAACAAAGAAAGAGTCTCCATTCCCCCCCTCTTCTGAGCCTCCCTAGCCACGTGCAGAAGACTTTCCTGTTTCAATGGGGAGGGGGGGAAGAGGAAGACCCGAGTTCAAAGCGATCTGAATTCAACAGGATTGACAATGGAATAAAAAAAGTAAGTGCAGACTCTGCAGTGCACCAAAGGTGATCCAGCGGCAGAGTGGCAGGGCAGCCCCCGAGGCAGCAGCCGGGGAGGAGGACGAGGAGGAGCTGCGGACAGGTACCGACTGATCCACGGACCGGCACTGATCCCTGGACCGGGGGTTGGGGACCACTGAGCTCATTCTGCTCTGGACCTATTTGCATTATACTCTGTTACTTTTGTTATAGTTTAATGTTTATGTTATTGTTATTGTGAAAAGCTGCGTTTCATGTACTGTTTTCTATGTTATATGTAAATCGCCCTGAGTCTTAGGGGAGGGCGGTGTATAAATACAATAAATAAACAAATAAACAATAAATAAATAAATTAGAATGTTATTATTAGAATGTTTCATTGGCTTTTATATGTATGGGATTTTTAAAATCTTGTATGTAAACCGCCATGAGCTAGTATCCCTGGGAGTGGTGGTATATAAATATGATTATAAACAAACAAATAAATAACCCGGTTAACTTTCAGATGAAATGGAGAAATATAAGATAATCTCGATAAATGTAAATTGATTAAACTCTCCAACTAAAAGAACAAGAATTTTAAATCAATTAAAGAAGACCGCAGCAGATATATGACTTCAAGAAACATATATGAAGAAAAGGCATCAAAACCTGTTACATAAAGATTGGGAAGAGTCTTCTAGTAACAGCCAAAGTTAAACAGAAAGTTGTAGTAACTTACATATTTAATCCGAACATAGCTACAGAAATATTGGAGCAAGATGAAAAAGGTCAGTACATTGTTTTAAAAATTACTCTCCCTGATGGTAAACAATGGACAATAAATATTTATGCTCTGAACAATGGCAGGAAAAATGTTTTTCCTATTTTTTTAAATTATGAAGTTCTGTGATCAAGATTTAGTTCTTATTGGTGATTTGAATGTAGTTCCAATCCCCAAATTAGACAAATCTCACAGAAGACCAGGAGGCTGCCCTGAACAATTTTAAACAGCTAAAATTGTTAGCTGGAGAGAAACATCTGGAGAGAAATAAACCTGAACAAATGTGCTTATTCCTTTTTTTCAAATAGGCATCTCATATTCTAGAATAGACCAGTGCTGGTTCTCAGAGACAATGATGCTTATAGTACACAACACTGAGATTTCACCCAATACTTACCCGGATCATAGTGCATTGGAGCTTCAACTTCACTATCTCAGAGCAGGGATAAGACAATGGAGGATGAATGATATTCTTTTTGAAGACAAAGATTGGAAAAATGCCAGAAAGAATTACTGGAATTTTTTCAACTTAGTACAACAGAGGGCATGAAAAAATCAGTTATTTGGGAAATACGCAAAGCCTTTATCAGGGTCAAGTTAATTGGATACAATTCAGCTTTGAAAAAGAAAAAAGACAAGAAATAAAATATATTGGAACAGTTATATTCCTTGGAACTGATATACCAGACAACTCATTCCAAGGTGATTTGGAAGCAAATTAAGTATTTAAGACTACAAAGAGATGTAACAGAGGAAATGAAGAAAAAGCTGGACTTTCTACAACTTTGAGCATGTTGATAAACCAGGCAGGTGGTTTGCATATCGACTGCAAAGAGAATCTAACAGAAAATCCATATCTTCAATGAAATGTTTAGGTACACAATACTGAATGGAGAAGGAAATTCAAAAATGTTTTCTTCAATTTTACCAAAAGTTATATAAACCAACAGAACAACATCAAACTTTTAATACCATTTTGGACTATTTGGACACTATCCCCATAAAGAAATATTCTGCAGAACACCATGAAATATTAAATTAAAAGGTAACAATTCAAGAAGTAAATGATCCAATAAAAGTAATGAAGGTGCTAGTCCCAGATGAGTTAACTGTGCAATATTATAAGAAAATGATTCATATTTTAACTCCACTTTTGAATGAAATTATGGAAAGCTCAGACCGAGTATAGCCACAAACATGGGAGCAAGCTTTTATAACTTTGATTCATAGAGAAGGAACTGATCCTCAGACTCCCCAGTTATATAGACCTATTTCTTTGCTTAATGTAGATTATAAAATTCTTGCCAAAATTTTAGCGGAGTAAATGTGGGGATACCTTTTTGAAATGTATTCAATAAATATATTTTAAACAAGAAGCAAGACTTTTAGTAAAGACTTTTAGCCACAGAGAAGAAAGTTGAAATACAACAAGGAACAAGGCAAGGATGTCCCTTTCCATGCGGGTGGCTGCCACTATCCATCTTGGAATTGACTGAAAGGAACCTACTCTCCATTTCCTGGGACCCCACAGGTTATGAATAAGGATTTTGCCTTCCTAAACTGCTCTGTTCTTTTTAGATAATAAAGTAAAGCTCTTTTCACATCTAGTGTGTGCAGCAATCTTTTCTGGTTTGGGGAAAAGAGTAACCTGACCCAGGTGGAACTTAGAGACCACCTTCAGTAAAAACTTAAGACTAGGGTGCAATATTACCCTTTCATTAAGGAACTTAAGGAATGGAGGATCAATCCTAAAGGCAGTCAGTCAGTCAGTTCTACTCCTCTTACTGAGGTAACCAATGCTAACAAAACGACCTTCATGGTAAGCAACCCTAATGGGCACAAGGCCACCGGTTCAAATGGTGGTCTCATCAATGCCATCCGCACAAGAAACAGAGACAACTGGGGTACCAGTTTAGGGGGAGGTGGGAACATATTAGCTAGGCCCTTCAGGAAATGATGTGAGCTTATGCGCAAATACCATCGACCCCTGAACCTCTATAAGAAAAGCCATAAGGTGTGTCTGAACCAAGGTAATTGACAATCCTTCCCCTGCTAGATGCAACAAGTACTGAAAGGACACTGTTAACAGTAGGCATGAAAGGTTGGAGCCCTGAACACAAACCCCGCCCCTCCCCAGCCCACAGAGATGGCAGAATTCCCAAAGCAGGAAGGGACTCTCTTTCACTCTCAGGTCCAGCATGCAGATGCCACCTTCCAGACAGGAGATGACAGGAATAAACATCATAACATTATATTATCATCTCCATACAGAAACATAATAAAATCAGTTATTACATTTAATTTTTTTACAATGATACCTGTGTCAGTATGGCTTTCAAAAAAGTTTTCCAAATGTTGATCCATATAACAGGTAAGTAACCTTAATACAATAAATCAGCAATTATTACATGTGGTATATATTTTTGTACCTTTCAAAATTATATTCAATGAGAAGAAAAATCAATTAAAAAATTACATATACAGTATTTGCTGGCGTATAAGACTACTTCCCCCCCCCCACTGAAAAACATGCCTCCAGGTTGGGAGGTCATCCTATATGCCAGGTGCACTTCAGTTGGGATAGACAGAGCTGCCCATAGTGGCCCATAGTACTGTAATGTAATGTAACAAACTCTATATTTTGAGTGGAAATGTTGGGGGGTCGTCTTATACGCCAGCAAATACGGTATGTATACCTGATAGTACAGATTTACTTCTTTATTTTCAATTTTTCTTTAAGTTGTCAACGTGGGGTCTAATAGGATATAAAAAAGCATTACCAAATTTATAGCATGGTTTATTTCAAGACTCGTAACAATGTATACTAATATCAAACATAGAAATACAAACATTGAAATACAATAAACATCAAAAGTTCCAATTTTTAACTTGCCTACTAGTATCAATATTCACTGTGTATTTCTTTCAAACAAAACACAAGGGACCCCTGGAGCAGTATCTACTATTTAGCTACTATCAACTTAGCAATTAGCCATGTTAATAATCAGTCATTAAGATATTTTTAAAGGGACATTATGTCCTAATAATACGGGTAGCCCAAAGTCTTCTGAAGTCTATGTAAAAGTTCTTTCACAAAAAGCAAGATAAATCCATCATACTATTTAAGCCAGTGGGAGCTCAGTTTAAAAATCCATTCCACTTCATGTTGCAATGGATATTTAGCAATATTAGAAGCTGTGGTCTTAAAAATGTTCAATGCCTGTAAATCTGAGTTGGTCCTAACTACGCAACTGGCTGCGTAGTTGGTGCCGGCAGGAGAGATTTGGTTTCTGGGACCATGGGATAGGCTTTCTTGAGGAAGGCCGACTAGCACCTGATGGACTGCACTTGTCGAAGTTGAGGAAGAATTTGTTTGGCAGGAACCTGGGGAGATTCATCAGGAGAGCTTTAAACTGAAGCCACAAGGGGAAGGAGACGATCAACATACGGAGTGTAAGGAAGGAAAACGATCGGAGGCAGCCCAACCGGCAAGGCCAGCTCATAGGGAACCAAAAGTAAAAGGATTCAGATGTCTTTATACTAACGCCCGAAGCATGGGCAATAAAAAGGAAGAGCTGGAACTTCTCATGCTGATGGAAAGGTATGATCTAGTAGGCATCACAGAAACTTGGTGGAATGATTCTCATGACTGGAATGTAATGGTGGATGGATATGAACTGTTCAGAAAAGACAGAATAGATCAAAGAGGTGGAGGAGTGGCACTGTATGTGAGGAAAGGGCTTACCTGTCAGGAAATTCTAGTGAAGGAGAGCATATCTACAGTGGAAAGCATCTGGGTAAAAATAAGCGAGGGGAAGAGGTGGAGGAGTGGCACTGTATGTGAGGAAAGGGCTTTGTGGTTGTTGTTAGGTGCGAAGTCGTGTCCGACCCATCGCGACCCCATGGACAATGATCCTCCAGGCCTTCCTGTCCTCTACCATTCCCTGGAGTCCGTTTAAGTTCCCACCTACTGCTTCAGTGACTCCATCCAACCACCTCATTCTCTGTCGTCCCCTTCTTCTTTTGCCCTCGATCGCTCCCAGCATTAGGCTCTTCTCCAGGGAGTCCTTCCTTCTCATGAGGTGGCCAAAGTATTTGAGTTTCATCTTCAGGATCTGACCTTCTAAGGAGCAGTCAGGGCTGATCTCCTCTAGGACTGACCGGTTTGTTCACCTTGCAGTCCAAGGGACTCGCAGGAGTCTTCTTCAGCAACAGAGTTCAAAAGCCTCAATTCTTTGACGCTCGGCCTTCCTTATGGTCCAACTCTCACAGCCATACAGCAACTGGAAAGACCATAGCCTTGACTAAACGCACTTTCATTGGAAGGGTGATGTCTCTGCTTTTGAGGATGCTGTCTAGATTTGCCATAGCTTTCCTCCCCAGGAGCAAGCGTCTTTTAATTTCTTTGCTGCAGTCCCCATCTGCAGTGATCTTGGAGCCCAGGAAAATAAAATCTGTCACTATCTCCATTTCTTCCCCATCTATTTGCCAGGAATTGAGAGGGCCAGATGTCATGATGTTTGTTTTCTTGATGTTGAGTTTCAAGCCAACTTTTGCACTCTCCTCCTTCACCCGCATCAACAGGCTCTTTAGTTCCTCTTCACTTTCTGCCATTAGAGTGGTATCATCTGCATATCTGAGGTTGTTGATATTTCTCCCTGCAATCTTGATCTCAATTTGTGACTCCTCTAATCCTGCCTTTCTCATGATGTGCTCCGCATACAAGTTAAATAGGCAAGGCGACAGTATACAGACTTGCCGAACTCCTTTCTCAATTTTGAACCAATCAGTGATTCCATGTTCAGTTCTCACTGTTGCTTCTTGACCTGCATATAAATTTCTCAAAAGACAAATAAGATGCTCTGGTATTCCCATCTCTTTAAGAAGCTGCCACAATTTGTTGTGCTCCACACAATCAAAGGCTTTAGCATAGTCAATGAAGCAGAAGTAGATGTTCTTCTGGAACTCCCTAGCTTTCTCCATGATCCAGCGTATGTTGGCAATTTGATCTCTAGTTCCTCTGCCTCTTCGAAATCCTGCCTGTACTTCTGGAACTTCTCGGTCCACATATTGCTGGAGCCTAGCTTGTAGTATTTTGAGCATAACTTTGTTAGCATGAGAAATGAGTGCAATGGTGCGTTAGCTTGAACATTCTTTGCCATTGCCCTTCTTTGGGATTGGAATGTAAACTGACCTTTTCCAATCCTGTGGCCTCTGATGAGTTTTCCAAATTTGCTGGCATATTGAGTGTAGCACTTTTACTGCATCATCCTTTAAGATTTTGAATAGTTCAACTGGAATGCTGTTACCACTATGAGTTTTATTGTTGCTCAGACTTACTAAGGCCCATTTGACTTCACATTCCAGGATGTCTGGCTCCAGGACAGTAACTACTCCATTATGGTCATCAGGGATGTTAAGCTCGCTCTTGTATAGTTCTTTTGTATAATTTTGCCACCTTTAAAAAATATCTTCTACTTCTGTGAGGTCCCTAACATTTTGGTCCCTTATCACACCCATCTTTGCATGAAACGCTCTCTCTATATCACCAATTTTCATAAAAAGATCTCTGGTCCTCCCCATTCTATTGTTTTCTTCTATTCTTTTGTACTGTTCATTTAAGAAGGCATTCTTATCTCTTCTAGCTTTTCTCTGGAATTCTGCATTCAATTGGGTGTATCATTCTGTTTCTTCCTTGCCTTTCACTTCCCTTCTCTCCTTAGCTATTTGTAAAGCTCCCTCAGACAGCCATTTTGATTTCTTGCATTTCTTTTTCTTTCGGATGGTTTTAGTTGCTACCTCTTGTACAATGTTGCAAACCTCTGTCCATAGTTCTTCAGGCACTCTGTCTATCAGATCTAATTACTTAAATCTATTTGTCACCTCTACTGTATATTCGTCGGGGATATGATTTAGTTCATACCTGAGTGGCCTAGCGCTTTTCCCTATTTTCTTCAATTTAAGCCTAAATTTTGCAACAAGAAGTTGATGATCTGAACCACAATCAGCTCCTGGTCTTGTTTTTATTGACTGTATAGAACTTCTCCATCTTTGGCTGCAGAGCACATAGTCAATCCGCTTTCTGTGTTGACCGTCTGATGATGTCCATGTGTAGAGTCGTCTCTTGGGTTGTTGGAAAAGAGTGTTTGCTATTACCATTGTATTCTCTTGACAAAATTCTACCAGCCTGTGGCCTGCTTCATTTTGTACACCAAGGCCAAACTTGCCTGTTATCCCGGTTATCTTTTGGCTTCCTATAGCATTCCAATCCCCCATGATGATAAGCACATCATTTTTTGGCGTTGCAACTAGAAGGTGTTGTAGGGCTTCATAGAACTGATCAACTTCATCCTCTTCAGCAGCAGTGGTTGGGGCATAGACCTAGATTACTGTGATGTTGAATGGTTTGCCTTGGATTCGAACTGAGATCATTCTGTCATTTTGGGGATTGTATCCCAAGACTGCTTTTCCTACTCTCTTATTGATTATGAATGCTACTCCATTTCTTCTGCGCGATTCTTGTCCACAGTACTATACCTGATGGTCATCTGAATTAAATTAACCCATTCCTGTCCATTTTAGTTCACTGATTCCTAAAATGTCGATGTTCAGTCTTGTCATCTCTTGTTTAACCACGTCCAGCTTGCCTTGATTCATGGATCTGACGTTGCATGTTCCTATGGAATAAAATTCTTTACAGCATCGGACTGTCTTTTTGCCACCAGTTACTTCCACAACTGAGCGTCCTTTCGGCTTTGGCCCAGTCGCTTCATTCATTCTGGCGCTACTTGTACTAGCCGTCTGCTCATCCCCAGTAGCATATTGGACACCCTCCGACCTGAGGGGCTCATCTTCCGGCGTTATATTGTTTTGCCTTTTGAACTTGTCCATTGGGTTTTCATGGCAAAGATACTGGAGTGGTTTGCCATTTCCTTCTCCAGTGGATCACCTTTTGTCAGAGCTCTCAGTTATGATCTGTCCGTCTTGGGTGACCCTGTGTGGCATAGCTCATAGCTTCACTGAGCTACGCAAGCCCCCTTGCCATGGCAAGGCAGCGATCCTTGAAGGGGGTGAAAGGGCTTACCTGTCAGGAAATTCTAGTGAAGGAGAGCATATCTATAGTGGAAAGCATCTGGGTGAAAATAAGCGAGGGGAAAACAAACAGTGTGGTGGTTGGTGTCTGCTACCGACCGCTTGACCAACGAGAGGATGTGGATGCTGCACTTTGTGAGCAGCTTGAGAAAATATCCAAGCGGCAGGACCTTGTCATCATGGGTGTCTTCAATATCCCAAATGTGCGCTGGGAAACAAACTCTGCGAAGCATCCTCAGTCATGCAACTTTCTGACCTGCCTGGCTTACAATTTCATTTAAGAAATGGTAGAGAAACCCACACGAGGTTCAGCCATACTGGACTTAATACTGACCAACAGGCAAGAGTTGGTGGATGAGGTGAAGGAGGTGGGGACAATAGGGGAAAGTGAACATGTCCTCATAGAATTTCTTTAGAGATGGGGAGCCAAGGAAGCTTGTAGCCAGACGCGGATGTTGGATTTTCGTAGGGCAAACTTTAATAAACTCTGAGACATGATGAGTGTCATACCATGGATGAGAATGCTGGAAGGGAAGGGAGCATGTGAAGGGTGGATGCTACTCAATCAAGAGCTATTGCATGCTCAATCAATGAGTATCCCAGAAAGAGTAGGAGCTCTAAGAAGCCTATTTGGATGAACAGAGAACTTCAAGAGGAAATAAGAAAGAAAAGGAAAATGTTCAGGAAATGGAGGGAAGGACAGATCTCTAAAGAAGAGTACCTACAGGTTACTAGGCACTTTAGATCAATCATCAGAAAGGCCAAAGCTGAGAGTGAGCTAAGATTGGCCAGGGAAGCCCATTGTAACAAGAAAAGATTTTTCAGTTCTGTGAGGAGCAAACGTAAAGTAAAGGAGGCAATAGGCCCACTGTTGGGTGCAGATGGACAAACTCTATCAGAGGATGCAGAGAAAGCAGAAAGGCTTAGCGCGTATTTTTCATCTGTTTTTTCCCACAGGTCAACGGGTTTAAGCACATCTAGAGATGGCTGTAGCCAAAGAATAGTGTCTGGGTGGCAGGTTAACATGGATAGAGAGGTTGTCGAGAGGCATTTAGCTGCACTGGATGAGTTCAAATCCCCTGTGCCAGATGAAATGCACCCGAGAGTGCTCAAAGAACTTTCCACAGAACTTGCACAACCCTTGTCCATCATCTTCAGGACCTCTTTAAGGACTGGAGATGTCCCGGAGGACTGGAAGAGAGCAAACGTTATTTCGATCCTCAAAAAAGGGAGGAAGGATGACCCGGGAAACTACAGACCAGTGAGTCTGACCTCTGTTGTGGGAAAGATAATGGAGCAGATATTAAAGGGATTGATCTGCAAACATCTGGAGGACAATTTTGGGATCCAAGGAAGTCAGCATGGATTTGTCTCCAACAGGTCTTATCAGACCAATCTGGTTTCCTTTTTTGACCAAGTGACAGGTTTGCTGGATCGGGGAAATTCGGTTGATGTTGTTTACTTGGATTTTAGTAAAGCTTTTGATATGGTTCCCCATGATGTTCTGATGGATAAGTTGAAGGAGTGCAATCTGGATTTTCAGATAGTTAGGTGGATAGGGAATTGGTTAGAGAACCACACTCAAAGAGTTGTTGTCAATGGTGTTTCATCAGACTGGAGGGAGGTGAGTAGCAGGGTACCTCAGGGCTCGGTGCTTGGCCTGGTACTTTTTATCATATTTATTAATGATCTAGATGAGGGGGTGGAGGGACTACTCATCAAGTTTGCAGATGACACCAAATTGGGAGGACTGGCAAATACTCTGGAAGATAGAGACAGAGTTCATCGAGATCTGAACACAATGGAAAAATGGGCAAATTGGAATAAGAGGCAATTAAAAAAGATAATTGTAAAGTTCTGCACCTGGGTCAGAAAAATGAAAAACATGCCTACTGGATGGGGGATACGCTTCTAGGTAACACTGTGTGTGAACGAGACCTTGGGGTACTTGTGGATTGTAAACTAAACATGAGCAGGCAGTGTGATGCAGTGGTAAAAAAGGCAAATGCCATTTTGGGCTGTATCAACAGGGGCATCACATCAAAATCACAAGATGTCATAGTCCCATTGTATACGGCACTGGTCTGACCACACCTGGAGTACTGTGTGCAGTTCTGGAGGCCTCACTTCAAGAAGGACGTTGATAAAATTGAAAGGGTACAGAGGAGAGTGACGAAGTTGATCTGGGGCCAAGGGACCAAGCCCTATGGAGATAGGTTGAGGGACTTGGGAATGTTCAGCCTGGAGAAAAGGAGGTTGCAGAGGAGAGGACACGCAGTAATGGGTTTAAACTACAAGTACAACGATATAGACTAGATATCAGGAAAAAATTTTCACTGTCAGAGTAGTTCAGCAGTGGAATAGGCTGCCTAAGGAGGTGGTGAACTCCCCCTCACTGGAAGTCTTCAAGCAATGGTTGGATACACAGTTTTCTTGGATGCTTTAGAATGCTTAGGCCTGATCCTGCGTTGAGCAGGGGGTTGGATTAGATGGCCTGTATGGCCCCTTCCAACTCTATGATTCTATGATTCTAATGTTGAGTTTCCACATAAATTTCATGAAAGGAGTATCCAAATCAGTATCTTCAATCTCAACATGTGCTCAAGGATGCTTGTCTTTAGTGGATGTGTAGACATACCAATGTAAATCTTTTGACATGGACATCTTGTTTCCTTGGATTGTGATTGTGTATGCCAATAATAGAGCCTCTTGTGGCGCAGAGTGGTAAGGCAGCCACCTGAAAGCTTTGCCCATGAGGTTGGGAGTTCAATCCCAGCAGCCGGCTCAAGGTTGACTCAGCCTTCCATCCTTCTGAGGTCGGTAAAATGAGTACCCAGCTTGCTGGGGGGTAAACGGTAATGACTGGGGAAGGCACTGGCAAACCACCCCGTATTGAGTCTGCCATGAAAATGCTAGAGGGCGTCACCCCAAGGGTCAGACATGACTCGGTGCTTGCAGAGGGGATACCTTTACCTTTACCTTTATGCCAATAAGGTTTTTCTGAGTCTGAAATGACATTAGATGTGTTACAATTTATGAAGGATTTTATTAAGATATTAGTTTTCTCAATCATTGGATTTGAACCTTTCACCTCGTCCATGATTTTACAGTTGTGACAATTTCCACATTTAAAACAGCCTACTGATAAACTCTCATTTCTAGAAGTGGTTGTTGTTGTTAGGTGGGAAGTTGTGCCCGACCCATCACGACCCCATGGACAATGATCCTCCAGGCCTTCCTGTCCTAGAAGTGGTAGGAGTTCATAAAATAAATAGGTTAATGTTTTTCCCTCTTTACCATGTTTTTGTTTAATATGAGTTAATTAAAAACATATGTCAACTTGTGTGTGTGTGTTTTTTTGAGTTAATTAAAGAACCCAGACCTTTTGTGTGGTGCATTCAGAACATTCACATTTACATACAGAATCTTTATGTTGTCCATTCTGCCTCCAATTATTCCTTAAGGACTTTAACCAGTGCTCTGGGGGTTGTTTTTGTTCATTCTCTTTTTCTCATTCTGACCTCTGAGAAAGTTGTTACGCTAATCCTTGTGCCTGCTGGAGAGTTTGGATAATACATCTTCCTTCTACTAATAATACAAAAGTTAGTTTCCAATAATATCTGATTCCTTTTTGCAAAAGCTTCCGTTGTAAGAAATTGAATTTGCTCCTTTATGTAAATTATCACTTGGAAGATCTTGAAATATTTTAGCTTCTTGCCTGTGTTCGGTTCTTTTCAAGTACAATATCTCTCACCAATTTGCTGTCAAAACTAATCAACAGGTCTCCTCATTGTTTGTTGTGCATGACAGCTCTCGAGTAGAACCTCTGGCCTTCTCAGTTAGGATATCTTCCTCAGGTAAGTAAAGGTAAAGGTAAAGGTATCCCCTGTGCAAGCACCGAGTCATGTCTGACCCTTGGGGTGACGCCCTCCAGCGTTTTCATGGCAGACTCAATACGGGGTGGTTTGCCAGTGCCTTCCCCAGTCATTACCGTTTACCCCCCAGCAAGCTGGGTACTCAGGTACCTCAGGTAAGTAATCCTGGATTAAATCCATGACCCCTTGTCACAGATCTTGCTTCCCAAATTCTTCAGAAATGCCTTTCACTCTCAGGCCCCCTATCTGCTTTGTACCCCCAAAACTTCAAATTTCTCCAGTTGTATCTTTCTAATCCTTTAATACTGCCACTTCACGTTCTGATTTCTGTGCTTTTCTATCAACCTCATCTGTTTATTCAGAATTGTAGTCCACAATTTTTTTAGGTCATCAATTGTACTAGACAACTCTTTTTTAGAATCCACTAACTCTTTTTTCCCTTCAGCAATTCCTTTGCTTAATTCTTCAATTAATGCCCAATGTTCTTTGGTATGTTTGTCCAGTCCCAATGCTCAGTTCATCATTACCATCTTCAGTGTTTCTAATCATCTACAGACTTACCTGCCAATAGTTTAAAAGTGTTGCGCTGTCATTTGTAATCCACATATTAGTTATTAATAATTTTCTTCAAAAGGAAATAATTCCACACGCTGTCCGCAATGCCCACTCACAGGCTTAAAAGTCCTGCACTTCAGTTTGGAATCCAAAACATCATTCTGGGAGGCAAACAGAAAGGGAAAAAAACTGGCAAAAGATCTTCTTGTTAAAGTTCTTATTTTCTACTTTGTCTTATCCTTTCTCTATGTGATAGCTGGACCAACCAGTTTGAGTCTATGATAAAATTGAACTTCATCCCTTTCTAGGACTGCATCCAGAGAGGCTCTTTGGTATAGGACTTCCTCTCATTTCGGAGTCTTACAGAGTATCACTTTATGCTATCAGGCAGAATTTCCAAAAAGGTAAACAACTAAAAGGCTGGCAGTTTTACCGCTTATAATAGCAATTGTCTACATACGCTTGGTTCCACCTCCTTCAGATGTTTATTTAACCTGCCCTCCAATAAACATCCAGTCTGTTTTTATGGACGTTTGTCAAGTTTAAGTAGTAAGTTAAAAAAAAAAGGGGGGGGATCCAGTTGGGATTAGATTTACACTCTCCTCAGTCCTTTTGCTTCAATGATGATTCTCTCAGGTTTTCATTAAATCCAGGCTGTCGAGGAGTAAAAACAGAATACAAAACTGGTAAAAAACATAGCAAAAGATGGTGTTTGGGCATTGATGAGACTCGGCACACAGGAGACCTTCGATCCAGAGGAAAGAGCCTCCATGTCTTGCCTCAGGGCCTCCAGCATCCCTGAAAGGACTACCAGAAGAAATTTGGGGGAGACTAGCATGTCCACCCTGATTCTGCCAGTCACAGCCATGAACGGCCCTCTCCTGGTGCAGAAGCTGGCCAGAGGCAAACTTACTTCAATGCCATCTTTCTCTTCCCCCCAATATGTCCACCTTTTGAGAGCCAAAGCTCCCTTCATCCCTCTGTTCATTCTTGAAGGCTCATTCCCCGGAAATCTTGTGGGTCTGGAAGGTGGTACTGGATGTGAATATTGCCCTTCTACTGCAGACCAACATGGCTACCCTCCATGGGTGAAAGATATTATTATTATTATTATTATTATTAGATTTATTTCCCGCCTCTCCCGATAGGCTCGAGGCGGGTCACAACAACTAATCCCATTAAAATTCCCATTAAAACATCACTCTACTAACATGGCGGCTAAAAATCCCATCCCTCCCCCAATTATTAAGAGGTGAAGAGGAAAGGATAGGGGAGTAGCGTACACTCCAACTCCTAGGGGGGGAGCGATGTCCCTGATTTGCTGACCCCAGCCTCAACCATAGACCTGGTGGAAGAGCTCCGTTTTACAAGCCCTGCGGAAAGCTGACAAATCCCGCAGGGCCCGCAGATCACCCGGGAGCTCATTCCACCAGGTAGGGGCCAGGACTGAAAAAGCCCTGGCCCTGGTCGAGGCTAGGCGCGCTTCCTTCGGGCCGGGGACGACCAACAGGTTCTCACCCGCAGAGCGTAAGGCCCTGCGGGGGGCATAGAGCGGTAGGCGGTCCCTCAGGTATGTGGGTCCCAACCCGCATATGGCCTTGAAGGTTAAAACCAAAACCTTGAACCGGATCCGGGCAGCAATTGGCAGCCAATGCAGCTGCCTCAGCACCGGCTGGATGTGGGCCCTCCAAGATGTTCCAGTGAGGACCCTGGCAGCTGCATTTTGTACCAGCTGTAGTTTCCGGATCAGGGACAAGGGTAGGCCTGCGTAGAGCGAGTTACAGAAATCTATTCTGGAGGTGAATACACATTTGGATTACACCATATAACATTTATATAGCCAAATCAATCATCTTATTACTAGCTTTCAAAATAGTGAAATCAGTGCTTCATAAATAGCCAAGAAAGGTTTTTAAGTGAAAAGAGAACATTTTCTAGCCAGCAAGGTATTTGTTTAAAACCTCTATTTAAAATATCTTTTTCCATTAGGGCACCTGGATCTATAACTTCATGTGATAAAATAAGTGTTATTCATATATGAGTGAACATAGTGTTTCGGGCCTTCTTGTGGGACTTGCTCCTGTTACTAGGGGACATTTTCCTTTTACTGGAAGTGCTTAAGAAAAATCTCAGCAGGGTTTGGTACAATTATTGTAACCTCTGGTTCTCCATCTGCTGCACTTCTACCTTGGCAGTTTCTAGCCAGTGGGAATTTAGTAATCTATTTGGAAGTTCAGGTCAACCAAGCATCACAAACATACCTTCTTCTCACACATTAGAGGGGACTGAAGTGGCTGGAAAGCTGACTTGTGCCTTTTCACACGGTGTTCTCATCAGGGATGGAAGTGGTGGGGCTGTGAGATGCGGTCCAAAAATAAACACCTTCCAGGACTTCTACCCATCAGGGCTTTCTTCTGAATTCTCTATCTTTCTTTTCCTTATTTCTCTGATGGGAACCAACTCCAATATCTCAAGCTGTTGCATGATTATGAGTATGTGGGAATCAGGATGAATGTAATGCAGTTATGTCAGGGAGCAAGACTGAACAATACACACAAAACTTGGCCTTTTCTTTTACTACAGCTAGAGCTGCTGGTTCCAGCTGGGACAGTCATTGCCAAAGGACAATAGCCAGAGGTGTTAAGTCTATGAATCCCAGTGCCAGCAGGCTTCTAGGCTCTCTTGTTGGCTGTCCAGAGGAAATGGTTGCCCACTGTGTGAGATAGAATGCTGGACTTGATGGACCATTGGCTTGATCCAGCACAGTTTTCTTATGTTCTTACAGAGATTTCTGCTGAGATCTTGTTCCTAGGCCCCATGCTTGGATGGCACCAAGTGACTGCAGCCCTGGGACCCCAAGTGGCAGAGGGAGAGAAGAAGAGCAGGCTCCTGCCACCTCTTCTACCTGCTCTGTTTGCTTAGCCAGCTGGCATTCAGTGACAACAGTGGATCCTGCCCACCAGGTCTAGGGTGAGGGCCACTCCTTGCTTGGCCCATGTGTGTGTGTGTGTGTGGGGGGGGGGTGACATGGAGTAGTAGCAATGATTCTAGGGGCCCACCCTAGACCCCAAAATCACTATGGCTTTTCCTGGGTTCAATGGTTTGTATCTACACCAGGATCTGGGAGACCCAGGTTGAAAGCTGCTACCTACCACAGGAGCTTGCTGCATGACTTTGGGCCTGTCACACCCATTCAATCTACCCTAGCTCAGATTTTAATAGCAGAACAATTTATAAAGCCAAATAAGTTGTCATGATGCCAGTGAACCCAGCACTCTCCCAATATCAAAGGAATCCTTTGCGAGGATAAAAGGAAAGAGAGGAGAATGCAAGCTGCTCTGGGTCCCCAATGTGGAGAAAGGTTGGGCATCACTGAATTGAGGACATAAGTCAATACACGCTTACTGTTTCTACTCGGGAAACTCCGTACTGGCCCTGCATGTCAAGTTAAATATTCTGCTCAGGGCCACTTAACTGCCAAAGTGCCTGTTACGGAAGGAGTGAAACAAGGCTGTGTTCTTGCCCCACATCTTTTTAATTTGTATTTGTCTGACTTGGTCCAGAATTTTGATCAGATCAATGGGCACCCTCCAAAGGCTGGCTCCCGTGCAATACCCCTGTTATTATATGCAGATGACACAGCCATCCTCTCGTACTCAAGAGTTGGTCTTATAAGATTTCTTAAGTGTTTTTACTCATATTGTCAGCGCAACTCTTTACTGATCAATTTCTCGAAATCTAAAGTTCTGTTTTTTTCATAACTCCAAGGAAATGAATGTTGGGTAGCAAGACGATTGATCAAGTAAATTTTTTAGTTACTTAGGCATTACATTCAATTACAACCTTAAATGGTCTACCCACTGGGACCGGTCTTTGAATTTAGCTAAGTGTTCCTCAGCTCAAATTAAATATTTTTATTTTTTGGAAGGCAACCAATTTGTCCCAGCGGACATAAGAATCTTTAATGCTAAAACTGTACCCAGTTGTTTTATGGTATTCCAATTTGGGATTCAGGAACTTTCTTCCATCAAATTCTTGGTGCTCCCATGTGTGTGCCCTATAGTGTGCTGTGTGCTGAGCTTGGCCAACATTTTTTAGAAACCAAGGCTTGGCTGATAATTTTTAAATTTTGGCTTAAAATACTTTTCAGAGTGGAGTCACACAGCTTACTCTTTTACTTAAAGATGGACTCACAATGCAGCTCATGATTTCTCAGTATTGAATATAAAATTGTAGGACTAGGATTTTCAACAGATTTTTTCCTTATGTTTAATGAGTCTGAAATCTTTAATATTCTGAAACAAAGATTAGTGGTGGCCGAACAGTCCAAAATGTTTCCAGCACAACCCTGTATATGTTCTCCTGCTGCCCTGGGGATCTGATCAAATCAAGGGAAAATTGCTAATTATTTTTATAATCTTACTAATCCATCCCTCTGTAGAGTATTCATGCTGGCAAGAATGAGTTGTCTTCCCTCATGTGCCCTTGCAGGAAGATACCAGCATGTCCCAAGGAGGGAAAGATTGTGTCCGTGTTCTGCGAACTGCCCTGAATCAACCTCACGTTGAGCAGGGGGTTGAGCAGGGGATTGGACTAGATAGCCTGTACAGCCCCTTCCAACTCTATGATTCTATGATTCTGTGATTGTGAACTTCATGTGAGTCTTTGCAGAAAACTTCTGGATCCCCTACTTTGTCCCAGAGGTCTAGTAAATGACAAAGCTACACTCCAGTTTCTGCTTAACGATCTTTCTGCAGAGACCACATTGTGTGTAGCTGAATTTTTAAGGATAGAATAAATCTTTGTTGGTCTTAAAGGTGCTACTAGACTCTAATTTTATTGAATTTTTAAGGGTTGTTTATCGAGCCAGAATTAAGATGTTTTAATTAGATGATTTTACAATATTTTAGTCTATAATATTAGCTTATTTTACCCTATTATATTTTCACCCTGCTTGGCTATATTTGCCTCTTATTGTTATTCCAATAGAGGTTTATTGTTATTACTACAAATAAATACCCCCATTCTCTGTTGTGCACAGGCTTGACTTGTTTTGGAATATGTTAGATCTGTGGTGTGCATGTGAGGAATATTATACCGTGAGCATTAAAGAAGATGCCTGTTACTAGGCAGGGGGGACAGGCTCCACCACCACATGTTTTCTTTTGGGATCAATAAGGCCACTGTCCCTCCCCATCCTGCAGCCAGGAGAGCACAGGAGCAAGGGGAGGGTAACCTGCAGGCCCACCTGCAAGGTCCAAGTAACATGCTTGTCAAGTTCCTCCTACCCATCAGGCCTGCTGGGCCCCTTGGAAGGGGAAGCATAGGGAGACAGCCTCTATTTGAGGTCCAACCAGCCACCCTGCTACATTCAACAGCCTCTGGGAGGATGGCACTACCCGGCACATACACAGACTGTTCAGGAGGCTCCTACCTAGTGTTGGAACCCCACACGCAGATGCAGGCTCCACCCCAACATAACTGCTATGAGTGGGGTGGGGCCTCCTGGCCCTAGCCCTGCTTCTGCCAATGCTCATTTCTGATGCAGCCCAAAAGACACATCCTGGTATATCCCAGCCAAAGATCGAGACTCCACTTCGCTAAGTGGAAGCTGTCCCCCCCAAATGAGGCCTCCTAACAAGAATGATGTCAAGGTACAGCAACACTGCACAATAGCTGAGTTCTCTACCCCTTGCAAACTGCCGTATAGTTAGGTCCACCTTCCTGGGATCCAGAGCACCCACCAGGAGCACTACCATGGTGACTGGAGTGGGTCTTCAAAGTGCTCATGCCCCCTCGGGGAAGATAAAACTCATCCATGCAGAGCTGCACCAGTTCCAGGAAAAATGAAAGCTTCTTGGTTGACCCATCAAAGTAGGTGCAGAGCTTTTAGATCCCGAGTTGCCTTCCTCAAACATGGTGTTCGAATGAAGGACACGGGTCCAGAAGTAGGAGTTCCAACAATCTGTGCTTTTGAATTGTAGGAAAGAGAAAACCTTCATGTAGGCGGAGGTATAGACTAGACTTCAGGAAAGCCGATTTTAACAGACTTAAAGATATGTTGGGTAGAGTCCCATGGTCAGAAAAACTTAAAGGGGTGGGAGTCCAAGAGAGCTGGGAGTTTCTTAAAAGTGAAATACTGAAGGCTCAATCTATGCTAATGTCAGAGGCAGACAGACTAACAACTAGGCTTCTGAATTAAAAGAAAGCTTTACTGATAGTAGTTCTGATTACTCCAACATTTGTAGTCGATTCTGATCGATACACGGAAAGGAAGCAGTTATCAATGGTTCATTCCCGCCCAAATGCCCCCCATTCCCAGGGAGATAAGTTCCCCTCCCCACAGGTGCCATCCTGATCTTCGCCAGGCTATCTGGCCTTGGGTGACAAACAATCCTTCCTTCCTGATAATAAAGTACAGAGAAACATTTGCAAGAGGGGAGCAAAGCATGAAGTGGACACACAAGGCAGTGACAAAATAGTTCAGGGTTATAAAAGGTCACTTCAAACAGCACACAGCAAACCAACGTGGGCAGAGTCTGCACTTACTTTGTTTATTCCATTCTCAATCCTGTTGAATTCAGATTGATTTGAATTCGGGTCTTCCTCTTCCCCCCGTCCCCATTGAAACAGGAAAGTGTTCTGCACCTGGTTAGGGTAGTTCAGAAGGGTTAGCCAAGGCTCTTTCTTTCTTTTCTTGAAGGGGGGGGGGAGAGGAGCCAAGCAGGGAGCATCTTTCTTTTCTTGGAGGGGGGGAGGGGATCGAAGAAGGCTGAGGAGTAAGAAAAAATCCAAGACCAGCAGAAGTTGAGAGAAATTAGGGGCTTCTCCTTTAAGGCAAGCTTGTCACATGGTCACCTTTGGCCAATCAGAGTATCTCTATCATGGAGGTAATCCGAATCTTGAAATATTGAGCATTAAAAGCACTCTAAGATATCGTACAATAAAGGTATGGTCACTCTGGATCAATCCTTCTTGCTGCAGAAGGAAAATTTAAATCGCCCAAAATCAAAACGGAAATTGCATTCTGTATAGATGGCAGGGACTGAATCGACCTGGGATTAAAATAAAAGCTCTGTGCAGTTTACACCATGGAGTCTCTCAGGTCAATTACAAATCATGGCAGAGATCAGAGGGGCTGATCCCGACAGCTAAACACCTTTTAGACAAACTATCCATCTGGCTAGATCAGGAAAAGCTGATTGGGAGGGAGCAAGCTGGATTTAGGGAAGGGGCATCCATCTTGGATCATGGTTTAACTATCCAGCATCTGTCAGAGAAATATACCTCTACTATATGCTGTCTTTGTAGATTTCAACGCAGCATTTGATTCTGTTTCCAGAATTTGTCTCTGGGAAAAGCTAGAGCCCACTTAAATTGATTGAAGGCTTCTGTAAGTTATAATGTTCTGTGTAAACCGCCCAGAGCTGCAAAGAAATGGGCGGTATAGAAATCCAAATAAATAAATAATTAGATCTTTATACCAGAACATGGCTCTTAGAGTAATATGTAGCAAATAAGGACATTTAACTGACCCTATTAATACCTTCAAAGGGGTCAAGCAAAGGGGTCAAGGTGTCTTAGCCCCTGCACTTTTTAGCTTCTATATAAATTATTTGATCCAAGTGTTTCAAGATTCAGACTTGCATCCCCCAATATTAGCTAGTTGCCCAATCCCTATACTGCTTTATGTCGATGATGTAGTTCTTCTTTCATGAGCCCCCATAGGGCATCCATTATTCATATACATCAGAACTAGGGCAAAGATTAGCAAATAACATATTGAGCATTATTATCCAAATTAGCTCATGATCAAGCTGCATCATTAGTTAAGTAGTGGATATGGGACAATCGATGTCAACTGGACCTGAGTAAAGCTCCAACTTTTTTGGCCCCAGTTAAAACAAGATATTTTCTGGCCCCTGCCACTTATCTGTCTCAGCTGATAAGTAAACAAAGAAGGGCGTTTACCCTTACAAGATGCTCCGTCTTGCCTTCAGCTCTTGTAGAGGGTTGCTATAAGAACATTCCCCTTACACCGAGACAATGAGGGAGTGGCGAAATTGATACAAGAGAGCATATATTATTCCACTGCCCTGCTTATGTAGAAATTCGTAGCAACTTGATTAAACCATTCCTTAAAAAGTTGTCAGAACATCATGATGTAGATCAAGCAAAGAGTCTGCTAAGTGATGAGTCCCCCCAGGTGACAACTCAGCTGGCTAAGTTTTGTGCCGCAGCCATAAAAATCCGATGCTCTAAAGTAGCATAATTTTAAGTTCTATTTTATGATCTGTTTTAAATTGTATTACATTAAATGACCATATTCTTTTGGTCACTTATGTATTTACTTCATATAACTTGATCTAAACGATTGTAATAAAGTTTAATTTTATTTGATTTGAAGGCTCAATCACAAACAATTCCCTTGAGAAGAAAAGATGGAAGGAGCCTAAGGAAGCCAAGGTGGCTCCATAAGCAGTTGTCAAATGATAGCAGACCCTGCTTAGCAGGCTGGAGGCCCTCATTAGCAGGCCCTCCACCAGGACCCTTTGCCCAGGCCCCTCTCCCCTTACCTGCTACTGGCTCCAGGCACTGAGGCGCATCTGAGATCAAAGAGGATAGAGTCCAGGGACGGAGGGCGGGAGCAGCAGGGGCAGGGCCAATCAGGGTGCAGCCAGCTTTGCTGGCTGCTCCCTGATAGTGCCTATTCTAATTTGGACAGCTGGACATGTTCCACCTCCCAATGCGGTTTCACAAATATATAGAGGAACCATGGATAAGGATGATGAAGAGAGGGCTGAACTGTTTAACTCCTATTTCTCCTCAGTCTTCTCTTGTGAGGGAAATAGTGCTCAATGTGTCAAAAACATAACACAACTGGGAAGATGGGAATGGTGGCCTTGGATCACTTTTGGGGCAGTCCACAAACACCTAGTTTCTTTAAATGAAAAAAAAAAGTCTTCTGGGCCAGATGAACTGCACCCAAGGGTACTAAAAGAACTTGCAGATGTCATCTCTGAACCTCTGTCCATTATTTTTGACACTTCTTGGAGAACAGGTGAAGTGCCAGATGATTGGAGGCAGGCAAGAGTCGTCCCCATCTTCAAGAAAGAGAAAAAGGAGGATCCAGGTAATTATCAACCCGTCAGCTTGACATTTGTAACTGGCAAAATTTTGGAACAAATCATCCTCCTCCAACCTCCATGTGGTCCCTGGCCCCCAGGAAGCCTGCTTGACCCCAACCAGGGCCAGAGCCTTTTCCATTCTTGTCCCCACCTGGTGGAACAAGCTCCCAGAGAAGATCAGGGCCCTGACAGAACTAAAGCAGTTCTACAGGGCCCACAAAAGGGAGCTCCTCCACCAGGCATTTGGTTGAAGTCGACCTATCCATTACTTCCAAATGGCCCCCAAACCCTCCCCTCCTACCACGACGTTAACAAATCCACCCAACCCTTGGGTCTCAGTATGAGTTGAGCTAAAGCTCTTTGCAGTTTCACCATCATTTAATTGTTATTGTTGTTATAGTTATTATGTTAATATTATTGTTGTTACCACCTTACTGTTACCAGAATTATGTTACCTGTACCATTTTGTTGTTTCATGTAAAGCGCCCTGAGCCTTTAGGGAGGGCAGTATATAAATAAGACAAATAAATAAATAAAATAAAACAAACACTCGGTCCTTGAGCAGCTGGAACTGAGAGCTGTGATTTCTAAGACTCAGCATGGGTTTTGCAAGAACAAGTCATGTCAGACCAACCTTATCTCTTTTTTCGAGAAAGTGACTACCTTGCTGGATCAGGGGGATGGCATGGACGTAGTTTATCTGGATTTCAGTAAAGCTTTTGATAAGGTTCCACATGATATTTTTGTTGACAAGTTGGTAAAATGCGGTACGGATCCTAAGGTGGATCAATAATTGGTTGACAGATCGTATCCAAAGGGTACTTCTTAATGGTTCGGCATCCTCTTGGAAAAGAGTGACAAGTGGAGTTCCCCAGGGACCTGTCAACCAATTATTGCTATAAAAAGGAGATAGGTCCAGCGCTGTTCTGGCCAAAGCCACCAGATAGAGTCTGATAGTCAAAAAGCCAGAATTAATTCTGGGCGATATTCCGATGGCCTCTGGGTGGCAGTCAAGAGACCTAGGTCTCTGCTTCCTCTGCTTCTCAGTCTCGTTCCAGTTCTTAAGGGAGAAGCAGCAAAGGCTTCTCTGTCCTCCAGGCTGTGCTTCCACTGGTCAAGAACCCCTTGGCAGCCCTGCAGGGCACGGGTGGGTCTGAATGCCACCAAGGGCCCCTCTCCCTTCACGCGTTGATATCACCTGTGGGCTCCTTGGACATCTCCCAGCTCCCTCGGCTAACCCCGGGGCTCCAGCCGCTCCCATCTGCCGCCGCTGCCGCATCTCGCCGCCGCGTCCATGCAGAGGACCACGCTGGGTTCCAAGGCCAAGCGGGGAGCAGATCTTCCAGCTTCCCTTTCTGGATCAGCCTTTAGGAGATATTGGGTGGCAGCAAGGTGAAAGCCCTCCCACCATGGCCTTCCCGGCCTGGCCTTTGGCAGATGTGAGAGAGCAGGAAGATGACAGCCCACCCCTAAACAGCCTGCCCACCCTGGCCTTTGGAAGATGTGGGCTTGGATGGGAAGTTGGGGACAGTGGCAACCTGTGTAGATACTGCTGTAAGGGGGTGGGAGTAGGAGGGCCAGTGCCCCTCCAAAGCAGCTGTTTTCTCCAGGAAAAGTGATGCATTCATCCCCTTGCTTTTGTGCCCCAACTTCCTTTCTGTCTTTCTCTTTCATCCAGCCTTTCTCATTCATCTTATTTTTCATCCTTCCTTTGTCTCTTCATACATATTTATTTCATCCTTTTCTCCTCCCTCCTTTCTCCTTACTTCCCTTTCTCCCTCCTTCCCTCCATCCCCCTGCCACCTCTTTCTCTCTTATTTCTTTCATCCTTCCTTTACTCCCTTTCTCCTTCCTTGCTCCCTTTCTCCCTTGACTCCCCCTTTCTTTCTCTTTCATCCTCTTTCTGTCTTTTTTTCTCCCTCCTTCCCTCTTCCTTCCTTCCTTCCTTCCTTCCTTCCTTCCTTCCTTCCTTCCTTCCTTCCTTCCTTCCTTCCTTCCTTCCTTCCTTTTCTCCTCCACTCCTCTTTCTTTCTCCCTCTTTCTCCCCCTTCCATTCCTTCTTTCTTCTGTCTTTCCTTCCTTTCACTCTTTCTTCCTCTTTGAGAGCCAGTTTGGTGTAGTGGTTAGGAGTGCGGACTTCTAATCTGGCATGCTGGGTTCGATTCTGCACTCCCCCACATGCAACCAGCTGGGTGACCTTGGGCTCGCCACGGCACTGATAAAACTGTTCTGACCAAGCAGTGATATCAGGGTTCTCTCAGCCTCACCCACCCCACAGGGTGTCTGTTGTGGGGGAGGAAAGGGAAGGCGACTGGAAGCCACTTTGAGCCTCCTTCGGGTAGAGAAAAGCGGCATCTAAGAACCAACTCTTCTTCTTCTTCAGAAATCTCAGGGCTCTCTCAGCCTCCCCTCCCTCACAGGGTGTCTTTTGTGGGGAGAGGAATGGGAAGGTGACTGTAAGCCGCTTTGAGACTCCTTCGGGTAGGGAAAAGCGGCATATAAGAACCAACTCTTCTTCTTCTTCTTCTTCTTCTTCTTCTTCTTCTTCTTCTTCTTCCTTTTCTTTCTCCCTTCCCCTCTCTTTCTTTCTCCCACCCTCACTCTCCCTCTTTCTTTCTTTCTTTCTTTCTTTCTTTCTTTCTTTCTTTCTTTCTTTCTTTCTTTCTTTCTTTCTTTCTTTCTTTCTTTCTTTCTTTCTTTCTTTCTTTCTTTCTTTCTTTCTTTCTTTCTTTCTTTCTATTTTTCCTCCCTTCCTTCCAACCTCATTCTTTTCCTTACTTCCAGGTCAGTTCTCCTTCTTCCCTTGAGATCAGTTGTTATTCCTGAAGGTCTCCAGGCTCCTGCCTGGAGGTTGGCAACCCAGCTGGCTGCATATGGAGGAGGAGTCAGGAATCATACCCAGCTGCTCTTTAACCACTTCACCATACTGGATCTTAAGACTGAACGGGGAGCAAGGAGCGGGGTATGGCCAGAACCCAGGAAGGTCACAGTGTAGGTGTCTGTGACTGTTGTGTTCCTGGGTACAACTGGGTTTCCCTCTAGTTCTCCATAAGTGGGGGTCACTCTGATATATAGTGCTCTGTCATTGGCAAGCCGTGTCAAAACAAAGACCACCTCTGGTCTTTC
This sequence comes from Paroedura picta, assembly GCF_049243985.1. NCBI lineage: Eukaryota > Metazoa > Chordata > Lepidosauria > Squamata > Gekkonidae > Paroedura > Paroedura picta. The sequence goes on from NC_135382.1 coordinate 2,388,207, forward strand.
TGCATCTGCCTCAATGTTATCTTCAGCCCTCAAGGACTTCTCCCCCTGTGGTCTGAAGAGAAACCAGAGGTCCACAGAACTTCTTACGTTTTTTGGTTAGTACCTTTTGTGGTACGTCTCTTAATCTTGTTTTTTGTTTTATATTTTAAGAGTTTTAATATTTATTGCTTTCATGTCTCATTTTGTTTTTGTAAAATAGTCAATGGTATTTAATGCTTTTAAAATGTTGACTTTTATGGTTGAGAAGTTTTTAAGTTTTACTGCTGATGCATTTTTAACCTTTTTATGTATTACCTTCCCTTTTTATAAGACTTCTCCCCCTGGCGTTTCAAGACTTTTCAGTCCAGCTGGCTTAAAGTTGTTGAGACCAAACTGGTGACCTTGGGTCTCTCCCTAGATGATCTTCTTGGACTTGGTGAGGTCCAGGCAAAGAGAGTCATCAAACTAAGGGTAGAAGATATCAAACGACAGACTGACATTGCAAGCGCTTCTCCCTTTTTAGCACCACCATTCTCAAGATGCACTCTAATACAAGCTGCCTACTGATCGACAATTGAGTTCCACAAATATAGAAGAGCTTTCATTCTGGCTAGATGATCAGTCATGCCCTCAACAGTCTTGGAGGGCAAATACAGAAGAATCACCTTCCCAGGAAGATTAAATTCTGCTCCCTCAAAGAAGTGGAGATGACTGAATATATTTTCCTCTGCTGCCCGTTGACGATTTAGCATGAGCCAAACTGATTTGCCCACTATTAGATACAGTGCCACATCAATTTACTGCAGAGTGGATTGATAGGCCCAAATCTCCCATGATACTCCCAGGAGATGTCATTCCACTCCGGGCCCTGTCATTCCAGGCCCAGTTCCCCCATGGTACTCCCAGGGGCTGTCATTCCCCTCTGGGTACTGTCATTCCAGGCCCAGATTCCCTGTGGGACTCCCAGGAGCTATCATTCCACTCTGCACCCTGCCATCCCCAGCCCAGAGTAGTCTGACTGTAATGGAAAATCTTTTCCATGTTTTCTTTGCAACTGTTTTCCTACTTTAATGTATTTCAATATATATGTTTGTTTTTTGTGGTGCTCTTTGTTGTATAATGCATGTTTCTGCCTGTTCCGGGACCTTGCAGCTTCTACCCTGCCCCAAACCATTTTATTAAGCAGGTAAACAAACTTTTTATAGAAGGAGGCAAGAGTTATTGTTTTTGCAAGGCACTCTCCCCCATGCAATTTTTTGCGGTCGGGGGTTAGTTGTGCTTCCCCCCCCCCTTTTTTTCATGGGAATGGACAGACAGGCAAGAGCAGCGGCAAGAGGGGCAATGGCCACAGTGGCCAAGCCTACCTATTCCGACACCAGAGTCGCGTCGGGGTCCTCCCCAGCGGGAACCACCTTGGCTGGGAGAAGGGGACCGGCGCGAGTCCCAAGGCAGATCTAGGCCAAACTGGAACGGGGGCCTTCGGAGTGGAGGTCCCCACGGGAGATCTTCATTCCCCCCTCCTGGGGGCTGCATGCCCCCCACCCGTCCCTGAGAACCCCCAGTGCGCCCCCCCAACAAGTTCGTGGGAGAGTGGGCAGAAAAAGCAACGTGCTTACTGGTAAAGCGCTGGAAGATCTGCTCCCCGCTTGGCCTTGGAACCCAGTGTGGTCCCCTGCATGGATGTGGTGGCGAGTTGCGATTGGGCCCTCCGCTTGTCAGCCCAGGGGAAGGGGCCAATTGGCTCCTTTCCTCATCCCGGACAGGGCCCGCCCGCAGGGACCTTACTCTTTTATTTATTCCGCTCCGCTGGAGCGGTTAAAGATGGAGCTTAAGATATCAGATGAGAAATAAAAACAAAAATATTGTCTCAGATTTAATTATAACTTTTTTTTTTAAACTCCAATTACAATGAGATACTTTAATGTGTTCAGGAATGTTTGGCTACTTTAGCACATTGCCGTTTTGTTGTATTTTCAATATTTTTTATGTGACTGCTCATTTAGGATTCCCTATTGTTCTTTTACTTTTCAAGTGAAGGTGCTTCCAATTCATTCATTTCATCTTTTCATAAAGCATTGCAATATGGTCTAGTATATAGCCAAAGGCCTGATCAGAAATGTTCATATTGCATTCTACAGAGCTGAAAACAGTACAGCGATGGAAAAGCAACTCCCCACACACAATGTTATAAATGAGATGGTACTTTGAAATATATATTTTCCATCAAAGAAAGAAGGAATCAAGCTATCTGTCAAAAGCTATTTTTACAGAAGAGGTAACCCTGGGTTACCGCCAGTACTAATAGAAGAAGAGGTGGGTTTTTTACACCCTACTTTTCACTACCTGAAGGAGTCCCAAAGTGGCCTTTTTCTTCTTCTCCCCACAATAGACATCTTGTAAGGTAGGTGGAGCTGAGAGAGAGCTCCAAGGGAACTGCTTTGTGAGAATAGCTCTAAGAGAACTGTGACTAGCTTAAACCACTACCACCACAACAATAAAAAGAATGACAACTTATTTCTTTTAATGACAAGCAGACATGTCTATTTTTATTATTCCACCAAAGGACTCATCAGACCCATCTATCATAGCAGAGTCTCTTTCTCACTCTGAAAAATTCTCCTATCTGGACATTTTATGTTTCATTGACATATGTTTCCTTTTTAAAAATCAACATTTGATTGACAACATTTATTTAAAATACTTGTTTCTTTAAAAACAAATTCACATATACCTACTACCCGACACAGCCTTTGTTTTCAAAGTGAAGCTGCCACATTAGTATTTTTTGTAAGTCAGCATTTTCTGAACAGTTGGTAGGTTTCATATATTAGTTTTGGAGAAGGCTGCAGCCTCCTTGGGAGCTTGTGAGGGTCTCCTCCCTAGAAAGGAAGAAGTCGTCTTCCCTTGCAGTGTAAAGACCTAAGAGAGTATTTTGGTACAGTATAGGATGATGGGTGATAACTGGGCAGTAGGTCAAGTAATATTTAGGGGTCCCTCAAGTATTACATTGAATATGTTGAACAGTTGATCTTACTGTGTTTGACTGTGATGACCAGAGATGAATCAACCACCTGCTCTGTTAAGTTTTCACTAAAATGTCATGTAATTTCATTTCAATCAGCTATGCTCTGATTGAAAATTTTCACAGTCAGAGTAGTTCAGCAGTGGAATAGGCTGCCTAAGGAGGTGGTGAGCTCCCCCTCACTGGCGGTCTTCAAGCAAAGGTTGGATACACACTTTTCTTGGATGCTTTAGGATGCTTAGGGCTGATCCTGCGTTGAGCAGGGGGTTGGACTTGATGGCCTGTATGGCCCCTTCCAACTCTATGATTCTATGATTCTATGATCTACACATTCAATCAGTGTGTCCTGTATTGACTAATTAATGGAAACATTAAACAATACATGCCCCTGCAGAGAACCCTGCAGTACATTGCTGGTCACCTACTTCTAAAAGGAAGATGAATGAGTGATGATAGACCCTTAGGGTTCTATCACTCAGCCATTTACAAATCCATTGGGTTGTGACCTTATCCATCCCAATTTTTTTCTAACTTTCTCACAATAATATCATGAGGGACTTTATCAAAGGCCTACCTAAAATCAAGATACAGTCTCAACCAAAAAAACGATTAGTCTGGCAGGACTTATCCCTGAGAAATCCGTGTTGATTTTTATTAAGCACCACATTATCCTCTAAATGCTCACACACTGCCTGTTTAATGATCTGTTCCAAAACCTTTCCTGCATTCCAATCCCAATCAGAGCACTGGGAGATGAAGCATTCTATTAAACATTCATCAAAAAGAAAGAAGCAGTCAGCAGTACGCATCTTGCTTTAGAAACCAGTGCAACAAAAGCTATTGCAGGAGAGTAAAATGAATACAAGGTAGACAATAAAATCAGAGTCCACGAGCCCCTTTAAGACCAACAAAGATTTATTCAAGGCATGAGCTTTTGAGTGCAAGCACTCTTCCTCAGACTATCAAGCCAGTTAGAGAAGGGCCTTTGGCATGGTCCAAGGGTGGGAATGTGAGAATTAAAAGGGTCACAAACAGACAGGAGTGTCTGTATTTTTACTTGAGAAACATTGGGAAATTAATATTTCCCCCAAGACATATTGCGTAAAACCACTAAACTCCCAAGAAAACCCCATGAGGACAGAGACACCATTATCCTCATCAATCAGGAAGTCGAAATTTTGTTAGATCTTGTTTTCCTAATGAAAGAGGGACAGTTTGTTAAAGAGCGAGAGAGATGAGTGAGGGTATCCACAGTTTCCCCTGCTGGGGTTCAGGGGGAGAGAGAAAGAGAGCAAGAGAAGGAGGTGGGGGCTGCGAGGATAAAATAAAAGATGAGCCAAGAAAAAAACACCCAAAATGTGGTTGGGTGGTGAGCAGTGAAGCCAAAAAGGAAAGAAAAATATTTGAAGATGTAAAGTTCAGGAAAGGTTTCAGCAGAGAAGCAAAAGGCTGGTGGAACTAGGCTGGGTCAATCAGTTGAATGTCCCTTTTCTCTAGAGGATCCCTCCGAAGAACTGTAGGGAAATGTCCCCCAAGCTGGCTTGTATCTGCCAACAGCCTCTTGCTTCTCCAAGGGGGAATGGAAGAGAGCTTTCACTTAAAAAAACACACACCACTTTCCCTGGCAACATGAGGAATCCAATTTTTTCATGAGGAATCCAAGTCTTGCACTGCACCAATGCACTTCTAGGTTTATTGATTTCTTAGGAAAAAAAGGAAGGAAGAAAGAAAGAAATTGACCTTACTGGAGCTTATATACCACTGAAAGGAGTAAAACCTTCTGCTAAAATAGTGACTAGACCATATATGCAGTTGGAAGCATCTGTCCTTACAATTTCAAAAAGCATGGCCAGTGTGAAACTGACCAACCCGATGTTAGGTTGATTCTACCAGTTAGATGCCTTCTTGCTCCATTCAAGTATGTTGCCTTTCTACATCTAGGATTCTTTGTTTGACAAAGACCTTGGCTTGCTGATAACCAAAGAAACCCAGTTTATTTCTCACCAGCCTACCAAGGAGTCGCATGCTTATCTTTCAAAACTAATCTAACTAAGCCACCTTAAACCATTAAGTCATGGCTGCAATCCAAAGCCTCACCTCCACAGTGACCATATCTGCCTCCAATTGTGTGACCATATTAGACATGCAAAACAGCACTTGTTTGGTGTAGTGGTCAGGAGCACAGACTTGTAATCTGGTGAGCCAGGTTTGATTCTGCACTCCCCCACATGCAGCAACTTGGGTGATCTTGGGCTCACCACAGCGCTGATAAAGCTGTTTTGATCGAGCAGTGATATTAGGGCTCTCTCAGCCTCACCCACCTCACAGAGTGTCTGTTGTGGGGAGAGGAAAGGGAAGGTGACTGTAAGCCACTTTGAGAATCCTTTGAGTAGAGAAAAGTGGCATATAAGAACCAACTCTTCTTCTTCTTCAAAATCTGGACTGCCTTATCCATGAACATTTGCTGTAATGAACATTTGCTGTAATGCATAACGGTGCACCATTATGCCAGGGATTTTGCCATGTATATTTTTATTGCTGCAACCTTACAATGACCCCTATTGGTCCAATACAATGTTTCTATTGCTCCTACACTCTTATTAGCATTCAAGGTGATATATTCAACGTGAGAGTTCATCAAGCCAGAGGCTTGGAAGTTCGCTCCAAGATTTTTAAAGCAGCATACCTGTTATAACTTGTCCAAATTCAGAAACTAAGAATATGTTTTTAGTCTGTTGGCAAAAGCCACAATTTTTTATTTACTACGATTGATCTTCAGTTGATTTGCCTGGCAGTAGTGTCTAATGTTTTCAATCTCTTTTAGGACCATTTGGGTTCCTAAAAAATAGGACCACATCATCTGCATAGAGCAAAAGGGAGATATTGTTGTCAGTTATTTTTGGTGGATGAAGGTTGAGGTTTCTCAAATGGGATTTTAGATCCTTAATTAAATAATTGAAAAGGAAAGCAGCAAGTATACAGACTTGTTTTACACTTTACTCTGCTTTTATGGGATCTATCGGGGTACCCTGATGATTACTTCTTATCCTTAGGGAGGTATTTTCATGCAGTGACTTTATCAAATATAACAAGCGCCTATCTATAGTTGAAAGCTTTTAGTTTGTCCCATAGGATTCTTCTAGAGATTGAATCAAAGACTTGTATAAAATCAAGGAAAGCTGCATAAAATGAGGTGTCAAGGTCATGTGTGAAGTGGGGAATGGCTTGCGAGTTTTTGATAACCTAGTGAAAGGATAGAATGCCTATTTTTACAGTGTAATTGAACCCTTCAGAACTCAAGGCAGACAACAGATAGTAGTGCAATAATAAGCAATCTTTATTGATAAGAAAATAAAAAGAAATAGACAAACAGATATCAGGCACACTAACAGACAATTGGGAATTCAAGAGGGAAAAGAGCTGCAGGGAATCAGGGAAAATATTTACCAGTCCTTGAGAGTGGAGAGGAAGAGAGATGACACAACCAGCCAGCAGTGTGAAGAGTTACCTGAATGGATACTAGATCAGAAGCACACTTTGGCTTGGTAAAGTAAGGGGTTTTGTACCCTTCTGAGAGCGGGTGTCATGCTTGGCATGTGATGGGGGTGTGATGGAATCAGGATGGGAGCATGATGGAATTTTCCAGGAGTGACACACTGGGAAATGGCCTGGCTGGGAAATGGGTGATAATGGGCTTAAAGAAAGGAAACCATCATGTCTCAATAGGTGCCTGGGGCTTTCTATAGACTAAATCTTTGGGGTGGGGGAGAGATTTCCCCTGGCAGATTGGCTTAGGATGAGTCAAAGTTGTGTAGACTATACTCTCCTCCACACTCTTTAACAACTATATGCACCCTCTAGCTCAGCTGGTTCGGGGCTCTGGGCTGGGCTGGCACCAATATGCGGGTGACACCCAGCTCTACTTCCTAATGGACAGACAACCGGACTCTCCCCAGATACATTTGCCTGCTGTTTGGAAGCAGTGGCTGGATGGCTCAGGCAGAATAATTTGAAATTCAACCCCTCCAAGATGGAGATCCTGTGGCTAGGAAGAAGAGGGCAGAAGCATGCTGTCAGGTTTCAGGCTGAGCCAAGCCTGCAGAGTCTGTGATAAAGACACATCCAAGATCCAACAGTCAGTTGAAATCCAAAGAGAGCTTTATTAAACAGAGTCCACAGAATGCTAAAGTAAGGCAAGATCTTCCTAAGCAAAGATCTTGATAATAACAAAGAGCAATAGGCAATACAAGGCAATACAAAGCAGATACAAGGCAGAGTCCTCTCCGTAAGGGAGGGGCACTAAGGCATTTTGGTGGGAGAGCGAAAGGGCACCAAAGGCGCCGGGGTTCACAGGATACCAGATGGCCAGGAATCTAATCTATACTGTTACAGCTTTGTTGAGACTAGGCTGTCTAAGCAAGGACACTTTGAGTGAGATTGATACAGCAACAGCAGACAACTCCCGCTGGGAAAAAAATGGGAGGCTTGGAGCCTGAGGACAGATTTATAGGTTTACAACCCCTGACCTTGCCAAGCTCGTAGGAAACAAAACTAATGGGTATGAATCGAGGTTCATGATATATGACTCCCATGCCTGGATGGTGTGCAATTAACACCTGCACAAGTTGCCTGGAATTTGGGAGTGACCTTTGATGCCTCCCTTTCCATGGAGGCTCGGGTCACAAAAATAGTTCGGATGGCATTTTTCCATCTTCGCCAAGCCTGTTCCACTAGCATCCTACCTGTCCTCGGATCACTTGGCCGCAGTTATTCATGCAACAGTCACTTCCAAATTAGACTTTTGTAACTCGCTCTACACAGGCATGCTCTTGACTTTGATCCAGAAATTACAGCTGGTACAAAATGTGGCTGCTAGGACCCTCACTAGGGCACCTTGGAGGGCCCATATTCAGCTGGTGCTTCGTCATCTGCACTGGTTACCAGTCTGCTTCTGGGTCAAGTTCAAGGTATTGGTACTGGCCTTTAAGGCCATACACAGTCTGGGTCAAATTACCTGTGGGACTGTTTGGTTGCTTATGCCCCCTGCAGGAAACTTCAGTCTGCAGCGACAAATCTACTGGTGGGGATTTTATTTGGGGGGGGGGGCAATAAGAACCAAATAGTGCCCACAGGCCACAACAGCAGGAAACCAGATCAGAACAAGAGTATCCAAAATTGGTAACCCACAGCAACTAATACAACAGCTACCAAACTTGGACAATGGATTACAACTCTACATTCCAGTTTTTCTACATCTTTCTTCAGTTGTCATGCCAAAACCCAAACACTACTCCAAGTGAGGTCTTCCCAGAATGGAGTAAAGCAGTAATGTTACCTCACGTGACCTGTAAAAGAACTATACTTCTTTTAATACAGCCCAAAATCCCGCTTCCCTTTTTAGCTACCAAGTCACACTGCTGGCTCATGTTCAGTGTATGATCTACTAAGACCCCCCAGATCCTTTTCACACATACTACTGCCAAGACAAGTCTCACCCATCCTATAGTGACACATGATTTTCCTACCTAAATGAAGAACTTTACATTTATCACTATTGAAATTCTTTTTTTTTTTCATTTTAGCACAATTTTCTAGTTTGTCAATATTGTATTTTGGTTCTTTTTTGGGGGGGTGTTTGCTACCCCTCCCAGTTTAGAGCCTGGATAGATCCCAGAGGCACTCCACACATCACTCCTCTCCAAAAAGATGATGAACCATTTACATGAACCCTTTAGATACGACCTGTCAACCAGTCCTCAATCCATCTAACAGTAAAAGCCATGTTGATTCTTAGTAATTACAGCCATCAGCTCTAGCTGCTCAAGGACTGACTGATTATATATTCTAAAATGTTGCCAGCTACAGAGAAGCAGGTTACTATGGTGTTGGTGTAAGCTTGCCAAGAACAAGCTCCTGTACTAGGGAAGGGCCGTTTGCAACTGTGAGCAGCAGAACAGGGAGAGAAACGCAAGTTTCCCCTAATTTCTCCTCTGATGCCTACTTGGGGACGTCAGAGGCCCTGTGCTGATCCATGGAGACTTGACTTCCAGATCATAAGTTCCCTATGTGTGCTGGGTCCCCACAACACCCACACACCATTTTTTCCTCCTTTTGTCCTATTCTGTTTTTATTATCTTTAACTGTCTCCACTTGCCTGCATTTTTTGGAAAGCTTTGCTCACTGATCTTTGGAGACAGAATGCAACCAAAAGAAGCTGAAAGCAACTTGCTGTGTGTTATTTCAGCTTTCTTCCCCTCACTTTCTTTAAACTGATGCCTCCTGTGATTAATCTAACAACTTTATACCTTTCAAGGGCAGGCGCTTTGAAGATCAGGATGGTTAGATTTTCAGGGAAGATGGTACTAAATTCAAAGCTTTAATTAGTTGGGATTTCCCAGTTGTTTACTTTCTCAGAGATAGACTGGCAGATAAGACTACAAGAGCTGAAAGCTACGAGAGCTGAAATGAGAGTGGCAATTTCTTCCTCTGCCAAATGGAAGGGAAATACCATAGACATCGAGGATTCTGTTCCTGAGAGGGAGGAAGTAAAATCCTCGACATAGATTCAAAGTGGCCATAGACGTTGGAGGTCTGACAAGCCAGAAAGGCAGGAAGCAAAACAGTATTGTTGCATATAGTGGTTTTGAAGCTTAGTCTTTTAACTTTTTTCCTTATAGCTGACTGAGCCGTAACAATGATATAATTCAAGTGAAAGCATAAAAATATATTTAAAATAAATTGGTTTCTGTCTATTGTATTATTTTGAATGGATTTCAACTTGGATGTGGCTTGGAGAATTCCCCCCCCCCCCCATGGTTCTCTCCTCTCTCCATTAACGTGTTAACACCATTCGTTTTGGATAGAATTACCTCCTCTTTCCCAGAGACAGTCTGATTTTTTTGTGGATTAGAAATCAAGCCTGGTGCATTTTAACAAGATCACTGAGATTTGCAAGACTGATTTCAATGCTCTCAGCTTTTGCTGTAGAAATTTCTGCTGTCCATGTTTTTTCTTTTTTCTTTTTCATAAAAAGCAGACATTATTGTTTGTTATTTTGTGCTGAATTTAATTATATATCCTGGGAAGATCCTTAAATGTAATTAATGAATTTTAGGCTTGATTATATTTGTTATGTCTATATTTGTTATGATTTAATTGCTAATTAATGAATTTCAAAACAATTACTGTTTGAATCAATGGAATGTGCAAGGTGTGAATTCATTATTATTAATATTACTGCTTTTTAAAATAGTGGTTAATAGTTCCTGTGATTTTGTGTTGATTCAAATCACATATTCTGTGATTTAATTGACTTAATTGAAATTAATGAACTATAGAATTTAAATTAACTTAAATTAATGAACCATATAAGTTTATTATATTTAACAATTAACTGATAATTAGTTGAATATATAAGGTGATTTATAACTGAATCAATTATTACATAATGTTTTAAATTTAATGTCAGCTAAACTCTGGCATTTTGCAAGATTGCCATGAAAGATTATTTTAACTGATTTAATATCTCACTGGAGAGAGAGAGAGAAAGAAAATGACACAGGCAAAAAAAACCTTAGAAAACTAGGTGAAGATGTATCAGATGATGATGAAGATCATAGTAATTTATCATAAGTAATGCGAGGTATGGATAAGTAAACAAAAGAATTTTGTATGCTTATTGAATGTTTAAATAAATATGTTCTTGGAATAAGACAAGAAGTAAGAGACTTAAAAAAACCCCTTTCTGGTAGATTTGATGACCTTAAAAAATGGTAGAATTCAACTCTAAGAGTATAAATGAAGACCACACTAAAATGCAGCAAGCAGAGCACAACGTAACAGACCTAAAAGATTGGAAAAACTATAGCATAAGAAAAATTTCAAGTTCTTGAGACTCAACTCAGGGCAAGGCATCTGAGACTTGGGGGGGGGGCAGGGAAAATGGCGGCCCAGTAAGCTGGCTTTTAGCAAGCTCCTGAACCAGGTGGGGGCCAATCACAGCTGTGGCCAGTAGATAAAGGAGATGTATGCTAACCTTTAATCTCCCCTAGACGTCTCCTTGGAGCACTAGGGGCCATGGAGGCCTATTCTTGCAGATCAGTAGCCTCCCGAGCTTGGGGTCTTGGTGCCACCTCTGCCATCTTTATTTTTCGTTCCAGTATTTCTTCTTTTTGGCTTTTTTCTACATTCCTGAACCCTCTATCCACTTAATATGTCAGTGGACTTTGTCTACAGTTCCCACAGCATTTGCAGATTTAATTTGGCGGATTATGAGTTAACTCTCCTGATATTGACTCCCTCCCCCACACTTCTCTCATGATCTCTTTGTTTTTTCCACTAGGGCTGCTGAGAAAGAACTGCTCACTCTTACTTTGAAATTTAGCAGATAAGGGCTGCGAGCGTGCTTAATGAAAAGGGGGGGTGGTTTCCACATATTTTTAATCGCCATATGGGGAGCTTATAGCTCTATGTTTACCTGGCTGATTTCTGGCTGATAGCACTGGCTGAAACATCGCGAGGCTTGGCTTGGTGAATTTCAGCATCACAAGGTCAATCATAGAGCTTTCAGCCCTAGATAAGGAAATGTTTGCCTACCTTTTTGCTGACATCTAATTCCATCTACCCTGTCCCAGCTGTGACTGATTTAGTAAAGGACCCAACAGCCAGGAAGCACTTTAAGAAGATTTCTGGATTACAGATTGGGCAATGATACTTTTAATTTTGCAGATGTGTGCCAGAGCAACCATGCCTGCAGTGCCTTGAAGGCTCTATGAAGACTCCTAGCTACTTTAAGGGACCTATGGTTCTTCCAAGCTTTATAATGGTGTCTTTAAGGCTTTTTGGTACTGTCTTGGAATAGCTTGAGAAATATTTTTGTCATAAGGTGCTCTACTAAATTACTCTGGTTTTATATTGAAGTTACTGTCATTGAAGCCCACTTGTAATCCTCCTTATTATTGTTGATTTTTTAACAGGTTGGCATATTAAGAACTGCAATTTATGATTTAGGCATTCAAGACTAATTTTTAGTCAGGAATCAAAGACCACTATTAGTCAGTTTTCAAACTTGCTATTGTTTGATATATGTAATTGCTAATCAATTTTGTATTAATAGATTTTTTAGATGAATGTCTGTAAAACATAGGCACTTAAAAATAATCTCAGAAAAAGAAGAGCATCACAGACTTAATTTCTTTTTGGAGGTCTAAGAAGGACATGGCTTATTCTGAAAGAACCATCAAGAACTTGAAGAAGAGGAGCTAGAAGAAGCCCCAGTGGATATTACACAATTATTACATGGTATTGAGAAGAAAAAATAAAGAATTGTGATTACATGTTGAAGATGTACTTAAAGAAATCACAACTGTAAAACAGGACATAAAGAACTACAAAAAAGAGAGCTTTCTGAGAGGATTGATGGTTTAAAATTTCAGCTGACTCTAGTACCAAATACATTGAAGAAGACCAAAATAAAGTTCAAAAAGTAGAATCTGAAGTGACAGATTTGAAGGACTGGAAAGCAATGGCAGATGAGAAATTTGAAGTTTAGAAATCCAAACAAGGACAAGGAATTTGATAATCAAGGGCACTTTAGATGAATTTGGCAAAAAAGATTTAAGGCAAGAGCTTGGAACTTCCTTGGAAGAATATATCACTGATAAAGATATTTGGATTGACAAGGTCTACAGAGTCTATTCCAGAGCTGCTATATGAAAGAAACTGACAAGAGACATCTTGGTAAGTTTTGTTAGCAAGCTGAATCAAAACACAGTATTACAAAAAAAACTCATACAGTACCCCTGAAAATTGCTGGACAGGAATCCATACACAATCTATGCAAAAGAGCCCAGTTTCACTTTTTATGTCAAATATTAATTAGAAAAGATATCATGTATTTTTGCAAGATTCTTTATACTCTTGAAGTTAGTTTACCTACCGGAAGGAGGGTCATCAAGACACTCCAGCAAGCACAAGAATTGGCAGATCAATCCCCACAAGAGCCTGGAGGACAGGTACCACAAAAGCAACAGCAGGTCTAATCTCCACCTGGAAAACAAGGCACCTCTGGAGTAACACAAAGCCATGGAGAAATTAAATATACTCTCCCTAAGCACTAATTAATTGAATGTCAGCCAAGAGATCAAAATTTTTAATCAGTTCAAAATATTATGTTTTGATATTGTTTGTTTACAAGAGACTCATGTTAAACAAAAACATATAAATGTTTTGAATCTTAAAAGAATGGGAGAAATTTTTATTGCCTCCACCACTGTTAAAGAGGTGTTGCAATTTATTTGCTTAACCCTAATATCAAAGCAGATGTTTTGTTTAGAGACTTAGAGGGACGCTATCTTATGCTCAAAATTCAATTACTGGATAGAAAGAAGATTATTTGGACAAATATCTATGCCCCAAATAATGCTAAGGATAAATTTTATGAGGGCTTTTAAAAAGAACATCTTGATGTCTTAGATGCAGAGTTTGTAATAATTGGAGACTTTAAGGCTGTTTCGAACCCGGCTCTTGACAAGTTTTACAAAAAATTTGGAGCTAAATTCTCTAAATCAGCATTATTTAATTTTCAGCAACTTTCTTTGGTTAACAGTTGGAGAGAGTTAAATCCCAAACTATGATACTCAGTATTTGCATCTTTCTCGAGAAATGACCAATGTTGGATCCCCAGTTTATTGTGATGGTGGCAGATATCAAGATATTGCCTAATACATTTGCTGATCATAATCCTCTGGAACTGAAGCTAAATTATTGTCAAGTTGGTTTAAGAAGATGGAGGATGAATAAATATATTTTTAAAAATGAACAAAGATTACAGAAATGTGAGGCTTTGCGGCTCCTGATTGGCCGAGTTTTTATCCCGGACAGGTCCCGCCCTAACTCCTCCCACAGAGCCCTTACTCTTTTATTTATTCCGCGGTGCGCCACGCTGCGGGGCGGAGTTTAAGGATAGAGTTGGAAGGGACCTCATGGATCATCTACTCCAACCCCGTGCACCATGCAGGACATTCACATCCCTATCGCTCATCTACTGTAACCTGCCACCCTTTTGCCTTCACAGAGTCAGCCTCTCCATCAGATGGCTATCTAGCCTCTGTTTTAAAATTTCCAAAGGCCATTCTCAAGGTTGTTCTCACTCGGAGCTCAGTCTAAATACCAGATGGCTGACCTGGCTGTTTTGGCACCTTGTAAATCAAAAGGAACTGTATTGCTCTTTCTGTGTGAATTAATTTTCCTGCCAAATGCTGCCCCTAGCTCAGGTATATATGCTTTACAGTCCCCTTGCCCAGCATCTCTGTAAAGATTCCTGTCTAAGAGCTTATGTGATATGCTGATCTTTGTCCTGATTCTCCAAATAAAGACTTTTACTTAAAGCTTCACCCTGAAGCCTGAGAGGGATGTCTGTGAGGCGAATCTGCTGGGTCTCAACTGCTTAGTTCCTGACATCAATTTTATTATTGAACATGGCTTATAAATTGTAAAAATCTTAGTGGAAACCATTAAGAATTGTATAGGAGAGGTTGTTCATGTTGACCAAATAGGCTTTATGACAAAAAGATATATGAAAAATAACATGGTTGGTGTTAAATGCAATGGAATTTTTACATACAAAGCAGAAATGTGCAGCTTTTGTGTTCTTAGACACTGAAAAAGATTTTGATAATATATCATGGAATTTCCTTCAAGTGATCTTACAAACTATGGGGTGTGGGGACAGGTTTATGACCTCAATTCTGCAAATTTCTTCAACACAAGAAGTTAGAATTGTGGTTAAAGTTTTGCTCACCTTAGATAAAATTTAAATTGAGAAAGGTATTAGACAAGGCTGTTCTCTATCACCTTTGCTGTTTGATTTAGTTTTGGAAAGACTAGCGTTAAAAATCAGATCTACTACTGAACTTTCTAGTCTATAGATTGATGGTGGATGATATAGATGAAATGTGATTAATGAAATGAGACTGCTTAATTGATTATACTGAATTGAGACTGATTAACTAACTGATTGACTAACTAATTGATTGATTATTTAAGTACATTTTCAGCACTAATTCAATAATTGAAGATAGCTGGTAAATTCTGAATCCAGGTTGATAAAAAGGCTGGCCACCAATAGTAAGCAAAACCTTGGGGCTCATGTATAATCAAGGCATGCCATAATAAAACAAGATATTTAAAGAAGACCCCCAAAGAAAGAAGAATAGTTGCAGAGATGATAGCCCAGTAAAAACGCAACACCGCAGGGATATGTCAACGGGAAAAGGGAAAACGAAACCTACCAAACCAGACAGTGATGAAGAGCTAGGAGATTCTATACAAGCACAACTTAAACTAGTTTTGGGGATTTTAGGCAATCTCACAGGAGAAATCTGTGCAACAAAGCCAAGCCATGAAAAGAGTTTTATACAAAGGAGGAAGCTGAAATAATGAATTAACAGATGTCAAAAAGGACATTTTAGATTCCAAGAAAGAACTTACATCCAATATCACAGATCTTCAAAAAAAAGTGTCAAAGTGAACAGAAAGCAAACAGAAGGTATGGAGACTTGAGTCAAAGAGTCAGTGAAACATGTAACGGAACTACAAAAGTGGAAAAATATAGCAGAGGGCAGATTACAGCTGTTGGAAGTACAAGGAAGGGGCACTGGAAGATTTTGGTAAAGGAGAGCTGGCACAAGAATTTAAATAGGGGGCTCAGGAATATATACAAGAAGTGAAAATAGAAAAAATCCACTGAATCAGCCATAGCCCGGAAATGTCTCCCCAGAGATATCTTAGTGGCTTTTGATAACAAACACACAAGAAATACAGTCTTGAAGAAAAATAGATCCAAACCTTTCTAGGTCCAAGGCAAAGAAACAGCAGTTTTTTAGGATGTACCATCAGATACCATTTGTAAAAGAGCAGATTTTCATCTCGTAAGACAAAAGTTAATACAAAAGGAAATTCAATACTACTTGAAAATATCCTTTGCGTTTGAGGTAGTTCTGCCCAAAAGAAAGAAGATTATCTGCACTATTCAAGAAGCCCAAACACTTTTTGATAAACTTTCTTCCCAGGACCCTAATAATGACCAGTACCCAGCAACTATGAAACGTAAATAAAATAGTGAAGTGTGACTCATAGATCAATACAATGGCCAAGTTAAAGATTCTCTTACTAAATGTAAATGCTCTTAATACCCTATTAAACAATCAAAGTTCTTCCACCTGCTAAAAAGGAGGCAGCAGACATCTGCATACAAGAGACAAACGTAAAAAAAAAAATCATGAACATCTATATGTCAAAAAACTGGGGCATTTTTACAAAGCTTCTGTCAAGGTAAAGAAAAGAGGCGTGGGGGTATACATAGCTAACCCAAATGTGTCAGCAGACCTCCTAGTACAGGACCCGCAAGCCCACTTCCTCTTTCTAAAGTTAAGTTTACCAAATAGAAAAAATCTGCCACTGATTGACATTTATGCACCCAATACTAGGAAAGACTTTTTCTTTGCAACTCTTCTTAAGCACTATGGACAACGAAGTAATGATGATAGGAACTTCAATGCCACCCCTGACCCATGGATAGATAAAATCAAATAATATAAAAGGTGCCAAAATGCCAAGAAAGGCATAATATGACGCAATATGCTATGGTCGACCTTTGGAGGCAAAGGAATCCAACAAAAAGAAAGTACAGCTTCTTCTCTGAGCAGCATAAGTCCTACTCCAGAATAGACCAGTGCAGGATTTAACAAAGCTTAATGTTGGAAGTGACAGATATAGCCATACACCTTTGCTGACCATGTGCCCCTGAAAGTCAAAATATGAGAGATATGAGAGGAAAGGATTAAGGAGATGGTGCAGGAATGAATTTCTCTTGGGTTTCTTCTCAAGAAAAGAAGAATGTGAAGCCGAATTAAAAGGATTTTTTTTCAGTTTAGTAACACAGCACTAAACGGAATAGTTTGGGAAACAAGCAAAGCTTTCATAAGGGGTTGACTAATTAGTTATAATTCCTTCCTAAAAAAGAAAGGGAATGAAAAATTTCAGAGCATTTTTAATGAGTTATGGGTTCTAGAAGATAGTCATCAAAACATCCCAGCTAAGGCCTTGTCAAAATCAATTAAAAATCTAAAATACAAAGGGACATCTTGGAAACAGAGGAAATAAGGGAAAAGCAGCTATTATATGTGTAAATTTTTTAGTCTAAAAAACCTAGAAGAGCTTTTGTGGCATTAGCCAAAGTCAAAAAGAGAGGAGTGCTAAAATTTAGCAAATTTAAATCTTAATGCAGAAATCTTGATTCAAGATCAAGATGGCCAATTTTTAATGCTCAAACTTCAACTACCAGATGAGGAAAAATTACCTTAGTAAACGTATATGCACCAAACAATGCAAAAGAACAATTTTATGAAGAACAATTTGAAGAATGCGCTATTATGGATAAAGAATTGATCCTTATTGGGGATCTAAACACAGTGCCACATCCATTATGGGATAAATCTCATTAAAATTATATAATTTTCAACAGATGACATTAGTAGACGTTTCAAAAGAACAGAATCCCAAAAAGCTTAAATATACCTTTTTCTCAGAAAGACATCAATCATATTCCAGAATTGATCAGTGTTGGTTATCAAGACGTTTAATGCCTAAGGTGGTTAATGCGGATATTTTAACCAATATGTTTGCAGATCACAATCAATTAAAAGCTGTCTTCAACTATCAGACTGAGATTAAGAAGAGGGAGGATGATTATATCTTGGATGATAAAACCAATTTAGAAAGCTGTCAAGCAGATCTTCAAGACTTCTACCTAATCAATAATACCCCAAATGTTAAGATCTTGACAATCTGGGAAGCTAGCAAAGTCTTTGTTTGGTTTTATTTAAAGCAGTGGTCCCCAACCCGCGGGCCGCGAAGGCCTTGGTGCCGGGCCGCGGCTCCCTCTCCCCACCCCCCTGCAGTAAAAAACTTCCCAGGCCGCAAGCTTGCGGCCCGGGAAGCTTCTTACTGCGGGAGGGGGGGAGAGGGAATCATGCCCGCATCCGCACATTGCTCATGCTCGGCTGGGCCGCGCATGCGCACATGTGCCATGCGCGTCCGAAATCGCGCATGCGCGGCACTTTCGCAGCACAGTTGCCCTGCCGGTCCCCAGCCTCAAAAAGGTTGGGGACCACTGATTTAAACTGACTGGCTGTTTATGGATCCTAGACCAAAACTCCTGTCCCTCATCTTGTGAAATGATTTTGCCAGGTTGAACAAGATTCCCCTCTCGAGAGAAGACTAAGTAGGGATTGAGAGGCTCACCCCTCTCTTCATCACCTCACTGTCACTTTCTTGTCCCCGCATTGGTCCTACCATGTCCCTTTTCTTTTCTTTTTTTTACTTTGAATGTAACTAAAGGACCTGTTGTTGTTGTTGTTGTTTTTAACATTTCTCTCTTGCTTAAGCTCATACTGAGCTTTAGCTTTTCTAACAATCTCCTTACAAGTATTGGCTATTTGTCTATATTCCTCCTTGGTTATAAGGTCCTCCTTCCATTTCCTAAATGCATCTCCTTCAGCTGCTTGGATTTTCTCTTGCAGCTCTGCATTTTTATCCTCCCTGCATTGCCTTCATCCCTCCTTGAATGTTATTACCAACATAAACCAGGGGTGCATACTTATTTGTAACAGGAATGTTAAAACTAGAGGGGTTCTCTGGGATCAGAAAGCCTACAATATTCTTCTTTTTGCTAGTAGGCAGATGTGTGGCTTTCTCCAAGCCCCTTGATTTTTGCTGGCAAGCAAGTTATTGAATTCCATAGGGCCCCAAGTCTTTTTACCCCCTCCCATTCAACAACAACAAAAAATCCCCAACAATCATCTCTTTTTCACAAGCTGAATGGCTTAGAGAAAAAGTTTGTTTTAAAGACAAAAACATCCAGATTTATTGCTTAGGAAAATGTTGATCTTGTGATAGGAACAGATAAGATGCTCTGTAGTTGGAAGAAGTCTATTAGGAAAAAAGATATGAAAGACTTTCTGGTGCATCTGTTTCCGCGGCACCTTAAACTGGAAGCCCAAAATGTCTCTGGATACAACCCTGGTGAACTCCCTCTAAGATCACAATATTGTAATAGTTGCTTGTATTTGGCTTGCAGTATTTGAGAAATTCTGTCTCTTAATACTGTTTGTTAAGGTTATTATTACCTTGAAAGACAGCACTTTCAAGCCTTTAAAACAGCTGTCAGGATGTTCAATGTGCAGAGGAATATTTAATGTGTCTGAGTGCCTGTCCAACTCTTCTAGAGAGCCACAAGGACTGGATTGCTCAACACCTTTCTCAAATGATAACCTGCTTCACATAAATATTGCTCAAGAACTATTTGAGTTCCCTTCACATTTATTTTCCATTCTGAAATCAATTGTGGGGCACATGTTGATCTTCTTGCACATTCTTCATTACACCCCAAAAGGTTAACACGATGTTCTTGACATGTACTAAGCTGAGCAACATTGCTGTGGGACGTAGAGTAGCGCTGCCTAGTGGAGCAGATAAAATACATTTGATGACCCCCAAGGATATTTAAGATGGAGAGAGGACTTGCTCCAAAAGAACAAGAACAAGCATTAGAGGTGCCACTGGTGGGACATCAATAAGCAGGGCCAGGAGAATCAACCAGTCAGACCAGGCTAGAGGTGAAATTTATCTGCTCTCCAAAATTCATTTTTGCAAATACTGATGTTGAATATCCTCCAAGTATGTTGGAGAATAGTATCTGTCAAATGAACTGGTTTTTTTTTTTTTGGTATGTGTGGGGGGAAGTGTTCACATAAAGGAAGAATGGGAGAGAAGAGAATTTATTACAACAGTGTGTGGGGCGATTAATATAAGTGTGGGTACAAATGGTAGTAAATGTGCTTCAGGGGATGAGTGTGAAAAATGCAGGAAGAACGGGAAACTGAGGAAAGGAAAAATGTGTATGCCACTCAGAACATGAGTCAGCCGTGTCACTCAGTGGCTAAAAAGGCAAAGGGGATTTTGGGCTGTATCAAACGGAGTATCTGTTCTGGTTCAGCCTCACTTGGAGTTCTGTGTTCAGTTTTGGGCACCCCAGTTGAAGAGGGATGTTGACAAACTGGAACGTGTCCAGAGGAGGTCAACAAAGATGGTGAGGGGTTTGGAGGCCAAGACATATGAAGAAAGGTTGGGGGAGTTTGGTCTTTTTAGCCTAGAGAGAAGACGACTGAGAGGGGATCTGATAGCCATCTTCAAGTATTTAAAAGGGTGCCATATGGAGGATGGAGCAGAATTGTTCTCTCTTGCCTCCATTGGTTCTGGCCCCACACCGCTTCAGTTTATTTCCTTATTGTAACATGTATTTTTGTGTCTTTAGTTTTCACCTCTCCCCACCCACTTTTTCCATTTCTCTTGAGACCAATTTTACCCTGATCTTTCCTGGACATGAATGTTGAGGCTGGCTTTTCCTTGTGTGTGGCGTTTCTTTCAGTTTCCTTTGTCCTGTCCACTCCCACCCACCTCTAGCCCACTTCTCAACAACTGACTGTTGTTACTATCAAACCACTCCCTGTCCTCCCCTCCCTCTGAAGATGAGTAATTTTTATGTTTTTAAAGGCACTAAAATATCTCTGTATTGATAGTGTTGTAATGATAGCTTTCCCAGCTTTCATTTTTAAAAAGTCTCTATCCCTACTCCCTACTATTAGGTAAAAGGTATATCTCCACAAGGGAGAGGGCTAGTTTTAAAAAAACGAAAGTGGGGAATTCAGAGAATCTCCTTAAATTCATATTTAAAATTCAGACATGACATTGATATATTCTTATAAGCATGGACAAAAATCCAAGGGGGCATGCTGTGATACCACTGATGATGACAGCACCTCCCCTGAAGTGTAGAACAGTGGTCCCCAACCTCTGGTCCGGGGACCGGTCTTGGTCTGTGGATCAGTTGGTACCGGGCCACAGCTCCTCCTCGTCCTCCTCCATGGCTCAGGGGCAGCCCTGCCACTCTGCTGCTGGCTCGCCTTTGGTCCTCTCCAGAAGCCGACATGGCAGGGGCTCCCCCTTGGCATGGCACTGCACAGCTGCTGCTGGCAGTGCCCCCCAGTGGGCAGCAGGAAGTCATGGGTGCCGGTGGGAAAGCAAGTGGAGCAGGGGCTCAGGTGGAGGTGGTAACGTCCCTCGGCAAAAGACTACTCCCCCCTCCCGGGCCTCAGTAAAATTGTCAAGCATTGACCGGTCCCTGGTGATAAAAAGGTTGGGGACCACTGGTGTAGAATGCATCACATATGTATCCTCATATGTGACTGTCACCTTCTTCTGTGACCTACCTTATGCCACACTCTAGACTAGAAGATATACTTCCCAGTGGCTTTCTGAGCCACTTGGAGTCCTGCATACCTGAGAATGCTGTTTGTGTGGAAAGCTGACTGCACTGCAGTTCAGCGTTAAGAAGGCAGGATGTGAGTCAACCTGCTGAACAGCCCTGAACAATCCATCCCAAACTTGACTACTCCTTTGCAGCTGGCAGTGAGGGTGTGAGCCAACCCAGTGGGCACCTGAACACGCCTATTCATGATATGGCTAACAGAAAACAAAACAACAATTAATGATGGAAAAGAACCCTTACTGGGAAAACTTGTGTTTTCTATGTCTTGTCTGAATACTGTTAATGCAGGAGAGGATAAGTTAAAGGGCTTGAATGCAGAAGCACAAAATGGCCAGCAGAGATTTTGTTTTGCACTGGAGCAGATTTATCCCAAAGCCCAACTTAAAGGTTGAGTTCAATATAGCCTTAAAAGAAAGAAGGTGTTAACAAGGAAGTTGTCTTTTGCAATGCACCACAGTGACGACCATTAGGACAGCAGCAGCGTCAGATGAATCTTCCAGAGGAGGGTAGCCTTTGCAGGCCAGCAGACACGCCTCACTGACACCTGGCTGCTGCTTGGGGCCTCAGGCAGATAATTATAGGCCTTTGTCTCTTGACAGTCTCTAATCATGAGTTTTCACTGAGATGAGTTTTCTATTGCCAATTACCACCCCTGTCATCTTTCTCATCAAGCATAAAGGTTCTTCATCTCAAAGGTCTTGAGCTGCACCAGTTTCCCCTCCAACCTTCAGCATTCTGGGCACAATCCAGCCAGTTGTAATGAAAGCCCAGTTCAGACATGGGTTCCTTCCGTAAATGAGGGACACCATATCCTCCCAGAGAAGGGCCTGCACCCTTGATGAGAGCACCCATGAGTCTGGATGGGGGCAGGTAGGAGGAAGGAAGGAAGGTGTCTAGGTGAGGGGAGCTGGGAGGGAGTAGGGAGTCTGGGTGTGTGTCTGAGGGAGGAGGGAAGGACCAGGGAGGAGGCCAGGCAAGTATGGGTGGTGGGGGGGGGGGGAATGTGTGTGTGTGTGTGTGTGTGTGTATCTGAGAGAGGGGGAAGGGGGAACCAGGAGCCCCTGATCATTTCCCTTGTGAGAGTCGGGCTGTCACTAACTTTTCTGAGTACACAAGGCCCGCATATCACCCATCGTGGGAAGTGGAGGGAGTGGGTCCTCTCCTACAAGAAGGGACTTGGTGGTGCAGATGCAGTGAAAACAATGGGATAGGATTTAGTCTACTGATCTCAGAGAGACCCATCCTGGGTTATGCTGGATTGCCTGAGAGTTTTCAGTACTACAGAGATACCCAGACTGTGTTCCTAAGCATGCCAAAAGTTCTTTATGCTGGACCAGCTTTCATGAGAATCACCCAGACAAAGTCCTAGTTCAGTAGCACCTTTAAGACCAACAAAGTTTTATTCAGTGTGAATGCACAAGCAAATGTGGTTGGTTTTAAAGGTGCCCCTGAACTCAAACTTTGTTCTCCTTCTTCAGACCAACACGACAGCCCACCTGAATCTTGCCAAAGCCCACCATTTCCCTTGCAATATGCACCTCTCAAGGAAGGCTGTGAGCCAGATTCGAAGGCCTCCTCGGTCTGCATCAGGTATTGTCCGGGCCTCGAACACTCCCTGGTGTCCTCTGCAGCATGTAGGTCTTCCTCCTCAACCGGCAAATGGATGTGGAAAAGATTCCCTAATGGCACAAAGGTGGAAAGCTACTGGCTACTATTGATATTAAATAAGAAAACTTGGAAACAAAAGTACAGATATAAATACAGAATAAGCCGTATTTCAAAAATGACGGCACTCAAGACAATCTTTTAAATTGATTGATATGTTGGCTTTGAAATCAGCAATTGTGACCTTAACTTAGAGCAAGGCCAGGGAGTTTCACAGAGAATACAAAGCATATCTTCTGGCTGTACATATTTTAGAAGGAATCACGTATGCATGGTCACACTGAAAATGGGCCTTTTGTGTGAGGCGGTGAGGCATGTAACACCCAGAAGCTAGTGATGCATGAAGGTTGGGTTTTCAGCATAGCAGGCAGCTGTTCTGTCTCCAACTGAATGCTCCAAATGATCAGCAGCAGATCTGGGGGACATGGCTGCTCCAAAGGCAGCTTCTCTGTGGCATGAGAGAGCTCCCTCATTAGGAAGTGATCCTACAAAACAAGCTAATTAGCTACAGATGGGCTGTTTATGTGATCATTCCCCTGGCCTAGTCCTAGCTGTGGTGGCAGCCAGTGAGGGCTTGAGTGTAGGGAGGGACAGAGACAAAAGCTATTATACTAGTGTGGGATTCCAGTGGTGGGGTGGGGATGCTGGTAGAGATGGGGGGGGGAGAGGGGGGATCCAGGAAAACTTAATAACCCTCAGGCATTTCTTACAGAAGGGCACCCCATAGGTTTTTCATCTGAAATACTGGGGATCTGGGGGAGCACTGAAAAGGAAAAACTTTTCACAGGGAATGATTAGAATCCTGTTTACACACTCAAAATGTATAAAAGAAAGATTTTTTATGTAAGACGAGAGAGTGATAATTTCTTGGGATACTATAGACTTCTTTTCAAGGATATGTTTTGGTTGATGCCAGAACAAGCTAACTCCCTTCATCCTCAGGTTATTCCCATCACTGAATGAGCTAAGAAGCAGATTGACCAACAGGCAGGAAAATGGAGTATTACAAGTTTTTATTATTTTTATCTGTGATTTATAATACAATGTTTAAGGGGTTTTAGGGGACTGGACTGGTTTTTATTGGTGTATTGTAAACTGCCGTGAGTCCGAATAGAGTGCAGACGTATCTAAATTACAAAAATAAATAAAATAATAAATAAATATATGTATGTATGTTGTAGACCACTTTGAGCCTGCTTGCAGAGAACATGCAGTCTATAAAACCAATAAATAAATAAATAAATAAACATGCCCACAATTAATATGCATAATGTCCATAACGATAAACAAATGTGTTCTTAACTACAGCCGGAGCAAACTGGGGACGGGGAAGTGCCAGAGCAGGAGGTGGCTTGTTGATTTTTGTTTCTTGCTTAGCTGCCAGAGCAAACAGAAGGGGGGGGGGGTGCGGCAGCCTCAGGGAGAATAATGGAGGGTCGGCCAGGCTGGGGGGGGGGGGAGAAAATTCTAAAGGCCAATGTCTGCACAAGGAAGAATGGGCTTTCCAAGTGCTTTTCTCTAATTAAACGGATCTTATTCCCTCTCAGATATCCTGGGAAAAGGTGGCGTCTCTCTGGAGTGGGGATGGGCAGTGGCAGATGGAATAATTAACCCTATTGGCAAGAGATTGGAAATCAAATCTGGTGAAGATTGTTCTTTTAAATTCAAGCTGATAGAGGCGGAAGTATTCAGGATGGCTTTAGAATAGTGGATAAATCCAGCACGATGGCTTCCTTAAGGCCCATTTCAGCCATTCTTAGGATATACAAGCTATGTCATTGAAAATGTAGGAATTATTCTTTTGGAGCATGGCATGTGAAATGTGCAAGTTAGGGAGTGTACATGGTAATCTTTAAGAACCCTAAAGAAGGACACGTAGGCAATATTCATATTTTCAAACTTCCACTTATTGGTAGAGGAGAAGTAGACTGTCAGTGGATCAAAAATGCACTGGTCCTGCTGCCCAGGAATGGGACCCTGTGTGTTGAGCTGGCATTTGCCACAATGGGACACTGGGTTCTGCTGCTGGGCACTAGCACGTTGGCTCTGGATTGTGCTGCTGGGCATTGTTAAGGTGCCACAAGGTTCTGCTGCTGGGCTGTAGGACTTTGCACTAGTTCTACTGTCCCTGCAGAAATACCCAGCCTCATTTTCTGCTTTAGAGATTCTCTGAAGTTAAGCTGGTCCTGTTGGGTTGGCACTGATTTTTAAAAGAAGACTTTTAAAAAAAGGCCTAGCAAAATTCCCCCTTTACTTTTATTGTAGAGATTCTCTAGGATATTCTGCTGGAATTGTATTGCCTTGCAATGGAGGATGGGAGCACTCTCTTTGGGTGCCCATAGAATGGGACTCCCTGGTCAGGTCCTTTTCAAACTTGAGGGTTCTTTTGAGAAAAGGCTCCAGCAGCAAACCTCAAACCCTGCACTGAATAGACTGCATAGATTTCCCATAGACTTTAATAGACCCATAAGGTATAAAGGGGCCACCTCGCTCGTGCCATCTTTGCTGGGAACATCTGCACCAGGCAGGGTGCCTGTTTCGGGGGTGGAGGAAGCATCCCCCTGCTGCCCGGTCTCTGAGGCAGGAGCTGGAGCTTGCTCAATACCAGCAATTTCTGACTGCACTCCCCCATGGGGATCACCATCCTCAAGAACTGGAAGGGCCACCCCCCCCCCCGCCCCAGCTCAGTCTGTGAGGTGGCTGGGTGGGCTTCTTGGCACTGGGGAGAAGCCACTTGCAGGCCCCGCTTCCATGGGGGGCAGCTTGTCAAAGCCGCTGTCAAAGGCAGGATCTTCTCCCTTGCAGGATGGAACTGGCTGCGGGCTTCATCTCGTCTCGCTTGGGGAGTGTAAGGAAGTCTAGATCACGCACCGGTTCCTTGCCAGTTGGGATCACCAGGCTGTTTCCGATCTCCCCTCCTTCGGTCTCCCTCGCCTCAATAGTGGTGGGCAGTTCCTCCGGGGCTCCTCTCATTGGGACCGTCTCACCTGTGCAGACCATGGCAGCAGGATGCTAATCCTTGAGGGCATATTGGGAGACCGATTCGGACCCCTGGTGTGAGTGGCTCTGCCTCTCCTGGATCAGCACCAATAGTGTGCCTGCTAGTGCATATAGTTGGGTGCAGAACTCAACTCATGCCTCCACCGTATCCCATTCCATGGCCATGCCTCCCAGTCCAGGATAGGATGTTCCCGCTCCACTGTTTCTGTCCGGACACCTGGGTATAGGTCACTTGTTGTGGACATCATGGCTTCCCCAAGGCTGGTCATGTCCCTTCCCACTGTAGTGGGGCACCACTGTACACTTCCCACACTTCCTGCTCTGGGCACTGATGATGCAAGCAGGCATGTAGTGAGCCTTCATGCTTGCTTTGTGTCTCAGGGAGGGGCATCTGTCATGCCCTCCTTGATTTAGATTTTGGACTCCAAGTCACCTTCTATAGACATGTTGGTCACATGGGGGACACGGATCCAGAAAAGTGAGTTCCAGCAAAATGTCAGGTTTCTTCAGTCACCCAGAAAACACTGACTTGGTGAAAAAGAAAGTGAAAGCATATACTTTGTCAGAACTGGGGTTCAGGTTCTGTGCAGATGCTCCACAATCATAGATTTTGGTCAGAAGCCTCGTTTCCCAGCACCCACACAGGGTTTATTTGTCTTGCTGACAGTGTAATTAGTAGAGATGTCCAGTGCTTTCCTTGTTGTTGTTGTTGTTGTTAGGTGCGAAGTAGTGTCTGACCCATCGCAACCCCATGGACAATGATCCTCCAAGCCTTCCTGTCCTCTACCATTACCTGGAGTCCATTTAAGTTTAGCATAGTCAATGAAGCAGAAGTAGATGTTCTTCTGGAACTCCCTAGCTTTCTCCATGATCCAGCGTATCTTGGCAATTTGATCTCTAGTTCCTCTGCCTCTTCGAAATCCTGCCTGTACTTCTGGAAGTTCTTGGTCCACATATGGCTGGAGCCTAGTACATTTAACCTGTAAAATAACTCCAAATCCCTCACCCGCAGGAGGTTGCCCCGATTAGGAAAAGGCTGTTTTCTTCTATTTGCTTCCCTAGACTCCAGTATTTCTCATGAAATCAAGGTTTAATGTACTATGAAGAAAGGGAGTTTCAGCAAACTGTCAGATACCCACTAACATACTCGGCATTAGCAGCAAAAGCAGTTGATTGAGGTAACAATACAAAACTCATGATTATTGTTGCTGAAACTAAATTGATAAGCAATATACTGATTAATATAACTCCAAAAGCCCCACCCCCAGGAGAATGCCCCAATTAGGAAAAGGCTGTTTTCTTGTATTTGCCAGAGAGAAGAGAGCCAATTTGGTGTGGTGGTTAGGAGTGCGGACTTCTAATCTGGCATGCCGGGTTCGATTCTGTACTCCCCCACATGCAGCCAGCTGGGTGAACTTGGGCTCGCCATGGCACTGATAAAGTTGTTCTGACCGAGCAGTGATATCAGGGCTCTCTCAGCCCCACCTCCCTCACAGGGTGTCTGTTGTGGGGAGAGGAATGGGAAGGTGATTGTAAGCCACTTTGAGCCACCTTCGGGTAGGGAAAAGCGGCATATAAGAACCAACTCTTCTTCTCAGACAACTGAGAGCACGTGGAGAGAGCTACTGGGGAGTGTTGCTGCTGACCAGCAACTGCTATTGTGGTGCTGAGTGAGGTGTTTGCTGGGAGGATTAAAAAGGGCTGCTCCTTGCCAGAGGCAGAGCTCAGACAACTGAGAACACGTGGAGAGAGCTACTGGGGAGTGTTGCTGCTAAACAGGTGAGGCTATTGTGGTGCTGAGTGAGGTGATTGCTGGGTGGATTAAAAAGAGCTGCTCCTCGCCAGAGGCAGAGGTCAGACAACTGAGAACACGTGGAGAGAGCTACTGGGGAGTGTTGCTGCTGACCAGGTGAGGCTATTGTGGTGCTGAGTGAGGTGATTGCTGGGAGGATTAAAAAGGGCTCTTGGCCTGCGGCTCTTAGCCTGGGGTTCTTGGCCTAGCAATTAGAATCAGTAGATTATATTTCCCTAGTAGTTGCACTGTCTAGAAGTTACAATGGACCTCCACGACACTCATCCCATCATCTGCAGTGAGTGTGACATGATTGCATTCCTCCCAGAAGACAAGATGGACTACATCTGCCCCAAGTGTAAACTGGTAAGACTTTTGGAGGAAAGGATTAGGGGATTAGAAGACAGCATTATTACTTTGACCCAAATTAAGAAAGGGGAGGAGTGCAACTCGGAATTAAGAGGATACAAACAGTCCTGAAGAGGATAAGGGGATTGACCTCATTACGGAGCCTCTGCAGACAGTTCGGAAAAAGACTCAACGGCGTAGAGCGAGATGGTTCTTGGGGCCTTTGGAGCTCCAGAATAGATTTCAGACCCTTGCAGAGGAGGTGCAAGTGTCAACAAGGGAAGAGGTCCCAAATAAAAATTTTAAAACAAAGTGAAGAGGCCACGGGGATAGAAGGAAATAGAGTTGAGAAGGGAAAAAAGGAGAATACTGGTAATTGGATACTCCCTGCTAAGAGGAATGGATCGCCATGTGGCTGGGCCCGACCCCATACCCCGAGAGGTGTGTTGCTTGCCAGGGGCGAAAAT
Organism: Paroedura picta; assembly: GCF_049243985.1. Taxonomy (NCBI): domain Eukaryota; kingdom Metazoa; phylum Chordata; class Lepidosauria; order Squamata; family Gekkonidae; genus Paroedura; species Paroedura picta. The sequence continues at coordinate 2,416,868 of NC_135382.1, forward strand.
TAAAGACATTTCAGAATGGCTACCCAAAATCCTCAAGTCTCCAGATTGCTACCCATTTGTGATGGTCCATGTGGGAACGAATGACATGTCCGTGAATACCATCGCTCCTATTAAAAAAGACTATCAAGATCTGGGGAGGAAGCTCAGGCAAATGGGGGCACAAGTGGTATTCTCTTCAATCTTGCCTGTCAAGGGAAGAGGAATGAGTCGGGAAAGGAAGATAATGGAGGTGAATCAGTGGCTGCGTAGTTGGTGCCGGCAGATTTGGTTTCTGGGACCATGGGATAGGCTTTCTTGAGGAAGGCCTACTAGCACCTGATGGACTGCACTTATCGAAGCTGGGGAAGAATGTGTTTGGCAGGAACCTGGGGAGATTCATCAGGAGAGCTTTAAACTAAAGTCACTAGGGGAAGGAGACGATCAACATAGGGAATGTAAGGAAGGAGACCGATCGGGGGCAGCCAACGTGAGGAAAGGCCTTACCTTTCAGGAAATTCTAGTGAAGGAGAATATTTCTACAGTGGAAAGCATCTGGGTGAAAATAAGCGAGGGGAAAACAAACAGTGTGGTGGTTGGTGTTTGCTACCGACCGCTTGACCAACGAGAGGATGTGGATGCTGTACTTTGTGAGCAGCTTGAGAAAATATCCAAGCAGCAGGACCTTGCCATCATGGGTGACTTCAATTTCCCAGACGTGTGCTGGGAAACAAACTCTGCGAAGCGTCCTCAGTCATGCAACTTTCTGACCTGCCTGGCTGACAATTTCATTTATCAAATGGTAGATGAACCCACAAGAGGTTCAGCCATACTGGACTTAATACTGACCAACAGGCAAGAGTTGGTGGATGAGGTGAAGGAGGTGGGGACCCTAGGGGGAAGTGACCATGTCCTCATAGAATTCCTTTTGAGATGGGGAGCCAAGGAAGCTTGTAGCCAGACGCGGATGTTGGATTTTCGTAGGGCAAAGTTTAATAAACTCAGAGACATAATGAGTGTCATACCATGGACGAGAATGCTGGAAGGGAAGGGAGCATGTGAAGGGTGGGCGCTACTCAAACAAGAGCTATTGCATGCTCTATCAATGACTATCCCAGAAAGACGAAAACACTGCAGGAGCTCTAAGAAGCCTATATGGATGAACAGAGAACTTCAAGAGGAACTAAGAAAGAAAAGGAAAATGATCAGGAAATGGAGGGCAATAAAGTAAAGGAGGCAATAGGCCCACTGTTGTGTGCAGATGGACAAACTCTAACGGAAGATGCAGAGAAAGCAGAAAGGCTTAGTGCCTATTTTACATCTGTTTTTTTCCCACAGGTCAAAGGGTTTAGGCACATCTAGAGATGGCTGTAGCCAAAGGATAGTGTCTGGGTGGCAGGTTGACATGGATAGAGAGGTTGTTGAGAGGCATTTAGCTGCACTGGATGAGTTCAAATCCCTTGGTCCGGATGAAATGCACTCGAGAGTGCTCAAAGAACTTTCTGGAGAACTTGCAGAACCCTTGTCCATCATCTTCGGGACCTCTTTAAGGACTGGAGATGTCCGGGTGGTCTGGAAGAGAGCAAATGTTATTCCGATCTTCAAAAAAGGGAGGAAGGATGACCTGGGAAACTACAGACCAGTGAGTCTGACCTTTGTTGTGGGGAAGATAATGGAGCAGATATTAAATGGAGCGATCTGCAAACATCTGGAGCACAATTTAGTGATCCAAGGAAGTCAGCATGGATTTGTCTCCAACAGGTCCTGTCAGACCAACCTGGTTTCCTTTTTTGACCAAGTAGCATGTTTGCTGGATCGTGGAAATTCGGTTGATGTTGTTTACTTGGATTTTAGTAAAGCTTTTGATAAGGTTCCCCATGATGTTCTGATGGATACGTTGAAGGACTGCAATCTGGTTTTTCAGATAGTTAAAGAACCGCACTCAAAGAGTTGTTGTCAATGGTGTTTCATCAGACTGGAGAGAGGTGAGTAGCGGGGTACCTCAGGGCTTGGTGCTCGTCCCGGTACTTTTTAACATATTTATTAATGATCTAGATGAGGGGGTGGAGGGACTACTCATAAAGTTTGCAGATGACACCAAATTGGGAGGACTGGCAAATACTCCGGAAGATAGAGACAGAGTTCAACGAGATCTGAACACAATGGAAAAATGGGCAAATGAGAACAAGATGCAATTTAATAAAGATAAGTGTAAAGTTCTACATCTGGGTCAGAAAAATGAAAAGCATGCCTACTGGATGGGGGATACGCTTCTAGGTAACACTGTGTGTGAACGAGACCTTGGGGTACTTGTGGATTGTAAACTAAACATGAACAGGCAGTGTGATGCAGCGGTAAAAAAGGAGAATGCCATTTTGGGCTGTATCAACAGGGGCATCACATCAAAATCACAAGATGTCATAGTCCCATTGTATATGGCACTGGTCAGTTCACACCCGGAGTACTGTGTGCAATTCTGGAGGCCTCACTTCAAGAAGGATGTAGATAAAATTGAAAGGGTACAGAGGAGAGCGACAAAGATGATCTGGGGCCAAGGGACCAAGCCCTATGAAGATAGGTTGAGGGACTTGGGAATGTTCAGCCTGGAGAAAAGGAGGTTGAGAGGGGACATGATAGCCCTCTTTAAGTATTTCAAAGGTTGTCACTTGGAGGAGGGCAGGATGCTGTTTCCGTTGGCTGCAGAGGAGAGGACACGCAGTAATGGGTTTAAACTACAAGTACAACGATATAGGCTAGATATCAGGAAAAATGTTTTCACAGTCAGAGTAGTTCATCTGTGGAATAGGCTGCCTAAGGAGGTGGTGAGCTCCCCCTCAGTGGCAGTCTTCAAGCAAAGGTTGGATACACACTTTTCTTGGATGCTTTAGGATGCTTAGGGCTGATCCTGCGTTGAGCAGGGGGTTGGACTAGATGCCCTGTATGGCCCCTTCCAACTCTATGATTCTATGATTCTATGATTCTTCTTCTTCTATTTCCAGAGGAGAGCATGCAAAACAAAACCCTTAGTGCACATTACAATCACCCCTGCAAGTATGGCCCAAGGCCAGCCATTTTGATTATGTCCAAGATCTATCCCCCATTGTTCCGTCACCAATAATGTAAATTGGCAATTAGACTGCCCGCAGAGGTATGTAACAGAAGCTGTGGAATTGATACAATTATAATCAGCCAGACCACTGATTCCCTTCCCTGTAAATTTGCCAATAACAATACAGTGAGAATTATTGATACATCATTGATCTTCTTTCTTTTTATCCTTTAGCTGGTGATTGATGGAGCAGGTTGTCCTCTCAGCCAATGCGCTGCTGTAGGGGCTGCTGGAATTTTTGCCTTGTTTATAATACGTTTCCATTCTTCGTTACTGGTGGTAGTATTTTTGACTCTTTGGATAGTCAGTTGCTGGTTTCTAAGGTGTTCCTCAATCTTCTTAAACCATGTTTTCTTTGGCGCCAACTGCTGGATCTTCTATTCAGTTGGTCATTCTTGCCAGAGGAGTTTATGAGGCAGGATCTTCTGGTGTTCAGTTTGCAGACGCGGCCAAAGCACTGCAGTCTGTGCTTTTGGATTTGTTCTTTACTTTGCGGCTGGTTGTCACATTTTGTCTGAATTGTCTCATTTCTACTACAATCGCATAGAGAGACAGCCAGAAACTTCTGCAGGCATCGCATTTGGAAGCCCGGCTCTGGCTTCCGGTACGATCCCAGCTGCATCTGCATCCCCCCCCCCCTTGCCTCAGCTATGCATTTCAAAGGCTCACTTGGCCCTAGCGCTCTTACAGTCTTGCTTGCAAGGATGCTTCCGTCAGCTGCAGGAATAACCGCTGCAGGAAAGCATCTTCCAATGATCAAAGCCCAGTTCCTTTCCAAGGAGTTTGTTGTCCGGTTCCCACGCCCCAAGTATAAAGGTTGGCTACCCCATCCCTCAGTGTCTCTATCAAAGACTGTCTCTGTGAGCATATGCAACGTATGGACTCTGAACACTGACTCATACCTTAAAAGACTTTTACTTAAAGTTTCAACTCGAAGCCCGAGAGTGATGTCTTGGGAGTGAGTTTGCTGGGCCTCTATGCCTTGGTTCCTGACAGAGAGACGTTTGTCTTCTTCCCGAGGCACCAGTTGAGTGTGGCAAATGCTGATGTTGCTTGGCCAATCCTATTGTGGGCTTCAGTGGTAGAGGACACTTTCTTTTCTTGCACCAATAAGCCTAAGTATTTAAGTTCTTTGACTTGCTCAGTTTGGGCTCCTTTGAGATCTACATTTGTCTGTATAGTTGTTGGTACAACATTGATATCCAGCAAATGACCATGACAGGAGGCTGACAGAGAAAAGATGTTGGTGGAGTGAGAGCATCTCATTAATGTTCCTCCGATAAGCCTTGTTTTGTAGCTGTCCTGAAAACAATAAACTCCAAAGTTCGCTTGTCGGCAAACAGCTGCTTCAGCTCTCATTTGCTATCTGCTGTTGCCGGTTACATTGCCGAATTGTTACAGCTTCATTGCTCTGTGCCCTGCAACGCACGATGCTGTCTCTGCATTGCTGGAATGGCAGGACTTCTGGCGACCTTCTGGCTGCCTGTTTAAATCTTAAAAACTACAGACTCAACTGGATGTACCTGCGGAGGGAGCCCCTGCTGTGGCTGGTTTGGTACCAACTTCCTGGGCTTTTCATCGCGGCTCCTGCTACTGACTCTGAGCACTGGGAACGAGGGTTGTGCTCAGCGGCATCCAAATTAACACCATTCAGGATTTATCTGGAATTATCTTATATTTAATTTGATCCCAGGACTGTAAGCTCTCTCTCTCTCTCTCTCTCTCTCTCTCTCTCTCTCTCTCTCTACCTACCTACCTACCTACCTACCTACCTACCTACCTACCTACCTATCATCGCCCTCCCCTGAGGCATTCCTTTCCATCTATAGCCATTTATTTAAAGGGAATTGCACAAAGTCCTGTTCTGTTGTACATGATACTAAATAAACATGAGTTGAGCCAAGTTTTTAGCCAAATTATTTTAGCTACTTGATAATATACTTGAAAATGTGGATAGTTCAACGCTCATTTTTTATATCATATAAATTCTCATTTTACTCTTGCCCACATAGTGAATCTGATTTCTGTGTTGACCGTCTGGTGATGTCCATGTGTAGAGTCGTCTCTTGGGTTGTTGGAAAAGAGTGTTTGCTATGACCATTGCATTCTCTTGACAAAATTCTACCAGCCTGTGCCCTGCTTCATTTTGTACTCCAAGGCCAAACTTGCCTGTTATCCCGGTTATCTTTTGGCTTCCTACTTTAGCATTCCAATCCCCATGATGATAAGCACATCATTTTTTGCGCTGCTTCTAGAAGGTGTTGTAGGGCTTCATAGAACTGATCAACTTCATCCTCTTCAGCAGCAGTGGTTGGGGCATAGACCTGGATTACGGTGATGTTGAATGGTTTGCCTTGAATTCGTACTGAGATCATTCGGTCATTTTGGGGATTGTATCCCAAGACTGCTTTTCATATACTCTTATTGATTATGAAGGCTACTGTATCAAACGGAGTATTATGTCCAGATCATGGGAGGGGATGGTACTGCTTTACTCTGCTCTGGTTCGGCCTCGCTTGGAGTACTGTGTTCAATTTGGGGCACCCCAATTGAAGTGGGATGTAGACAAACTGGAGTGAGCCCAGAGGAGGGCAACAAAAATGGTGAGGGGTTTGGAGACCAAGATGTATGAAACAAGGTTGGGGGAGCTTGGTCTGTTTAGCCTGGAGAGGAGACAACTGAGAGGGGATTTGATAGCCATTTTCAAGTATTTAAAAGGGTGCCATATAGACTCTATATATTATAGAGGATGGAGTAGAGTTGTTCTTTCTTGCCCCGGAAAGACAGACCAGAACCAACAGGATGAAATTAATTCAAAAGAAATTCTACGAAAACATCCAGAAGAAGTTCCTGTCAGTCAGAGCAGTTTCTCAGTGGAACAGGTTTCCTTGGGGCAGGGGCTGGGCTCTCCATATTTAGAATCATAGAATCATAGAGTTGGAAGGGGCCATACAGGCCATCTAGTCCAACCCCCTGCTCAACGCAGGATCAGCCCTAAGTGTGGTCTGACCAGTGCCGTATACAATGGGACTATGACATCTTGTGATTTTGATGTGATGCCTCTGTTGATACAGCCCAAAATGGCATTTGCCTTTTTTACCGCTGCATCACACTGCCTGCTCATGTTTAGTTTACAATCCACAAGTACCCCAAGGTCTCGTTCACACACAGTGTTACCTAAAAGCGTATCCCCCATCTAGTAGGCATGCTTTTCATTTTTCTGACCCAGATGCAGAACTTTACACGTATCTTTATTAAATTGCATCTTGTTCTCATTTGCCCATTTTTCCATTGTGTTCAGATCTCGTTGAACTCTGTCTCTATCTTCCGGAGTATTTGCCAGTCCTCCCAATTTGGTGTCATCTGCAAACTTGATGAGTAGTCCCTCCACCCCCTCATCTAGATCATTAATAAATATGTTAAAAAGTACTGGGCCAAGCACCGAGCCCTGAGGTACCCCGCTACTCACCTCTCTCCAGTCTGATGAAACACCATTGACAACAACTCTTTGAGTGCGGTTCTCTAACCAATTCCCTATCCACCTGACTATCTGAAAATCCAGATTGCAGTCCTTCAATTTATCCATCAGAACATCATGGGGAACCTTGTCAAAAGCTTTACTAAAATCCAAGTAAATGACATCAACCGAATTTCCCCGATCCAGCAAACCTGTTACTTGGTCAAAAAAGGAAACCAGGTTGGTCTGGCAGGACCTGTTGAAGACAAATCCATGCTGACTTCCTTGGATCACCAAATTGTCCTCCAGATGTTTGCAGATCGCTCCCTTTAATATCTGCTCCATTATCTTCCCCACAACAGAGGTCAGACTCACTGGTCTGTAGTTTCCCGGGTCATCCTTCCTCCCTTTTTTGAAGATCGGAATAACATTTGCTCTCTTCCAGTCCTCCGGGACATCTCCAGTCCTTAAAGATGTTCCGAAGATGATGGACAAGGGCTGTGCAAGTTCTCTGGAAAGTTCTTTGAGTACTCTCGGGTGCATTTCATCTGGACCAAGGGATTTGAACTCATCCAGTGCAGCTAAATGCCTCTCGACAACCTCTCTATCCATGTTAGCCTGCCACCCAGACACTGTCCTTTGGCTATGGCCATCTCTAGATGTGCCTAAACACTTTGACCTGTGGGAAAAAAACAGATGTAAAATAGGCACTAAGCCTTTCTGCTTTCTCTGCATCTTCCGTTAGAGTTTGTCCATCCGCACCCAACAGTGGGCCTATTGCCTCCTTTACTTTACGTTTGCTCCTCACATAACTGAAAAATCTTTTCTTGTTACAATGGGCTTCCCTGGCCAATCTTAGCTCACTCTCAGCTTTGGCCTTTCTGATGATTGATCTACAGTGCCTAGTAACCTGTAGGTACTCTTCTTTAGAGCTCTGTCCTTCCCTCCATTTCCTGAACATTTTCCTTTTCTTTCTTAGTTCCTCTTGAAGTTCTCTGTTCATCCAAATAGGCTTCTTAGAGCTCCTGCAGTGTTTTCGTCTTTCTGGGATAGTCATTGATTGAGCATGCAATAGCTCCTGTTTGAGTAGCGCCCACCCTTCACATGCTCCCTTCCCTTCCAGCATTCTCGTCCATGGTATGACATTCATCATGTCTCTGAGTTTATTAAAGTTTGCCCTACGAAAATCCAACATCCGCGTCTGGCTACAACCTTCCTTGGCTCCCCATCTCAAAAGGAATTCTATGAGCACATGGTCACTTCCCCCTAGGGTCCCCACCTCCTTCACCTCATCCACCAACTCTTTCCTGTTGGTCAGTATTAAGTCCAGTATGGCTGAACCTCTTCTGGGTTCATCTACCTCTTCTGGGTTCATCTACCATTTGATAAATGAAATTGTCAGCCAGGCAGGTCAGAAAGTTGCATGACTGAGGACGCTTCGCAGAGTTTGTTTCCCAGCACACATCTGGGAAATTGAAGTCACCCATGATGACAAGGTCCTGCCGCTTGGATATTTTCTCAAGCTGCTCACAAAGTGCAGCATCCACATCCTCTCGTTGGTCAGGCGGTTGGTAGCAGACACCAACCACCACACTGTTTGTTTTCCCCTCGCTTATTTTCACCCAGATGCTTTCCACTGTAGATATGCTCTCCTCCACTAGAATTTCCTGACAGGTAAGCCCTTTCCTCCCATACAGTGCCACTCCTCCACCTCTTCGATCTATTCTGTTTTTTCTGAACAGTTCATATCCATCCACCATTACATTCCAGTCATGAGAATCATTCCACCAAGTTTCTGTGATGCCTACTAGATCATACCTTTCCATCAGCATGAGAAGTTCCAGCTCTTCCTTTTTATTGCCCATGCTTCGGGCGTTAGTATAAAGACATCTGAATCCTTTTACTTTCGGTTCCCTATGAGCTGGCCTTGCCAGTTGGGCTGCCTCCGATCGTTTTCCTTCCATACACTCCCTATGTTGATCGTCTCCTTCCCCTAGTGACTTTAGTTTAAAGCTCTCCTGATGAATCTCCCCAGGTTCCTGCCAAACACATTCTTCCCCAGCTTCGATAAGTGCAGTCCATCAGGTGCTAGTAGGCCTTCCTCAAGAAAGCCTATCCCATGGTCCCAGAAACCAAATCTCTCCTGCCGGCACCAACTACGCAGCCAGTGATTCACCTCCATTATCTTCCTCTCCCGACGCATTCCTCTTCCCTTGACAGGCAAGATTGAAGAGAATACCACTTGTGCCCCCATTTGCTTGAGCTTCCTCCCCAGATCTTTTTTTTTTTTTTTTTTTAATAAGATTTTTATTTTTGTTTTCCAAGATTAAAGATAATAAAGTACAGGCAATCTACATTGTTAATACAGAAAAAGAAAGGTTATGCTCTTCATTTGATACATTTAGTCCCCCGTTTCAATCCCCTTTTGTAATATTTAAAGATAATACAATGCAAATAATCTACATTATTGATACAGAAAGAAAAAGATTATGTTCTTCGATTGATACACTTGATACCCCGTTTCAATCCCCTTTTAACTTATTTTCTTGGGTAGATCAGATAAGAGCCCCATTGTTCTTGAAAAGCCTCTTCTCTTCATTTAAATTATAAGACTCCACATGGCTACAATATTATAGACTTTTACCCAAAGCTTATAAAGTTTTTCACCTTTCCACCACATTTAAAAAGAGAAGTTTCAACATTTGTTTGCATAGTTTTTAACACTTTTAACAATCATAAACAATTTGTACTTAACGTGGTCTCAGAGCCATCCTCATTTCCACTAGGGAAAAGAAAACAAAAGAATAAAAGCCTACTTAATTGTATGGAAAAAGAAATATATATATATATGTATAGGTTGTTAAGGTTGTAAGCTATATAAGTGTACAGTATTAAATACAAAAAATGATTAGATAGAGTCTTCATTAGTTTGTAAAATAAGGTCTTCGTTAGTTACATTTACACCTCCTCAGTTAGCTGCCTCCTGTTAGTTATGCTTTAAGTTTAAGCTGAGAGTCACTACAGAGATATGTTAATTCAAATTCAGCTTGCCTATATGGCTACTGAAGAAAGCAGGAGGAGGCTTAAGGGGGTCTCATATCGAGGCCTGCCGCATCTTGTTGTTCCCACTGACCCATGTTCGAGTGGAGTTGTAGTCTTTCCCTCGGTGTATACATCGGTGAATCTTGAAACAGTTGTACCTCCTGGGCTCCAATATCAGTACAGTTTTTTTTCCAAGAAGCTCCTTTCAGTCGATTACTTTCACAGCAGATCCATATATCTTTTGATTGGTTCTTGTATACTGTTGTTTTGGAGTGGCTGTATGTCTTCTTGGGTAGGGAGTCCTTATCTAGGCTGCAAAACTCCGGCATCCCCTTTTCCATCTCCATAATTTCCAATTTCTCTTCTACTGGTAATTTTCCACCTTGTTTAGAGCTATCACCAGCCACTGTTATTGATTCATCATTCCTGTTGGAGACTTCTTCCTTGCCGCCCTTGAGCTCCTTGAGCATATCTTCACTTTGTTTAGAGCTGTCATCAGCCACTGTTATTGATTTATCATTCCTGTTGGAGACTTCTTCCTTACCACCCTTGAACTCCTTGAGCATATCTTTAAGCAAGCCATCTATATGTGCTTTCAGGTCTTCTGTCTGTAGTTCCAGTAGATAAGCAAATCTCTTTAGCATGGACATTTTGTAGGCAATTTTGCATATAACCAGTAGAGGTCCTTCGGTGTCCAAACGAAGAGCAACAGTCTGTTTTGGTATTACAGTAATGTCTCACCAGCTGTCGTCCGTCGCTTTAATGACCTGTTGAAGCTTTTCCGAGCCAATTCTCGTTCTGGCAAGCAGCTCTCGCGAGATTCTTGTATCTATTTTTTCAATCTCCGATTTATAAGCAGTGGCGAGGGGATATTCTGGCTACCTTAACTCCTTTCTTTACCTTCTCTCACATATCTTTCTGTATCTCTAGCTTGCTTAAGTTAAAGAAAGCAGCTTTGCACGCCAAGAGTTTGTTCCAGAAGAGAAGGTGCCGAGGGAAACCCCCACTCACTGTTTGTAGGCTTGATCTGATGTCTGCCAGTTGTTTTCACTCCGGAGTTGTAATGAGTCAAAAGTCTTGCAAGGAGGAATCCAATTAGCTTTGAAGATTAGAGTAAGAGCTGTGTAGATTGCAGAGTTGTAAGGAAAGATGAAAGTTTTAAAATGGCGAACGGCACTTACTGGACCCTGTGCACACTGAGCTTGCGTTCCAGGGAATATTAATTTCCCTGCGGAACAGAGAGGCCCCAGAGATTCACAAGGAATTCCTGAGTTGATGGTAGGTGGATTTGCGTATCCAAAACCCGATTCTGTCAATCACAGCAGCGATTGACCCTCAGTGGAACAGGAGCTCGAAGTATTCAAGCTATCTAAGTGCCATAGCTCCGCCCTCTCTCTCTTCCTCCCCAGATCTTGATAGTCTTTTTTAATAGGAGCGATGGTATTCAGGGACATGTCATTCGTTCCCACATGGACCATCACAAATTTGGAAAATTTTAAACAGAGGCTGGATTGCCATCTGACGGAGATCATATTCTGTGAAGGTTCAAGGGGGTGGCAGGTTAGTGTGGATGAGCGAGAGTGTTTTGAGAGTCCTACATAGTGCAGGGGGTTAGACTAGATGACCCAGGAGATCCCTTTCAACTCTATGATTCTATCATTCTATTATTCTATAATTCTACTAAAACCAGTCTCTCAGAGATAAGAAGATCTGGATGCTCAATCATCAGATGCTTCTACTAATAGTGCATGTTTTCCTTGATTTTGTTGTATTCCCTAAACATACGAAACCATCCCTTTGTATCTCCAAATTCTGGAGACATTTCTACTAGCTCACCTCAACGTCTTCCCTTCAAACTTAATTTGGGGTAGGTTTTTGTAGATTCCTTCATAGGAGATATCACTTAGTCTTGGAATGTCTTAAGTTTGTTCTACACCATTGTTCTTTAGCTGAATATTTGAAGAAATTGAGATCTATGTGCACTGATGAGAAACATTGGATAAAACTATACTGAGGACTCAGAATTAATTGTAAAAGTAGCTAAGTTTTTGTTGGCAATTTTAAATGAAAATCTTTCAGTTATAGAATCTGTAACTATAAATGTTTAAAATTTTAGTTTCTATGCCTTGCCAATAAAAGTACTCTGATTGTGACAGCCGGATCCTGATGCTCAACATGGATTTGCTGAGCTGCAGTCATGTGACATCTGAATTATGTGGTAGGAAGAAGGGAAGCTCTCTTTAAAGGTAACGGTATCCCCTCCTGTGCAAGCACCGAGTCATGTCTGACCCTTGGGGTGACGCCCTCCAGCGTTTTCATGGCAGACTCAATATGGGGTGGTTTGTCAGTGCCTTCCCCAGTCATTACCATTTTACCCCCCAGCAAGCAAGTTGGGTACTCATTTAACCGACCTCGGAAGGATGGAAGGCTGAGTCAACCTTGAGCCGGCTTCTGGGATTGAACTCCCAGTCTCATGGGCAGAGCTTTCAGACTGCATGTCTGCTGCCTTACCACTCTGCGCCACAAGAGGCTCTAAGCTCTCTCTAGTGCAACCCAAAGACCTTTCGAGGCCATTTCTGCACAACAACAACAACAACAACAACCACATGCTTTGGCATTTTTGAAGTATCAAAGAATGAAACTTTGCCACAAAAGTTGTGCCTCCTGAAGAGTAAACCCGACTCTCATGCCCCTTTCCCCCACATTTTCTGAATCCTCCCTTACTGTGATTTTTCCCCTTTCAGTTCTTGCATTTTCCAAGTGAGGAATCCCCAAATTCAAATTTGTTTTCTTGCCACACTGCCAATTTGTGCCATCATTTTAATGTCATCATTGTCCTGTGTTAACCTCAATTACTGCCCTCTCACCCCCACCCAACCTGTCCCTGAACCATCCGCCTTAAGTATATATATATTGATGTGTACGTTAAGATATAATTTTTAACAGTAATATTAACAACAAGCAGATGATCTGACCAACAAATCCAGTAAAGTCTCCATTGTTACGCTAATGAAAACGTAGCTCCCTTTAAGGGAGGGGGACGTTAGACTTTCCCCCAACTCAAAATGAGATTTGTATTTTGCCAGTGCCACTCTATGGCTATATTGCCGTTTGGGGGGTGGGGCTGGGAAGTAAGCAAACCCGGTTCATGAGTGAACATGGAGGCAAGCAGCCGGCTCAGAGTGGTTGTGGCCCTTGAAATGGCAGCTGTGAAGGAACTACCAGGGTCAGGAATCAAATGGAAGCTCAGTAGCGTTCCCCCATTACAAAGTGAGCCCATTTTTGGCAGAGTAGGTAGTTGCCATATGACTGGGCATGTACAAAAAAGGCTCCGCTAGTGATGAAGTGCATTACAGAAGACAGGGCAGATCCCATTAAGTGGGCCTGATCCTTGCTCAAATGCCCCGTTGCAGAATGCCGCAAACTCAAAGCATCAGATGGGGCTTCAACGCGACATTCAAATGTGGTACGGCTGCCCTGCGGAAATGGTCCAACCTCCAGCGAATGTTTTTTGGGTGGCACAGGAGGCGGAGGGAGCTGAGGATCAATGCCAAGGAGAGAACTCTACTTGTCATTCACTGGATCCAACCCCTGGTTTTTGTCTTGGTGGCTTTGAGGATGTTCACATGACTGAGAGCTAATGAAGCCTAACGGTGAGAAAAAATCATCTTGGCAGGTTCAGTGGGAAATCCAGAATATGAATAGAAACAAATACACTTTAATTTACCTCCATGACAAATAGGAAAGTTTGTTAGAAAATGATTGAAATAGGTTGCAAATTAATAGAGTAGATCCTCTTTAATGATATCTGATTTTTTAATTTTCCTGAATGCCTTTTGATTTAATGATTTTTAAATGATCTTTTAAATTTTCCTGCACGCACAAGACTGCACACAAAAGCTTATACCTTGCATAAAACTTTGTTGGTCTTAAAGGTGCCCCTGGACGCAAACTTCTCCTGGAAAATTGTGTTTTTTAAGATGCTGCTGATTTTTCTGTCCCTCACTTTATATCTCTGCTTTAAGTCTTAGCATGAAAGTCACACTATATAGTAAACAAATGAATAAATACTATTGCATGCCAACTATCAAATACTGCTAGATTAATGTGAAAACCAAATATTACCAAATGTCAAAAAAGATACATTCTCAAGAGAATATCTGGAGAATATCTCCTATCAAAATGTGAGAGAATTTTTGCAAGGCAGTTGGTACAGCTTATGTGAAACGCCAGTGGTGGGCATTGGTGACTATCTGTATGGTACATTCTTATCCCATGTTTCTTCTAAGTAGTTCAGGTCTCCTTTTCTCATTTTATCCTCATAACAACCCTGTGAGGTAGGTTAGGCTGAGAGAGTATGACTGGTCTAAGTTCACTCAAGGTTCCTGGCAGTTCCTCCCTGTGCTTCAATTACTGTCCTCAGGTTGCCACCTGCTGGCTGTTCCACCTGAAATGGGCAGAGTCTGCGTTTATTCCAGTCATAACTTCCACCTCTGAATCAGGCTTCCTGAGAAGGTGAGGAGGGCAACATCTTTAAAAGTCCTTAGGAGGTGCTGCAGGATTATTTTATAGGGCTTTAAATGAGGTCTAGACTGCAGACATTTTTGTTGGAGAGGATTACCTGGAGTTTTCTATTGTATTGTCAAAGGCTTTCACAGTTGGAATGAACTGGCTTTTGTTGTGTTCTTGGGTTTTGCTCTTAACATTTTGCCTGCACCTGTGGGTGGCATCTTCAGAGGTCTGTCACAGCAAGATACACATCTTGTCACAGATATACACATGGTCCCACAGCCCGAAAAAAACGACAAAAGCCAGTTTTCTGTTGTACTTTGTATGTTCTAAATTAGGAATTGTAAGTTGTTTTGAACCCTAAATACCTAAAAAGAAATACAAATATTTGGAGATGTGAACCCAAATCTCCCAAAATCTGGTCTGCTATTCTGACTCAAGAGATAAGGATGCTGGACACAGGTAAGAAAACCAGTTGTTTGAGACAACAGCAAAGTCCTGTCTGATGAGAGAGACACATTGCCTATGTTCCCCTCTTAACAGGTATGCCCATTGCTCAAAAAACCATCCCTAGACCTGCAGGAGCCCAACAACTACTGCCCCGCCTCGCATTTAGCGTTACTGGAGAAGTTAGTTGAAAGGGCTGTGATGGACCAGATATCAACATTGCTGGAGGAAACTTCAGCCTCTTGACCCATTTCAGTTGGGTTTCCGCCCTGGCCATGGGGTGGAAACGGCACTAATCACCCTGACAGACGACCTCTGCCACCAACTAGACCACGGAGGCACAGGTCACGAGAGTTGCATGGCAGGCCTTCTACCACCTATGCCAAGCCCAGCTACTAGCACCCTACTTGGCCCTGGAACACCTAGCTGCAGTGATCCATGTGACGGTCACCTCTAGAATGGACTTCTACAACTCACTCTATGTAAAAAGGTAAAGGTATCCCCTCCTGTGCAAGCACCGAGTCATGTCTGACCCTTGGGGTGACGCCCTCTAGCATTTTCATGGCAGACTCAATATGGGGTGGTTTGCCAGTGCCTTCCCCAGTCATTACCGTTTACCCCCCAGCAGCAAGTTGGGTACTCATTTTACCGACCTCGGAAGGATGGAAGGCTGAGTCAACCTTGAGCCGGCTGCTGGTATTGAACTCCCAGCCTCATGGGCAGAGCTTTCAGACTGCATGTCTGCTGCCTTACCACTCTGCGCCACAGGAGGCTCACTCTATGTAGGCCCACTCTTATCCTTGATCTGGAAACAACAATTGGTTCAGAACGCCGCAGCCAGGATTATCACAACTACATCATGGAGATCCCATATCTGAACTACAGTACAATAACTCAACTGGCTCCCAATAGGATTCCAGATCAGGCTTAAGGTTTTGGATCTTACCTTCAAAGACATACGCGGTCTGGGCCCAGTGTACCTAAGAGACCGTCTCTCTGCCTATACTCCCAAAAGAGCACTACACTCTGCCACCGCCAACTGGCTGGTGATGCCTGGCCCCAAAGAAATATGTCGGGCCTCAACAAGGGCCAGAGCTTTTTCCATCCTGGCCCCCACCTGGTGGAACGAGTTCCCTGCAGAGATCAGGGCCCTTCCTGAACCCCCACAATTCTGCAGGGCCTGCAGAAGGGAGCTCCTCCACCAGGCATTCCCCTGAGACTGACCAATGCAATGACATCTACAGGTCCCCCCCCCTCAGACACCCCCACCATGGCCTAAGCCAGTCTGACCTCTCAGGGTTTTTTATCTAAGCTGCCGTTCCTGTTATATTATAGTTGATCAAAATAATTGATACGATGTTAATTTAAACCACTGTTGGATTACTGTTGATGTTATTTCAGACTATGTTATAAGCTTAGGGCGTTCCATGTATTACCCCACAATATTATTTGTAAGCCGCCCTGAGCCGTATGGAAGGGTGGCATAAAAATCTAAGACACAAACGAACAAATCAGTGACAGCCAATTGTAGACATCACAGCTAAACTGCCTCGTCTGACCTGACAGAAGGATGCTGTGAGGTTTCCTTCTTGCCATTTGTACAGGAGCTAACATCTAAGTTGCATCCAGAAAGAAAAAAGGTGTCTTCACAGGAACAGCTCACCTGATCAAAAGCACTCCAACTGCTATCCAGTGTTATGTGTACAGCTCCACCTGGGTTACAGAAGTGCTTTGCTGGGAGGAGGGAAAAAGAACAGGGACGGTGGGGGGGGAGGGGACAAGCTTTGTATTTGAGTGGAAATCACCACAGGAGGAGACAAAGGAAGGCTTATATAGTCAGCAATATATGTTCAAAAATGCAATCTCTGGATTAATAACAAAGACACAGTTCTAGTCTAGCAGTTCCTCTAGGATGTGTGCTTTTGACCCACTCAGTATATTGTGCCCCATGGCCCTTAGTTGAACAGGGACTCAATGGTGCCTATTCTTTTTTTAAAAAATGTGTGATGTCTATTAAAACAAGCTGAAGCTTGTTTCACGACCCCAGTGGAAATGGAATAGGTGTCTCAGTGGACTGTCCATTGGTTAAATATTAAAGCATCAAACTTTAATATTTAAGAGTGTAGGATTCGCTGCAAGAAATTCCCAGATGGAACACTCTAAGTTGGATCTTCCCTTCTAGCACAGGCAGCAATTTATCCCCTTCACTATAATTAAACAGATAAAAAAGAGACGCTTGGAGGCTCTATCTGTTGAGGAAGATTTGGGTGTTTCAGTGATTATATATATCATTGCTCTGAGGTGCTTATTAATTTGCTTAAAAGCCCATGCTTCATTTCACAGATTGTTTTAGCACTTGTAATCTTATCAGCGTATGTCTGAATAAGGCAGACTTGTAAAAAAAAGAGTGAAAGATTAAGTCATTCAGATTGATATATGTTATTAATACATCTTGTCTTCCCTTTAAATGAGTTACCAAAAACTGGAGTAACTGAGGGTGGAAGGAACTGATAGTAAACGATGCAAATTGTGGTTCAGAAGGTATAAAGAGGAAACAACCCCTATTCCTGGAAAACAAGGAAGGGTTTAGAGTATGTATTTCTGTTGTAGAAGACCTAGTTCTGGGAAGGGGATTGGCAGTTGGAGAAGCCAGTCATGGGAATCCAAGAACCAATAAGAGGAAGGAGAGAAGGCAAGCCAGCCTGCATTGAGCAAGTGGTTGGATTAGATGGCCTGTATGGCCCCTTACAACTCTATGGTTCTATGATGCTGTTGTTATGTATCAATGAGAGTTTTAGTTCTGCAGTGGAAATTATTTCATGCTTGTTATTCATGACTCTTGTGGGAATGCCTGGTCACCTCCCTGTGCTAAACTTGTAGAGAACAGTCCATTGATGAGTGGCAAGAGTTCATGCAGAAGGTCCAGGGTCAGTGGAAAAGCTAAGAATTGTGCTCCTTGTACTACACAAGACTGCCTTTTCTTTATGTTTAGAAACAGCAAAACTGGCAGGACTGCCCAGGTGATGGCTGTCATGCTCACAGCAGCAGTCGCCCAGATGATCCTGCTGCTTTTGCTATTTCTAAGTATATATCAGTCTTGTGTGTTACAACGCAGCACTGTTGTAACGTGCTAACCTAGGAATTAAAAAGAAAAATAATATCCAGTATACCTGCGGGGAAGAGAGGGAGGTAACTGAGTACACAGAATGGCAAAGTAAAGGGATGCAATGAAAAGAAAGGGGAAGCAGGTACCTTCTATTTTTTGTGAAAAAAATTAGAAAAGGGGAATTTAGCAAAGCATCATGGGAGGCTGCCTACTTCTGACTCTCAATGTGGAAAACATGGCAAATTTCAGCCTGGGAAATGAGGGGAGGAAAGCCCAAATGCAGAAAGCAAAATTTTAACTCACAGCATTCTATCAAACTCCAAAGTGAGGTTAAAACAAGGCATCTTTTAATGTGAAAATAGTCGATGACGCTCTAGGAATTTCTTCTACAGGGGAACAGCAAAGAGACTAGGGTAGGCTGCCTAGGGTGTCCTCCAGAAGTGACATCACATTATCCTCAAACTCCATGCTTCCCAGACACCCCCCTCCAGATCCCAGAATTTGCTGAGGCAGAACCCTGGTTCCTAGAGGGCTGGCAGGAGGCCATTTCTGGGCCTTCTGCAGCCCCCCCCCCTCCAGAATGTGTTATGAGGCTGCTGCAGGAGCTGGCTCACTCCTCTCTTGTGTCCTCCGAGTTGAAAGAGGGCAGGCGGCTAGAGCAACTTACTGGTAGTGGGACATGCTCTGAGACCAGCTCCCTATCAAACTGGCAAACTGCTGAAACCAGCAGGAAGTTGGAGCCAAAGGGCTGACTCCTTGTTAACCCTTCTTGGCCAAGGGCTCCCCCCTGATTTGGGCTAAACTACCAGGGCGGGCCTTTCCTGGCTGGGGGCCATCTCCTATTGGAGGAATACTTCCAGGTGGAGACAATCAGGTAGCAGCTGAGCTGTCCTTTTGCAGCTTCAAAAACATAATGTTTAGTGATGGGATTTAAATTAAAAACTCCCTGACTCATGTCTGAAAGGAGACTTGCCACGAGCCATTCTCGGGAGTGGTGGGGAATGAATGAATGAATGAATGAATGAATGAATGAATGAATGAAGGCACTAACAAGATCAGGCTAGTGGGAGGGGACATGGACTACAAAAGGTGTGGAATGCAAGGGGCCCAGTGAAGGGGGTGTTACCCTAAAAGTATCCCATAATGGAAGGGGGCCTCACACAGAGACACCTTCACACACAGAGGCCGATGACTGGACTCTGAGCAGGTTGGTACATGCAGAAACCAGGCTGAATTCTGGAGATTTTTGGTGAAGGGATCACTTGGGCATGAAACTGGGGTCACTGGGGGTGGGCAGGTAGTTGTGAGTTCCTGCATTGTGCAGGGGGTTGGACTAGATGGCCCTGGAGGTCCCAAGCAACTCTACAATTCTAGGATTCTATGATTAAGGTGCCAGTGGACCTGGAAGGAGGCATCACCCTTCTGCTCTGTGGAGTGCTGGAATTCAAGTCAATGCTATAGATCAGTGGTCCCCAACCTTTTTATCACCAGGGACCGGTCAACAAAATTTTTACTGAGGCCCGGGTGGGGGGGAGGAGTCTTTTGCCAAGGGATGTTGCCGCTGCCGCCTGAGCCCCTGCTCCGCTTGCTTTCCAGCCGGGGCCCCCGACTTCCCGTCACCTGCTGGGGGCGCTGCCAGCAGCAGCTGCACAGTGCCACTTCAAGGCGGAGCCCCAGCCATGGCGACCGCTGGAGAGCACCAAAGGTGAGCTGGCAGCAGAGTGGCAGGGCAGCCCCCGAGGCAGCAGCTGGGGAGGAGGACGAGGAGGAGCCGCAGCCCAGTACCAACTGATCCACGGACCGGGACCGGGACCGGTCTCCGGCCCAGGGGTTGGGGACCACAGCTATAGATCTCAGAGGGCAGAACTTTGTGAGTCAGAGAAGGGAAGCTATTAATCAAATTTCTCTTTAAAATTATTAGGATGGTCAAATATCATAATTATTAGAAAGGTCTCTGTGCTTTCTATTTCCTACTGTGGGGATATTAAAATCATTTTAATATCATATGCTCCTCAACCCAGGAGAAACCTCTCAGTCCCAGGTCCTTCCTACTGGGACTATATTTCCTTTACACTTACTAGTAGGATTGTGTCTCAGATCCAATCCATCGTCTTGAGATTCCTCTTGAGGGAACCAAGGACTGTCTCAGAAGCACAAAAATGGGATTGCAAAATCCAGATTGTAGTCCTTTTCTCAGCCTAGAATGGCATTGCTGTGAAAGAGCAGCCAGGGGGAGGGCAATCCTCCAGAACGTAGCCAAGCAATTAATCACCCCCCAATTGCTTATGGAAAGCATAATATTTGAACCAGCAATTTTATGGGTCAAGAGGGGGGCGACGCAAAGAAGCACAGATTTCAGTGCTTTCATGCCCAGTTACTCAGTTCAAAGACTGGCAGCAGATTTTCTTGACAGTCTCTATTAGTTCATCTGTCCACTGGCTCTTCAAGGAAAAAGCTGGGTCCCAGCACTCTGTGCTGCAGCATTCAAAATCTCTCTCTCTCTCTCTGTGGGTTCTTGGCAAATTATTTGGAAATCACTGCATCAACGTTCTGTTCATTTGCTGCTATTCACTCCCCCCCCCCCCATATGTAGAGAGAAATGTGCTGCAACTTTTGCCACGCTCTTAACAAGTTACACTCCTTAATAATCCTTTTGTGCAGGAGAAAACGGGGAAATCAGAATTACGCTCCTGGCTGAATGCTCCTCCTGTCTCTGGGGGAAAAAAGACGACTTCATGTCAATTATTTTATTTATGCTGAAAGATAAATCAAGCCTACCAGCTTTTAAGGTGTTTTTTTTTTCCCCCAGCTGGCCTGGTGCCCATTTTCAAGACTTCCTCAAATCCCTTCTCCTGTATCAACTATCGGAGGCATCACTTCCTTTTAATTTGCACACCTCCCCCCCCCCTCAACACGCTAGACAAACCGATGGCTTATTTAGAGTGAGAATTGTAGTATTTAAGGAAGGTCCTGCAACTTGTAACTGAGCGAGAGCAGGCATGTCATGCCCCAGCCAGCTGCAACCCTGTCTGGCTATGAGAAAGAGGCAGATCTCAGAGATCGGCCTCAGCCTCAGAAGTGCCTGTGGACCCAGGCCAGGCACAAGCACCAAGTTCCTCCAGCCTTTGGACACCACCCACCCTGAGGCAGAAGTCCCAGCAGCAACTGGCCCCTGAGCCGAAGGAGCAATGGCATGAGAAGCAACATTTTGCTTTGCAGAAGAGATCGTGGGATTGGCTCGCTCTTCTCTGCCATGCCTCGGAAGGATTCGGCTTACCACTAGATCTCTTCTGTGTTCCTCCCAAAATTCCCACCCCCAAAAAACATTACAGTACTTCTATGTGTCCTTCATTTAAACACTATGGTCTGTTACTGGGAGATAATGAGCTGAAGCCCCACTAAAACCCTAGACAGCCCCTTTTTGGTCTGGGAGATTTGCCAGAAATGGCAACATGTTTTCAAGTGGAAAGTATTTGCATGCTAAATGCTGCAGTTTGCCTCCACTATCAGATTCCATATTTATTATTAGATTTTTAGTCTGCCTTCCTCCTTAGACTCAAGGCAAATTAAAGGATCAAACCCCATAAAACCCCATAAAACCCCAATCTTAAAACCAAAAAACTCGGCAGAAAAACCCTCAAGTCTTCCCCACAGTTGTCAAGAGGGTTGCCTGTTAACATAACATCACCTGAGTGGGGCCCAGTGGTCTTAAGAGACCAGGCCTCAACTAAAGACCTGGTGGAAGTGCTCTGTTTTATACTTCCTGCAGAACTTTGGTAGCTCCATCAGGGCCCTCAGTTCTCCAGGGAACTCATTCCACCAGTTCGGAGCCAGGACTCAAAAGGCCTTGGCCTAGGTCAAGACCAAGCGTACCTCTCTGGGATCAGGGACCACTGAAATATTAGCACTTACAGAGCAAAGGGCCCTGCAGGGGGCATAAGCAGACAAGTGGTCCCTCAGGTAGGCAGGTCCCAAGCAATGGATGCCTTGAAGGTCAAAATCAAAACCTTGAACTTGATCTGGGCCAAGCCTGGTAACCAATGAAGGTGTCTCAGCACAGGCTGAATGTGGGTCCTCCAAGATGAATGAGTGAGGACCCTTGCAGTGACATTCTGCACCAGTGGGAGTTTCTGGGTCGAGGACAAAAGTAGGCCAGTGTAGAGTGAGTTCATAGAATCATAGAATCATAGAGTTGGAAGGGGCCATACAGGCCATCTAGTCCAACCCCCTGCTCAACGCAGGATCAGCCCTAAGCATCCTAAAGCAGTGGTCCCCAACCTGCGGCCCGCGGCCCGGTGCCGGGCTGCGAAGGCCATGGTGCCGGGCCACGGCTCCCTCTCCCCGCCCCCCCACCCGCAGTAAAAAACTTCCCAGGCTGCAAGCTTGCGGCCTGGGAAGCTTCTTACTGCAGGAGGGCAGGGAGAGGGAATCGGGGCCGGGCCGATGTGCAGGCGCGGGCCGATGTGCAGGCGCAGCTCGCGGGGCGCGGCCCAATGCGGGGGTGCGGCCCGATGCCCTGCCGGTCCCCAACCTCAGAAAGGTTGGGGACCACTGTCCTAAAGCATCCAAGAAAAGTGTGTATCCAACCTTTGCTTGAAGACTGCCAGTGAGGGGGAGCTCACCACCTCCTTAGGCAGCCTATTCCACTGCTGAACTACTCTGACTGTGAAAAACTTTTTCCTGATATCTAGCCTATATCGTTGTACTTGTAGTTTAAACCCATTACTGCGTGTCCTCTCCTCTGCAGCCAACGGAAACAGCATCCTGTCCTCCTCCAAGTTTCAAATACTTAAAGAGGGCTATCATGTCCCCTCTCAACCTCCTTTTCTCCAGGCTGAACATTCCCAAGTCCCTCAACCTATCTTCATAGGGCTTGGTCCCTTGGCCACAGATCATCTTTCATAGAATCATAGAATCATAGAGTTAGAAGGGGCCATACAGGCCATCTAGTCCAACCCCCTGCTCAACGCAGGATTAGCCCTAAGCATCCTAAAGCATCCAAGAAAAGTGTGTATTAACCTTTGCTTGAAGACTGCCAGTGAGGGGGAGCTCACCACCTCCTTAGGCAGCCTATTCCACTGCTGAACTACTCTGACTGTGAAATTTTTTTTCCTGATATCTAGCCTATATCGTTGTACTTGTAGTTTAAACCCATTACTGCGTGTCCTTTCCTCAGCAGCCAACTGGTCTGTAGTTTCCCGGGTCATCCTTCCTCCCTTTTTTGAAGTTCGGAATAACGTTTGCTCTATTCCAGTCCTCCGGGACATCTCCAGTCCTTAAAGAGGTTCCGAAGATGACAAGGGTTGTGCAAGTTCTCCGGAAAGTTCTTTGAGCACTCTCGGGTGCATTTCATCCGGCCCAGGGGATTTGAACTCATCCAGTGCAGCTAAATGCCTCTCGACAACCTCTCTGTCCATGTCAGCCTGCCACCCAGACACTATCTCTTGGCAACTGCCATCTCTAGATGTGCCTAAACCCTTTGACCTGTGGGAAAAAACAGATGTAAAATAGGTGCTGAGCCTTTCTGCTTTCTCTGCATCCTCCATTAGAGTTTGTCAATCTGCACCCAACAGTGGGCCTATTGCCTCCTTTACTTTACGTTGGCTCTTCACATAACTGAAAAATCTTTTCTTGTTACAGTAGGCTTCCCTGGCCAATCTTAGCTCCCTCTCAGCTTTGGCCTCTGATGATTGATCTACAGTGCCTAGTAACCTGTAGGTACTCTTCTTTAGAGCTCTGTCCTTCCCTCCATTTCCTGAACATTTTCCTTTTCTTTCTTAGTTCCTCTTGAAGTTCTCTGTTCATCCAGATAGGCTTCTTAGAGCTCCTGCAGTGTTTTCGTCTTTCTGGGATAGTCATTGATAGAGCATGCAATAGCTCTTGTTTGAGTAGCGCCCACCCTTCACATGCTCCCTTCCCTTCCAGCATTCTGGTCCAGGGTATGACACTCATCATGTCTCTGAGTTTATTAAACTTTGCCCTACGAAAATCCAACATCCGCGTCTGGCTACAACCTTCCTTGGCTCCCCATCTCAAAAGGAATTCTATGAGGACATGGTCACTTCCCCCTAGGGTCCCCACCTCCTTCACCTCATCCACCAACTCTTTCCTGTTGGTCAGTATTAAGTCCAGTATGGCTGAACCTCTTGTGGGTTCATCTACCATTTGATAAATGAAATTGTCAGCCAGGCAGGTCAGAAAGTTGCATGACTGAGGACGCTTCGCAGAGTTTGTTTCCCAGCACACGTCTGGGAAATTGAAGTCACCCATGATGGCAAGGTCCTGCTGCTTGGATATTTTCTCAAGCTGCTCACAAAGTACAGCATCCACATCCTCTCGTTAGTCAAGCGGTCGGTAGCAAACACCAACCACCACACTGTTTGTTTTCCCCTCGCTTATTTTCACCCAGATGCTTTCCACTGTAGATATACTCTCCTTCACTAGAATTTCCTGAAAGGTAAGGCCTTTCCTCACATTGGCTGCCCCCGATCTTGAGTTACAGATCTTGAAGTCCAATCTAGAGGTGACTATTGTATGGATCACTGTAGGCACAAAGAGTCCGGAGTCAGATAGGATGCTAGTAGCCAGTTTGGTGTAGTGGTTAGGAGTGCAGACTTCTAATCTGGCATGCCAGGTTCGATTCTGCACTCCCCCACATACAACCAGCTGGTTGACCTTGGGCTCACCACAGCACTGATAAAACTGTTCTGATTGAGCAGTGATATCAGGGCTCTCTCAGCCTCACCCACCCCACAGGGTTTATGTTGTGGGGAGAGGAATGGGAAGGCGACTGTAAGCCGCTTTGAGCCTCCTTCGGGTAGGGAAAAGGGGCATATAAGTACCAACTCTTCTTCTTCTTCTTCTTCTAGCATTGCCTGGCAAAGGTGGTAAAATGGCGTGTGCGCTACCCCTGTGACCTGAGCCTCCATTGATTGGGAGGCATCCACCCCCAAATTCCTTGCTGTGGGGAAGATGTTAAGTTGAGGCCTTGCAAATATGGGAAGGTGTGTTTCCTGTCCTCCTCTTTCCTGCTTAACCACAGGACCTTTGTCTTCTAGGGATTGAGTTTCAGGTGGCTCTGCTCTAACCATCCAGCTATGGATTGCAAACATCTGGCAAATGTATTTGGGGGGAATCCAGGTGGCCATCCATGGGGAGATAGAGCTGGGTGTCCTCTGCATATTGATGACAGCCCTATCCATAACTCCAGACCAGCTGTCCAAGAGGGTGCATAAATATGTTAAATAGTGTGTGGGAGAGTCTGCGCCCTGTGGGACCCAACAAGGGAGACAGTACAGGTGAGATAGCATCTCCCACATTGCTACCCTTTGTGTCCAGTTATGGAAAAAGTTCTGCTCCCCAAATCCTGGGCCCAGTGAGGGAGTGGGCCAATAACCCATGATCAGCCATGTCAAATGCAGCTGATAGGTTGAGCAGTACAAGTATGGCCAATCTGCCCCAATCCAGCTGGCACCTGAGATCATCCACCAAGGTGACCAACACCATCTCCACCCTGTGGCCAGGTTGGAAGCCCAACTGGTATTGATTGAGCATCAAAACTTCTTCCAAGTAAGCCAGGAGCTGGATAGCCATGGCCATTTAATGCTACCTTTCCCAGGAATGCAGTGTACGAAACCAGGCAGTAGCTGGCTGGATCCCACAGATCCAGCAATGTTTTTTTCAGCAAGAGAAAAACCACCACCTCTTTTAGTGCCTCTGGGAATTCCCCTGTAGGCAAGGGGAGGCTGACATTCTCTCCCAGAGTGCCTCCTTACTCATTTTTAAGACAGACCAGGATCCAGAGGGCAGGTGATTGCCCTTACTGACCTCAGCAACTTGTTCACTTTGGTTCCTGAGAGCCATCTGAAGCCATCAAACACAACCTCCTTTGGCGGCCAATGGGCCTCTAGTTCCCCCTCTGTATCAAAAGTGGTGGAGAGACAAGATCTTGTCCATGAAAAAGCTTGCTAATGCCACACAACCAAGTGACTTGACTACTATTTTGGTACCCTTCCTTGAGGGCAGTCAAAGATCAAGCTACCCTAAAGAATTGGGCTGGGCAAGAGCTTGTGTACATGATAGAGGTGGCATGAAACTCTTGTTTAGCTGCCCTACCCGCCATCTCATATGCTCTCATAAGCGTGCAGTAGGATGTTCTTGCTGCTTCATCACAAGTTTTCCACCACACTCACCCTAGCCATCTCACTTCCCTCTTCTTCTCTCTTAGCTCCCCTGTATACCAGGGAGCCAATCTGAGATGAGGGCAGAGAGGGCAGAGAGGAAGCAATCTTGTCAATGGCAGCAATTAAGTGGGACTGCCAGTCCTCCACTAACACTGCCAATGAGTTGCCAGCAGGCATTGGATCCCACAGAGCATTTAGGAATCCAATAGGATCCATACGTCTCTGCAGAAGGGCTAAAATATGCCCGCCGCCCACATGGGGAGGGGTGTTATCCTGAGCCGAGCCTTCAGGTTATAGTGGTCAGACTACGTGATAGGATTAACCGTCAACTGCTCCACCTCTACCCCAGCACCAAAGATCAGGTTGAGTGTGTAGCTGGTCTGATGGATGGGGCCAGTAACAAAATGGGGGAACCCCAATACTGCCATGGTTGGCACCAGGTCCAAACCAGACCTATAGGCAGATGAACTGTTTGTTTGTTTATTTATATTTAGACTTATTACCTGCCACTCCCAAATTAGTTTGTGGCGGGTTACAATTCATCCATATAAAAACCCAGTAAAA
This sequence comes from Paroedura picta, assembly GCF_049243985.1. Taxonomy (NCBI): domain Eukaryota; kingdom Metazoa; phylum Chordata; class Lepidosauria; order Squamata; family Gekkonidae; genus Paroedura; species Paroedura picta. The sequence goes on from NC_135382.1 coordinate 2,443,261, forward strand.
ACCCAATTAAAACAATTCTGGACACACATACAATAGAACAGACTCCTAAAAACCATGGCAGTCTTCCCTACACTAACTCCAACCAAGTCTATATAGAGGAGTGGGAAGAGAGAGCATGGATGACAATGCTAAAAGCTTACTCTCTTAGCACCAGGGGACCCATCAGATCTACCTCGCCCTACTGGCCTCAATCATAAATCTGGTGGAAGAGCTCCATTTTACAGGCCCTGCAGAACGCTGAAAGCTCCCACAGGACCTGCAGCTCCTCCAGGATGGGGGCCAGGACTGAAAAGGCCCTGATTGAGGTCAGGCGGGCCTCCCTGTGGCCGGGGCAACCAAAAGATCAGTCTCCAAAGAGCGTGAAGCCCTTGGGGGGGAGGGTTTCATAGGGCAAAAGGAATTCCTCCAGATATGTGGGACCCAGACTGCAAAGGACCTTGAAGGTCAAAACCAGAACCTTGAACTAGATCCAGGCAGCAACTGGCAACCAATGCAGCTGCGTCAGAACAAGCTGGATATGGGCCCTCCAAGATGTCCCTGTGAGGGCCCTAGCAGCTGAATTCTGCACCAGCTGCAATTTCCATATCAAGGCCAAGGGAAGGCCCATGTAGAGTGAGTCACAAAAAACTATTCTTCAGGTGACCATCACATTGATCATTGTGGTTCAGAGGAAAGGTAGGGCACTAGTAGTCGTGCTTGGTGGAGATGGAAGAATGCCTGGCAAGCTACCTTCTTGACCTGCACCTCTAAAGTCAATAAGGAATCAATGATCACTCTGAAGTTCCTGGCCAGGGGTGCGGTCATCAGTTGCGTCCCAGGTAGGGTGGTTAATCGTGCTTCCTGGCCCATCCCTCTAATACCCAGCCACAGGAACTATGTTTTAGAGGGGTTGAGTTCCATGTGACTCTTCTCTAACCATCCAGCAACAGCTTCCAAACATCTGGCAAATGGTTTGGGGGAGGGAATCTAGATGGCTATCCATGAGGAGATAGATCTGGGTGTCATTGGCATATTGATGACAACCCAGCCTGAAACCCTTTACCAGCTGTGCCAGAGGGCACATAAAGATGTTGAAGGGCATGGGGGAGAAAATCGTGCCCTGAGGGACCCCACATGCGAGTCTATAAGAGCGCGATGACTCATCCCCCACCGCAACCCTCTGTGTCATGTTATGGAGAAAGGAGTGTACCCAGCCAAGAACTGTGCCCCATATCCCTTTCCTGGTGAGGCAGTGAACCAGCAGTTCATGGTCAACCATATCAAAAGTGGCTGAGAGATCTAAGCCAGGCCAACCCGCCTCAATCCAGCTGGTGATGGAGATAATCTGTCAGGGTGACCAGCACCATCTCCACCCGGTGGCCCGGACGGAAGCCAGACTGGTATGGATCGAGGGCCGAAGTTTCCTTCAGGAATGCCAGGAGCTGGTCCGCCACGGCCCTTTCAACTACCTTACCCAGAAACGCCAAACGCGAAATTGGGCGGTAGCTGGCCAGGTCCCGCAGTTCCAGAGATGTTTTTTTTTTTTCAGGAGAGGACAAACCACTGCCCCCTTAAGCAGCTCCGTAAAGTCCCCCGATTGGAGGGAGCAGTTGACAATTTCCATGAGCTGCTCTTCTATCCGAAGGCCCCCTCCTTTGGGGAGCCAAAGCGTACAGGGATCAAGAGGGCAAGTGGTAGCCCTCACCTTCCCTAACAACCTGTCCACCAAACAGCACCTCCTAAGGTGGCCAACAGGCCTCCAGTTCATTTACCTGTATCAACTGTTGCTGGAAGATGACGTGGATATTGAAGTCCCCCAGAATTAAGAGACAGAGGTATTACAACGCCCAAGCCGCCACCGCCTCCAGGTGGCTCAGCAAGCTATCTGGTGAAGCATTGGGTGGTCAGTAAACCAACTATCCAAGTTCTCCTCTGATCCCCATTCCACTCAGAAAAATGAATCAGGCATTTCCCCCAATGGCTGGAAGATGAGCATAGTGGTTCCTATTTACAAAAAAGGCAACAAGATCGACCCACAAAACTACCGCCCCATTAGTTTACTAAATATTGCATCTAAACTCTATGGAAAATTCCTCTTACACAAACTAGAATCATAGAATCATAGAGTTGGAAGGGGCCATACAGGCCATCTAGACCAACCCCCTGCTCAACGCAGGATTAGCCCTAGCATCCTAAAACATTAAAGAAATGTGTGTATCCAACCTTTGCTTGAAGACTGCCAGTGAGGGGGAGCTCACCACCTCCTTAGGCAGCCTATTCCACTGCTGAACTATTCTGACTGTGAAAATTTTTTTCCTGATATCTAGCCTATATCGTTGTACTTGAATTTTTAACCCATTACTGCGTGTCCTCTCCTCTGCAGCCAACAGAAACAGCATCCTGCCCTCCTCCATGTGGCAACCTTTCAAATACTTAAAGAGGGCTATCATATCCCCTCTCAACCTCCTTTTCTCCAGGCTGAAGATTCCCATGTCCCTCAATCTATCTTCATAGGGCTTGGTCCCTTGGCCCCAGATCATCTTCATCGCTCTCCTCTGTACCCTTTCAATTTTATCTACGTCCTTCTTGAAGTGAGGCCTCCAGAACTGCACACAGTACTCCAGGTGTGGTCTGACCAGTGCTGTATACAATTGGACTATGACATCTTGTGATTTTGATGTGATGCCCCTGTTGATACAGCCAACAGAAACAGCATCCTGCCCTCCTCCATGTGACAACCTTTCAAATACTTAAAGAGGGCTATCATATCCCCTCTCAACCTCCTTTTCTCCAGGCAAAATGGCATTAGCCTTTTTTACCGCTGCATCACACTGCCTGCTCATGTTTAGTTTACAATCTACAAGTACCCCAAGGTCTCGTTCACACACAGTGTTACCTAGAAGTGTATCCCCCATCCAGTAGGCATGCTTTTCATTTTTCTGACCCAGATGCAGAACTTTACACTTATCTTTATTAAATTGCATCTTGTTCTCATTTGCCTATTTTTCCATTGTGTTCAGATCTCGTTGAACTCTGTCTCTATCTTCCGGAGTATTTGCCAGTCCTCCCAATTTGGTGTCATCTGCAAACTTGATGAGTAGTCCCTCCACCCCCTCATCTAGATCATTAATAAATATATTTAAAAGTACCGGGCCGAGCACCGAGCCTTGAGGTACCCCGCTCCTCACCTCTCTCCAGTCTGATGAAACACCATTGACAACAACTCTTTGAGTGCGGTTCTCTAACCAATTCCCTATCCACCTAACTATCTGAAAATCCAGATTGCAGTACTTCAACTTATCCATCAGAACATCATGGGGAACCTTGTCAAAAGCTTTACTAAAATCCAAGTAAACGACATCAACCGAATTTCCCCGATCCAGCAAACTTGTTACTTGGTCAAAAAAGGAAACTAGGTTGGTCTGGCAGGACCTGTTGGAGACAAATCCATGCTGACTTCCTTGGATCACCAAATTGTCCTCCAGATGTTTGCAGATCGCTCCCTTTAATATCTGCTCCATTATCTTCCCCACAACAGAGGTCAGACTCACTGGTCTGTAGTTTCACGGGTCATCCTTCCTCCCTTTTTTGAAGATCGGAATAACGTTTGCTCTCTTCCAGTCCTCCGGGACATCTACAGTCCTTAAAGAGGTCCCGAAGATGATGGACAAGGGCTGTGCAAGTTCTCTGGAAAGTTCTTTGACCACTTTCGGGTGCATTTCATCCGGACCAGGGGATTTGAACTCATCCAGTGCAGCTAAATGCCTCTCGACAACCTCTCTATCCATGTTAACCTGCCACCCAGACACTATCCTTTGGCTACGGCCATCTCTAGATGTGCCTAAACACTTTGACCTGTGGGAAAAAAGCAGATGTAAAATAGGCACTAAGCCTTTCTGCTTTCTCTGCATCTTCCGTTAGAGTTTGTCCATCCGCACCCAACAGTGGGCCTATTGCCTCCTTTACTTTACGTTTGCTCCTCACATAACTGAAAAATCTTTTCTTGTTACAATGGGCTTCCCTGGCCAATCTTAGCTCACTCTCAGCTTTGGCCTTTCTGATGATTGATCTACAGTGCCTAGTAACCTGTAGGTACTCTTCTTTAGAGCTCTGTCCTTCCCTCCATTTCCTGAACATTTTCCTTTTCTTTCTTAGTTCCTCTTGAAGTTCTCTGTTCATCCAAATAGGACTAGACTAGAGGACTGGGCTGCTAACAACCATATCTTACACCCACACCAAGCAGGATTTAGAAGAGGCCATTCTACCATTGACCACTGTCAAACCCTCCATTACTTAGCCTACTACAGCTTAGAAGGCCCTACAAGAGCCCTTATACGCAGCTTTCATTGATTTAGCCACAGCTTTTGACTCCATTGATAGGGACAGACTCTGGTCAAAGCTGAGGGAAACTAACATTGATAAACTCCTATTGCTTCTGATGCATGAACTGCACTCATGCACCCACACAAAAATTAGGGTAGGTGCTTCAGGCTCTCTAACTAATGAAATTGCAGTATGGAAAGGGGTAAAGCAGGGGTGTGTATTAGCCCCTCTGCTTTTCAATATTTATATCAATGATATAGTTCAAAGACTATCGAGCCCAGAATTCGTACCCCCTTCTGTTGGTCAGCAAAAGGTCTCTATCCTGCTTTATGCAGATGACATGGTCCTGGATTCCCTTACAAGAGTTGGTCTGAAAAAGCTACTTAACAACTTGGGTACTTATTGTAAGGAAGAGTCCCTTTCCATCAACTACACAAAAACAAAAGTTATGGTTTTTGGGAAAAGATCTAAAAATTTATTTGGAGTATAAATATTCCTATAGAACAGTGTAGCACATTTAAATATTTTGAAATCACTTACAGTGAGACCCTAAACTGGAATGCCCACCTTGCAACTATAAAGGCCTCTGGTCTAAAAATCATTGGAGCCATTCTGAGATTTTATTATACCAGGGGAGGGTTTCTAGTTGACCCAGCTCTAAAGCTCTTTGCAGCCAAGGTCATGCCTCACCTACTATATGGCATCGACATCTGGGGCTGGAAAGAACAAATAATCAATAGCTTGGAGCCCATTCAGACGTATCCTGGCTCTTCCAAAAGGGTCTCCTGCAGCTCTGATGGGGGCAGAGAAAGACATCACAACTAAATTAGATTCTTTAAGTCATCAAAGTTTTAAGCTCTTATTGAGCAAAGACAGGACTCGGTCTGATTTTTTTAGCTCCATTCTTTCATGCTATACCATACCAGATGACTTACTGCATACATCAGCCAATATTTCTGATTTACATGACTGGGGGTGTTTCCACACAAGGACCAATGTTGCCAATTGGTTCCACAAAGTGGAAATGCTATTTTTAAAAGTGCTATCTCGGCGTTACGCATACCTGCTTTAGTAGTGGAATCCAGTAGCATTTCAATTGTTTCCCACAGGGTTCCAGTCTCCCAAAAATTGCTAGAAAGGAAGTGATTTTTTCTGTGCTTTTCCCACTCCTGGCCGTCAATCAAACAAACAGCCAATGGGCGGTTGTTATGCTCTGGAAAAGCCCCTTTCCCTTTAAGCACAGGTTTCTTTAAAAAAGAAAAACACACGTTGCAACAAATATGCCTTGATTCTTCCTAATGGAGAGACCCATCTAGCTGGCGTGTGAGCTGGCCATTCATCGTTACCACGCTCCCCTGAGTGAAAAAAATCCCCCCCCCTCGCACGGGTGCGATTTTCAGCTGAAAATAAAGGGAACTTGCAAACGGGGCTGTGTTGTGCTTGGGGAGTTAATGGAGCTTTAAAGCACTTCTGTGGAGAGACTGTAGCTGGAGAAGCCTTGCTGGGTGAATGAAGTCTCGCTGGTTCGTTGCTTTCCGCTCAGTCCGAGAAAAAAAAAGTTCGGGGGAGAGACCTAGGGGGAGGGAACGCACAGGTCTTTTTCGCTAGTGTTGCAGATTGTTTGCAAGCCTCTACCATCCTCTCTAGGTTAGGAGGAGGGCCTTAAAATCATACAATGCCTCCAAAGTAGCCATTCTTGCCTGCAGACTGATTATTATAATCTAGAGATGAGCAGTGATCTAGAGAGGATGGTAGAGGCTCACAGACTGTGATTGGGATGGAGTGGTTGCGGGTGTGTCCCTCCTGGGCTATGGGCTTTAGCTGATGTGGACAGGTCTGGCACCCTCCCTCCCACTAAAGACGCTCCCTGACTATAGTCTAGCTCCGGGAGATCTGATGATGACCCAACCTGGGACTACTTAAATTGTCAGTTCAACTTAATTGTAGACATTAATCTTTTATGAATTTTAATTAATTGTTAAACATTTTATGTCGCTATTATGATGTAATAAGCTGTACACAAGGGTTGAGCACTACGGCAGGCTTCGGATGCTTCGGCAAGCACTGATGCCACAGCGTGGAGAGGAGGGGCAGTGCTGGTGATTGCCTCGGGCGTCGGTGCTCGCCGAAGCGTACCGGAGCCCTACTTTACGCTGCCCTGAGCTGGCTTCAGGTGGCTCTCAGAAACCACAGTGGACAAGCTGCTAGGGTTAGTGAGGGTGATCACTTGCTCCCTTGATCAGCTCCTGGCATTCCTGGAGGAGACTTCAGAGCTCGAGCCATACCAGTTGGGCTTTCTTCCTGGCCATGGGGTGCTAGCTGCCTTGACAGAAGATCTCCGGTGCCAGCTGGGTAGGGGTGGCTTGGCTATCCACGTGACGTTAGACCTTTTAATACGTAGAGAGATTACTGCCCTGGCTGCTGAACTTGCATGTCTGCTGAATTGGCCTGTTTATTCCCTCGTTCCAGACACTTTGTAACTGGAACTGAGACACCATCACTGGAGTAGGCCTGCTACCTCCCCTGCTTTGGCCAACCCCCCCCCCCCCGATACACCCACCATAAGGGAGTTCAGGTTCATTTTTACCCTTAATGGGGAGAGATCCAAATTATCCACAATGCCAAAGAATTCTTTCAAAATTCTATTTGAATAGCTGCAGCATTAAAAGAGGTGGCCCTGTGTCATGTCTGAAATGCAGCTTTCACCCAGAGCCTCACTGGGTAGAGATTTTTATACAGTCCAAACACCACACCCAAGTTAGGTCATTATCTAATTAACCACTCTGTAAAGGTAAAGGTAAAGGTATCCCCTGTGCAAGCACCGGGTCATCTGACCCTTGGGGTGACGCCCTCTAGCGTTTTCAAGGCAGACTCAATACGGGGTGGTTTGCCAGTGCCTTCCCCAGTCATTACCGTTTACCCCCCCCAGCAAGCTGGGTACTCATTTTACCGACCTCAGAAGGATGGAAGGCTGAGTCAACCTTGAGCCGGCTGCTGGGATTGAACTCCCAGCCTCATGGGCAAAGCTTTCAGACAGCTGCCTTACCACTCTGTGCCACAAGAGGCTCAACCACTCTGTACAAAGTTATATAAACATTTATCCAATTAGCTCCAGGCTCTCTCTTGTCTTATTGGTCTCCAGGCACATGATGGGGGGTGTTTTCCCTGTCCAGGGAAGCTACCAGGGAGATTTCCCCTGTATCAGGAAGCTGCCAATGCATCTTGCAGATATCTTTGTCTGTACGAAGTTTACTCTCCATTTCGCTAGTGGCAGGATGTCTTAAAAGAGGGAAGACCAGAGATGGCCACTGCGTCACCCCTGGAGCCAATCGCAGTGTTCGGGAGCCAGCCCTGTGCGGCCGCTCATCCCAGACATCTTTCTGTTTCTCTGCTTGTCTTGGTCTGTGGAAATGGTAAAGGTTACCGTGTACCCTGGAATCTAATATATATTAGGTTAATTTTGGTTTCGTGGGTCACAAAGACACAAAACAATGGGACGATTTAGTAGCCTAAATTATATGCCATTTGTATATTATATGCTACAATCTTAAACAGATCTTAAACAGATTTACATTCTTCTAAATCCACTGGAATTAATGGGTTTAGAAGGGTGTAACTCTGCATAGTATCTAATTACTACATGCTGCTTTTTCTTCTTCTATATGTGAAGCTGCCTTATACTGAATCAGAGCATCCGTCCATCAACTCAGACTGGCAACCAGCTCTACAGGATCTCAGGCGGAGATCTTTCAGGCCACTAACTCCCTGGTCCTTTTAACTAGAGATGCCCAAGACTGAACCTGGGATCTTCTGCCTGCCCAAGCAGAGGCCCTTCGACTGAGCCACAGTGGTCCCCTCCTTAGGCACTGATCAGATCGGCATCCGCCTGGCTGCACGAAATGCAGCAGCATCACCGGCTCCCTAACCATTCACGGGACCTCAGTGAAGCAGATGTTATGCAGATGTGGTATGCTATACCTGGCAGGATTTTCTTTCTCTACTTTGGAAGAAGTTCAAAGAACTTTCCCCCCTATTGCATCTCATTAGAGAAGAATGTTTCTTTTCTTGTGCCAATGTCTTCTGCATACACAATCTTTAGAAGATGCTCCAGGTAAAGTGTTCAAATTGTCAAAAGACAAAACCCCAAGATTTTTTCAAGAAGTACTGTCCACATTTCCTCAGGGCTTCAACTGAGCACAGTTCAAGCCTGATTGAAAGGTGGAAACTTTATGCAATATTTGTTTAACAGGTCTTTAATATATTACCAAGAATCATGCTTTTGAAAGACATTTCAATTATGCTATTAGTCTGCATAATGTCTGACTATGAATGAGGTATGCTATATGACGGGGGTCATCAACCCCTGGTCCCCGGCCCAGTACCGGTCCGCAAAGGCCACGGTACCAGGCTGCCGGCAGACACGCCTGCCTCCCCCCACCCAAAGCGAGAAGCTCGGGGAAGAGGCAGGCCCAGCACGCCGGCAATGCAAATGCGCATGCGCAGTTGCCGCACATGCGCATTAGCGCCCCCTGGTGGCAAAAACGCGCATGTGCGGCAACTGCGCGTGTGCGTTTGTGCGCAGCTGCCGTGCGGCGCCTGGGCCGTCGGCTCTCCCCTCGCCCCAGAGGCGGTCCCTGACCACAGAAAGGTTGGGGATCGCTACTATAAGAGACCTATAACAGCATTTTTTAAATGAAACAATTTTTCACTCTGTAATTCATAAGAATTTGTTATCCATATGAACAGGCAGGTATAACTGGAATGAAACCATCTTTGCTCAAAGTGCTATTCAATTAACATTTCCCCCAGCCCCCTCCCCAGATTCTCTCTTCTGTCAGATTTGCTATAGGAGTTCCTGCATTGTGAAACTTCCTGCATAGATGACCTTGCAGGTCTCTTCCAACTCTATAATTCTATTATTTACCAGTTTCTAATAGATCCATGTGCCTCTTCTTAAATTCTCTTTTTGTTTGCACCTTTAGTGGTTATACAAGTTAGTTACAGTGCTCAAATAAAGTAAAACAATTACACCCTTCAGGTTTTTATGCATTACCAAGGGGGAGGGGGGGGGGGAGAGAGAGAAAAAGAGAGAGCGGCAAAAGTGTCATCTGCTGCAAGAGACAGCTCTTCCACCAGGTGTCTGGTTGAGCCCAGGGCAAGGAAGGTCTTTGGGCCCCTCCCCTAAGCACTAAGCCTGAGAAATGGGGCTGAGGGAGGGAGGAGACATTGGTGGGAGTGGGATTATTTTTAGCTGTTTTAGACTGCTGTGATTTGAATTTAAGTTCTTCTTGTTAACCACTGTGAGATGGCTGGTCCAGAAGAGGTGAGATGGCTGGTCCCAATCTAGCACCCACTGTATTCCTGAATGCAACGGGCTTGGCCCCTAGTTATTTCATAATGTTTGTTATGTTGCTTTTAATATGATGTATGGCGCCCTGAGCCTGCTTGTTGGAGGGCACTATAGAAACCTAATTAATAGATAAAATAAACCAATCTCCCTGTCCTGCAAGGAACTAGAATGGGTTCAAGGAACAAGCAAGGTTCAAGCCAGGATGTCTGCTGCATGCGTGTGTCATGCAAAATGAGAGTCGTTGACAGGACTGTGACTTGACCATAGAGGGTGGAGCAACCTGCATTTATTCAACTACAGTAACCATCGTTTAATTAATCTAGAGTGTTTATGGGATGTAGAATTTATTTTTCCAAAATTTGCTCTTTTAGACATTTCTACTGATTCCTCTTACTCTTCGTTTCTCTTCCAAAAGAGGAGTTTCTCCTTATTTTCGCTACAGTTTCTCTTCGATATGCCAGTGTTCTAAGGAAATAAATCTAATTAATTTAATGTTGGGTAGCTTTTAATTGTTGGTTTTAAGGGAAATAGAGGTTTTATGGGAGTATATTTTATTCTGTAACCCGCCATGAGCCGGCTTTGCCAAGAGTGGCGGGAAATGAATATGAATATGAATATAACAACAGCAACAACAGCAGCAGCTTTTCAGATATGTGAGGAGCAAACGGAAGGTAAACAAGGCAATAGGCCAGTTGTTCGGTGAAGATGGAGAAACTCGGATAGAGGACAGAGATATACCAGAAAGGCTCAGTACCTATTTTGGCCCTGTGTTTTCCCAGAAAAATATAGACACATCTAGGGATGGTAGTGACTGGGGAATGGTAATGACTGGGGAAGGCACTGGCAAACCACCCCGTATTGAGTCTGCCATGAAAACGCTGGAGGGCGTCACCCCAAGGGTCAGACATGACTCGGTGCTTGCACAGGGGATACCTTTACCTTTACCTTTTAGGGATGGTAGTAGGCAAGGTATAGTGTCTGGGTGGCAGGTTGACATGGACAGAGAGGTTGTTGAGAGGCATTTAGCTGCACTTGATGAGTTCAAATCCCCTGGGCCGGATGAAATGCACCCGAGAGTACTCAAAGAACTTTCCGAAGAACTTGCACAAGCTTTGTCCATCATCTTTGGGACCTCTTTAAGGACTGTAGATGTCCCGGAGGACTGGAATAAATAAATAAAAGTTCTGAAAAGAAGTCTTCACTTTTTTGTATGTATCAACCAGATGCCAAAATGAGTCTCCGGATTGAAACAATATTTGTTTTCAATCACTTCATCTGTGGTGTTGCCTTTCTAAATGGTCTCAGATTTTCACAGTGTAGATCTCTTTATGCAATGAACACCTTTTAATATCCCCTCGGCCACAGGCTCATCACCATAATGGAGGTCCCAGTAGAGACCATCCCCTCTCCCTTTCACAGCCTGTAGGAGACGTGATCACGCCTAAGAGGTGATATGATAACCACCTTCAAATACTCAAAGCGCTGTCACATAGAAGATGAAGCAGAGTGGTTTTCTGTTCTTCCAGAGGGTCGGACCAGAACCAATGGGCTGAAATTAATTCAAAAGAATTTTTGGCTAAACATCCAGAAGAAATTCCTGACAGTCAGAGAGGTTCTTCAGGAGGTGGTGGGTTCTCCTTCTTTGGAAGTTTCTAAGCAGAGGCTAGTTAGTCATCTGACAGGAATGCTGATTTTGTGAACTTGGGCAGTTTGTGAGTGGGTGGGCAGGAAGGGATGTGCCCATGTTTGTCTCTTATGGCCCTGCCTTGTATACCCAGGGCATTGCTGATCACCACTGTGGGATGGTAGGTGAATTTCCTCCGGACCAGGATGAATTTTTAGTGGAGGGATCACATGGGCATGACATTGGGGTCACTGTGGGTGGGCAGGTAGTTGTGGGTGTTCTGCATAGGGCAGGGGATTGGACTAGACATTAGCAGAGAGACATTTGACCTGTCTCAAGAAGCCTTTGTGCTGAGACAATAGTCCTAATCCCCTGCAGGATTTGGGAAAATTTAAGTCAGTGCATCCACAGAACCAGAGGTCCAAACCTGAAGGAGGTGAAGAGAGTTTCATAGTCATGGAATTCCACATTTTATTGCTTGAAATGGGCTGCTTGTTTGTATGGCAAAGAGTTTCCCATTATGTTGGTAATGCAATGAAAGATTAACAAGGGCAAAAATGTTCCTGGCCCATCTATAATGAAGCACAATAGAGACATGAGGCAAGTTTGAAGGATATTGGAGCAGGGCCCTTTTGATCCTCGGTCCTGCTGTCATAAATGGTCCTATCATTCTACTAAGTGAAACTGGTGAGTTTAAAAAAGGGGAGGGGGGAACATTCCTTGCAGTGATTGACTGGTCAGAATCCTAGAATCATAGAGTTGGAAGGGACTTCCAAGGTCATCTAGTCCAACCCCCTGCACAATGCAGGAACTCACAGCTACCTGCCTGACCACAGTGACCCCAATATCATGCCCATGTGATCCCCCACCAAAAATATCCAGGATCCAGCCTGGCCTGGATCCACCTACCATCCCACAGTGGTGATCAGCAATTCCCTGGGTATGCAAGGAAGAGCCACCAGAGACAAACACTGGCACATCCCTTCCTGCCCACCCACTCCCCATCTGCCTAAGGTCATAAAATCAACATTTCTGTCAGATGACTATCCAGCCTCTGCTTTAAAAACTTCCAAAGAAGATCTTACCACCTCCTGAGGAAGCCTGTTCCACTGAGGAACTGCTCTGTCAGGAACTTCTTCCAGATGTTTAGCCAAAAATTCTTTTGTATTAATTTCAACCCATAGGTTCTGGTCCAACCCTCTGGGGCGACAGAAAACAACTCTGCTCCATCTTCTATATGACACATATATCTTGTGTTGACAGCCATAAGATCCACCCCCTCCCTTCACACCTTCAAATATTTGTTTGATAATTTATCATAAGCAGACTGGCATAAGGACAGATGAGCAAATATTTTGATGTTCGCGAATACATTTTGTCAGAAAACTAGACTTTCTCCCTCTTGATGTAGGCTGCCAACTTTTTGCTGGGCACGAGGCATGCATATTTGTAAGTGGGTTTGATACTTGTCCTTGATAGAGATATACTTAATCAGAGGAGCTTCTTTTTGGCCCTGGCCCCAACCTGGTGGAATGAGCTCCCGGGAGAGCTAAGGGCCCTGCCGGAGTTACCAGCATTCCGCAGAGCCTGCAAGACGGAGCGATTCTCCCAGGCATGCGGTTGAGGCCGGGGCAGAGCCCCAGGAGAGGGGTTTTCCAACTGGTTCCCAAATTCATCTCGGCCAGGCTCTCATTAGATTAGATTAGATCTAGTGCCCCACCCTGAACAATGGTTTCCATTGTGATTGTCATTTTAATGGGGATTTTATTGGGCTTTTATTGCTTTAGAATTCTATGTGTAAACCGCCGTGAGGCTACAGCAAGCGGCGGTAAAAGGTAAAGGTAAAGGTATCCCCTGTGCAAGCACCGAGTCATGTCTGACCCTTGGGGTGACGCCCTCTAGCGTTTTCTTGGCAGACTCAATACGGGGTGGTTTGCCAGTGCCTTCCCCAGTCATTACCGTTTACCCCCCAGCAAGCTGGGTACTCATTTTACCGACCTCGGAAGGATGGAAGGCTGAGTCAACCTTGAGCCGGCTGCTGGGATTGAACTCCCAGCCTTATGGGCAAAGCTGTCAGACGGCTGCCTTACCACTCTGCGCCACAAGAGGCTCATGCAAGCGGCGGTATAGAAATCAAATAATAAATAAATAAATAAATAAATAAATAAATAAATAAATAAATAAATAAATAAATAAATAAATAATAAACTTTTGGCTTTCAAAGATCTATTTCGATGCTGACATTTGCTGTGACTCCATCCTTGCAACAAAAGATTTTGGGCCATGCCGAGTACACAACCAGAAAGTGACCTAAAACACACCTTAATGTCCTCCGATGACGACCCCTTCCAGGGGAACATCAGTGATGGTAGAAAGGTGCTCTCTTGAAGAAGCTGCTCTCAATGAGTTATTAAACATCTAATTCAAGAGACCAAGTTAGCTACTGAGGAACTCCAGGGACCTCTAGTCACGTAGAGGGGACTGTGCTAAGCAGGGCAATGAATCTCCAGCCAGCCCCTGGAAAAGCCAACACTCTGACTTCTCAGGTTAGACAGGCATTATCCACCTGTTCTGGGTGGAATGACTTATTTTGATTGGCAATGAGCCTCCAAGAAAACAAAAATGGGACCCCATATTGAGCCCCCTCCCATATCTACATGGAGCTCACAACCGCCATCATTAGCTTTTGGGGACTGTTGCATTTCCAATAAGCAGATCAGTTGTGAACAAAAAATCACTTTGTTGAAGGAAATGGCGAACAGAAGAAAGGATTTTCCTTGCTGAAACTGGCAACCAAAGCTACAAACTATGTTTACGCATCCCTCATAATCTCTCCCCCAAATTCAAATCTTGGCATGCTCACCGAGTGCCGCCACATCCCAAGCCAAGTTTTCCCATCAAAAGCGTATGTCAACTTTCGGACACTATATATAGGCTAAGTGGGACTTGACTAGGTAAGGTGCAGGCTGCCAGGCATGGCAGAGATGGAGAAATGCTTGGCATAGATGCTCAGCATAGCCCTCTGCTGCCTGGTGGCAGGCGTTCCGTCATGGGGTAGGGTTGTTTTCCTGCCATGCGGGGTTTTTTTATTGGTTGTGGTTTTAACGGGTTTTATTGGGGTATTACTGTTGTGGGGTTTTTATCTTAATTTGTAACCTGCCCCAAGTGGTAAGAAATGTACACAAAACATGGTGGGAGTGGTGGGTAAGAAATGTACACAATAATAACAACCCCCCCGCCCCACTACCACAACAATCTGGGTCTCCATTATGTGAATCGGAAGGGTGTTTGTGTGGGTCAGTGGCAGAATATCCCAGAGAATGGGCTTATTAAGTGGATTCAGGTACACTGTGGATTGATAGCATCTGGTGAAAGGTACATCTAACAAGCTTCTAAGGCCTAAGTCTTACTAAAATGATAAACTTCTGTTTGGGCTGCAGTAATTCAGGCACCAGAGCCTCTTGTGGCGCAGAGTGGTAAGGCAGCAGACATGCAGTCTGAAGCTCTGCCCATGAAGCTGGGAGTTCAATCCCAGCAGCCGGCTCAAGGTTGACTCAGCCTTCCATCCTTCCGAGGTCGGTAAAATGAGTACCCAGCTTGCTCGCTGGGGGGTAAACGGTAATGACTGGGGAAGGCACTGGGAAACCACCCCGTATTGAGTCTGCCATGAAAACGCTAGAGGGCGTCACCCCAAGGGTCAGACATGACCCGGTGCTTGCACAGGGGATACCTTTACCTTTAATTCAGGCACCATCCACTTGTAAGCTTCAAAAAATTATTTGATCACTGAAAACGAAACATCATGGAGAATTCTAGCTTAGCTTTTCCCTGAGATGCTAGCTTTTTAGAAGCAAAGGTTATTTTCTAATATGGATGATTCCACCACATGCTCCCCTCCCCCGCCCCCCCAGTCTGCAGCACTACAGGCCAGACACAGATTTACCCCCTCAGATCAAAGTCTTTGTGAACAGGCTGAAATCGTGCAACCCGCACTAGAGAATAAGCAATAACAATCAAAGCACTTCACGAAGCTCTCTCAGTAAACGGCTGAATTGATCACCTCCATAATGCTG
This sequence comes from Paroedura picta, assembly GCF_049243985.1. Classification (NCBI taxonomy): domain Eukaryota; kingdom Metazoa; phylum Chordata; class Lepidosauria; order Squamata; family Gekkonidae; genus Paroedura; species Paroedura picta. The sequence continues at coordinate 2,458,610 of NC_135382.1, forward strand.
TTATTACTGAGGTGTATAGCTGAGATTTTTTTTACCGTGTACACCTAAAATGTAATGTGTCAAACGGGGGGAGATACATGTGCTTGGAAGTAATCCAAGACACCTCATAAAAGGGCCAGAATGTATTGCCCTTCCCAGCTTGAAGGGTGGAAAAGCCTAAAGTTAATGGGGCCGAATCCTGGTACGAGGCGTTTCTCCCCCTATCAGTAAAACTCCTTCACCGCAGGGCCAATGCTGACAGAAGTCCTGCCCCTGGGCCTGATCTTGCAGATCCGTGTTGCTGACCTCGGCGCTTTTCTCCGATGACTGGAACCTGATATTGTGCCCACCGAAAGGGGGAAGGGGGAATGGCCCGTTTCATCCATGGTGAGGTGTTCAGTGTTCTATACTGTCCTCTAGTGCTGGTGTTCCTGGAGGTTTATGCGAAGGTTTCGTTTACAAGCCTCTTTCACTTAAGCCTGTTTGGTTTTTTAGCCCCCCCCCACCCACCCGGAATTATTGTTTAACAAACTTCAGGGAGGTTAGTGGCCAATGGCGAGGCCAAGTCTTCCAGGATCCGCGCGTCCAGGCACGCGTTTCGGCATATCCTGCAGCCATGTCAACGCCCCCCCCCCCCCCCCCGGCCGCGCCAAGTCTCTCGAGCCCCTGCCCAGCCGTTTCCCGGCGCCACCGGCCGGCGTGCAATTAGCGGCGAAATCCAACAGGTGGCACAAAAGGATTTGCATTTCCGAGCTTGCCGCCTCCTCCGCTGCCCCTCCCGCCGCGTCTCCGCCTGGCTGGCTGTGGCTGGCTGGCTGGGGGCTCCCCCTGCCGCCTCGGCCTCCCCGGGCGGCGCTGCGCGCTGGAGCCGGAGCCCCCGAGGCCGCGCGGGGTGCGCGGGCGGGCGCCTTGGCGCGGCTCGGCAGGCGGCGCAGCGGAGCGGAGCGAGCGCCCTCGCCTGGCGGCTGGCTGGCTTGCTTTCCGTCCATCCGTCTTTCGCGGCCGGGGCGCGGCACGAAGGCGCTGCAAGCGCGGCCGCTGCGGACGGACCTGCCGGCCAGAGCAGGCGAGAGAGGACCGCAAGGCGGCCGAGGGGCCGGGAAAGGCCTGGAGCGCCGCTCTCCCGACGGCAGGGCGTCGTTCTCCGGGAGCCCGGGGCTGCTTGGCGGGCCCCTGCCCTTCGCAGAGCCCGGCGTCTCCAGGCATTTCCCCGCTTGGGTCGGCAACCGTGTTTTGCACTGCCCGGGGGTCAGACCCTCCAGTGCCGCAGTCCAAGGGAAAGGGGTGCTGGGCGGCGCGGCCTCCCCGGGCGACGAGCCTCCTCGTGCGCTGCTGCCCCGTGGCGGCCCGGCCGCTGTGCCTGGTTAGGGCCGGCGGGACCTGCAGCCGCGAACAGGAACGAAGTTGGGATGCAGGCGCCCCTCGACGGCCAACCAGGCGCTGAGCTTGCATGGGCACCCACCTGCCTTTGCCGGCCTTCCAGGTGCGCCTGGCCCCAAACCTCCACACCAGCACCGGGACCCTTTGCGCTCTACATTCAGACAAATTGTCGCCATCCTTCTTTACCCAGGTTCTCCCCGAAATGCAAGCAGCTGTTTCTCTCTCTCTCTCTCCCCCCCTCTGTCTCTCCCACACACACACACACACTTTTTTTTTTTGTAATTTTGAGTCCATTTTTGATCCAAGAGAAATTTGAAACGTGATAACTTCATTCTGCAGATGCTCAGAGGCAGGCAGCGTCCCCGAGACCCTCCCGTCCCGCTAGAGTGCCCCCACCTGGCGGGGTGTGACCTGAAGAAGGCCAAGGGTTGAAGCAAAAGTGACTAGGAAGAATCAGTGGCTATATTTTTGAAAGTGGATTTCGGAAAAGAAATTTCCCTTCTGCTTGTGACTGCCGCCCCTTCCCTGAAGGGATGCAGCAAGATGTTTCTGCTTGAGCATTCCGCTTGCGATTTTGGGTACGTCCCGGAGAGCTCTTTCTTGGACATAGCTGTGTGTTCCTTGCAGAGTCGTTTTTGCTTGCAGGGTCAGAGGAGCTTCCAGTCAGGCCCCCCCCCCCAGCCACAGCAGGAATGGGCCGAGCCGAGGAGAAGCAGCTGGTCTCTGATTCCAGCAAACACAGCAGGGGTGGCCAAACTGTGGCTCTCCAGATGTCCATGCACTACCTGCTGCCAGGGGCTCATGGGAATTGTAGTTCATGGACATTTGGAGAGCTACTTGGGAACTGGCCTGCCTTTGTGGGTGGGATTAGGAGCCATCTGGACGGGTGCGTGTGGCTGTCAGGCCAAGGTTTGGAAGGCTGCGGTTCAAATCCCCACTCTGCTATGAAAATTTCTGCGTGCCCCTGGGCCAGCCACTCTCTTGTGGCCTAACCCACCTTGCAGGCTTCTTGTAAAATGGAGAATTGGTGGGATTTTTTAAAAAAACCCTATTAAATAAATAATCATAGAATCATAGAGTTGGAAGGGGCCATACAGGCCATCTAGTCTAACCCCCTGCTCAATGCAGGATCAGCCCTAAGCATCCTAAAGCATCCAAGAAAAGTGTGTATCCAACCTTTGCTTGAAGACTGCTAGTGAGGGGGCGCTCACCACCTCCTTAGGCAGCCTATTCCACTGCTGAACTACTCTGACTGTGAAAAACGTTTTCCTGATATCTAGCCTATATCGTTGTACTTGAAGTTTAAACCCATTACTGCGTGTAATGGAGTCTAGTTTTGAAATCCAGCACATGGAGTCTAGTTTTGAAATCCAAATTGTACTTGACCCCAAGTGGTCTGGGAACTGTAGTTCTTTACATATACAGGGTGTAGTAGAAGGCCGGCTTGTAACCTGGAGCAAGGGATCGTCATCATAGTCGTCGTCCCCATACCCCTTTACATGTGGAACTACATGTGCCGTTCCAGGAGGGAAAAGTACAGTTCCACAAGAACATCTGTGCAGTTAAAAATTCATTTTGATGGGGAAAATAATGGATATTTATTCTCATTCATTTATACCTTGCCTTTCTCTCCAGTGGGGATCTAAAGCAGTTTAAAATGACTTGCTGCTTTCAATTTTATTATCACAACTGTCCTGTAAGGTAGGCTAGGCTGAGAGAGAATGCCAGGCCCAAGTTCACCCAGTGAGCCGCCACAGCAGAGCAATAATTTAAAGTTGTGTCTCCCAAGTCTTAGTTCAGCTCACCTGGACTCTCAGTTCCCCTCACAGGTTCTTCTGCTATGGAAAGTATGTCATTTCATTCTGGTTCCTTTAGAGTCTGAAGCTATGGTCAAAGGGGCCCATTTCTTGAATCATAGAATCATTTGTTGTTGTTAGGTGCTAAGTCATGTCCGATCCTTTGCGACCCCATGGACAATGATCCTCCAGGCCTTCCTGTCCTCTACCATTCCCCGGAGTCCATTTAAGTGTGCACCTACTGCTTCAGTGACTCCATCCAGCCACCTCATTCTCTGTCGTCCCCTTCTTCTTTTGCCCTCAATCGCTCCCAGCATTAGGCTCTTCTCTAAGGAGTCCTTCCTTCCCATGAAGTGGCCAAAGTATTTGAGTTTCTTCTTCAGGATCTGGCCTTCTAAGGAGCAGGCAGGGCTGATCTCGTCTAGGACTGACTGGTTTGCTCACCTTGCAGTCCAAGGTGAATAAAATAAAAATAAAATAGTAATAATTGTATTTGTTGACCAACACTCCTGCCCTGGCCAACTCATTGAGGTTTACAATAAATACATTAAAAACCACATAAAACCCAATCCATGTAACCAATATTGTTGGGAAAAAACAATCCACAAAAAGCAATCTACAAACTCTCCCATCCCCTCAACCCTACCTCAGCAGTCATCATCACCCCAGAGAGTATTTACAGGCGATGTCCAACCCAAGGGCCTATAGAGGGAGGGACCCAATTATTCTAGCTCAGCCTCAACTGAACATGTGGCGGAAAAGCTCCATCTTCCAGGCCCTATCAGGGCCCTTAGCTCTTCCAGGAGCTCCTTCCACCAGGTCAGGGCCAGGACCAAGAAGGCCCTGGCCCTGCTCAATGCCAGGCATGCCTCTCATGGGGCCAGGATAACCAGCAGATTCATACCCACGGAGTGAGGAGCCCTGCGGGGGGCATAAGGAAACAAGCGGTCCCTCAAATAAGAGGGACCCAGGCCACAGATGGCCTTAAAGGTCAAAACCAAAACCTTTAATCCGGAAGCCCACAGGTATCCAATGCAGTTGCTTCAGTATAGGCTGGACATGGGCCCTCCAAAATGCCTCATAAGGTCTCTTGTTGTCGTTGTTAGGTGCGAAGTCGTGTCTGACCCATCGTGACCCCATGGACAATGATCCTCCAGGCCTTCCTGTCCTCTACCATTCCCCAGAGTCCATTTAAGCTCCCACCGACTGCTTCAGTGACTCCATCCAGCCACCTCATTCTCTGTCGCCCCCTTCTTCTTTTGCCCTCAGTCGCTCCCAGCATTAGGCTCTTCTCCAGGGAGTCCTTCCTTCCCATGAGGTGGCCAAAGTATTTGAGTTTCATATTCAGGATCTGGCCTTGTAAGGAGCAGGCAGGGCTGATCTCTAGGACTGACCAGTTTGTTCGCCTTGCAGTCCAAGGGACTCGCAAGAGTCTTCTCCAGCACCAGAGTTCAAAAGCCTCAATTCTTTGACGCTCGGCCTTCCTTATGGTCCAACTTTCGCAGCCATACATTGCAACTGGGAAGACCATAGCCTTGACTAAACGCACTTTTGTTGGCAGGGCGATGTCTCTGCTTTTTAGGATGCTGTCTAGATTTGCCATAGCTTTCCTCCCTAGGAGCAAGCGTCTTTTAATTTCTTTGCTGCAGTCCCCATCTGCAGTGATCTTGGAACCCAGGAAAATAAAATCTGTCACTACCTCAATTTCTTCCCCATCTACTTGCCAGGAATTGAGAGGGCCAGATGCCATGATCTTTGTTTTCTTGAGTTTCAAGCCAACTTGGAGGCTTGAAGGAGGCTCAAAGCGGCTTATATTCGCTTTCCCTTTCCTCTCCCAACAACACACACCATGTGAGGGAGGGGAAGCTGAGATAGCCTTGAGATTACTTAAGAAGAAGAATGATAGAATCATAGAGTTGGAAGGGGCCATACAGGCCATCTAGTCCAACCCCCTGCTCAACGCAGGATCAGCCCTAAGCATCCTAAAGCTTCCAAGAAAAGTGTGTATCCAATCTTTGCTTGAAGACTGCCAGTGAGGGGGAGCTCACCACCTCCTTAGGCAGCCTATTCCACTGCTGAACTACTCTGACTGTGAATTTTTTTCCCTGATATCTAGCCTATATCGTTGTACTTGTAGTTTCAACCCATTACTGCGTCCTTTCCTCTGAATCTTCATAGGGCTTGGTCCCTTGACCCCAGATCATCCTTGTCGCTCTCCTCTGTACCCTTTCAATTTTATCTACGTCCTTCTTGAAGTGAGGCCTCCAGAACTGCACACAATACTCCAGGTGTGGTCTGACCAGTGCTGTATACAATGGGACTATGACATCTTGTGATTTTGATGTGATGCCTCTCTTGATACAGCCCAAAATGGCATTCACCTTTTTTACCGCTGCACCACACTGCCTGCTCATGTTTAGTTTGCAGTCCACTAGTACCCCAAGGTCTTGTTCACACACTGTGTTATCTAGAAGCATATCCCCCATCCAGTAGGTAGAAGAAGAGTTTATCAGAAAGGCCAAAGCTGAGAGTGAGCTAAGATTGGCCAGGGAAGCCCATTGTAACAAGAAAAGATTTTTCAGTTATGTGAGGAGCAAACGTAAAGTAAAGGAGGCAATAGGCCCACTGTTGGGTGCAGATGGACAAACTCTAACGGAGGATGCAGAGAAAGCAGAAAGACTCAGCGCCTATTTTACATCTATTTTTTCCCCACAGGTCAAAGGGTTTAGGCACATCTAGAGATGGCAGTTGCCAAGAGATAGTGTCTGGGTGGCAGGTTGACATGGACAGAGAGGTTGTTGAGAGGCATTTAGCTGCACTTGATGAGTTCAAATCCGGATGAAATGCACCCGAGAGTACTCAAAGAACTTTCCGGAGAACTTGCACTAGCCTTGTCCATCATCTTTGGGACTTCTTTAAGGATTGGAGATGTCCTGGAGGACTGGAATAAAGCAAACATTATTCCAATCTTCAAAAAAGGGAGGAAGGATGACCCGGGAAACTACAGACCAATGAGTCTGACCACTGTTGTGGGGAAGATAATGGAGCAGATATTAAAGGGAGTGATCTGCAAACATCTGGAGGACAATTTGGTGATTTAAGGAAGTCAGCCTGGATTTGTCTCCAACAGATCCTGTCAGACCAACCTGGTTTCCTTTTTTGACCAAGTAACAGGTTTCCTGGAAAACTCAACAATGGCCACAGGATTGGAAAAGGTCAGTTTACATTCCAATCCCAAAGAAGAGCAATGCCAAAGAATGTTAAAACTATTGCACCATCACACTCATTTCTCATGCTAGCAAAGTTATGCTCAAAATCCTACAAGCTAGGCTCCAGCAATATGTGGACCGAGAACTTCCAGAAGTACAGGCAGGATTTCGAAGAGGCAGAGAAACAAGAGATCAAATTGCCAACATACGCTGGATCATGGAGAAAGCTAGGGAGTTCCAGAAGAACATCTTGGCTAAAGCATTTGATTGTGTGGAACACAACGAATTGTGGCAAGTTCTTAAAGAGATGGGAATACCAGAGCATCTTATTTGTCTCTTGAGAAACTTATATGTAGGTCAAGAAGCAACAGTGAGAACTGAACATGGAATCATTGATTGGTTCAAAATTGAGAAAGGAGTTCGGCAAGGCTGTATACTGTCGCCTTGCCTATTTAACTTGTATGCAGAGCACATCATGAGAAAGGCGGGATTAGAGGAGTCACAAATTGGGATCAAGATTGCAGGGAGAAATAACAACCTCAGATATACAGATGATACCACTCTAATGGCAGAAAGTGAAGAGGAACGAAAGAGCCTGTTGATGCGGGTGAAGGAGGAGAGTGATAAAAAGGTTGGGGACCACTGGGTTAGAGAACCGCACTCAAATGTTGTTTCATCAGACTGGAGGGAGGTGAGTAGCGGGGTACCTCAAGGCTCGGTGCTCGGCACGGTACTTTTTAACATATTTATTAATGATCTAGATGAGGGGGTGGAGGGACTACTCATCAAGTTTGCAGACGACACCAAATTGGGAGGACTGGCAAATACTCCGGAAGATAGAGACAGAGTTCAACGAGATCTGAACAGAATGGAAAAAATGGGCAAATGAGAACAAGATGCAATTTAATAAAGATAAGTGTAAAGTTCTGCATCTGGGTCAGAAAAATGAAAAGCATGCCTACTGGATGGGGGATACACGCTTCTAGGTAACACTGTGTGTGCACGAGACCTTGGGGTACTTGTGGATTGTAAACTAAACATGAGCAGGCAGTGTGATGCAGCGGTAAAAAAGGCAAATGCCATTTTGGGCTGTATCAACAGGGGCATCACATCAAAATCACGAGATGTCATAGTCCCATTGTATACGGCACTGGTCAGACCACACCTGGAGTACTGTGTGCAATTCTGGAGGCCTCACTTCAAGAAGGATGTAGATAAAATTGAAAGGGTACAGAGGAGAGTGATGAAGATGATCTGGGGCCAAGGGTTGATGAAGATAAGTTGAGGACTTGGGAATGTTCAGCCTGGAGAAAAGGAGGCTGAGAGGGTACATGATAGCCCTCTTTAAGTATTTGAAAGGTTGTCATTTGGAGGAGGGCAGGATGCTGTTCCCTTTGGCTGCAGAGGAAAGGACATGCAGTAATGGTTTTAAACTACAAGTACAATGATATAGGGTAGATATCAGGAAAAAAAATTTCACAGTCAGATTAGTTCAGCAGTGGAATAGGCTGCCTAAGGGGGTGGTGAGCTCCCCCTCACTGGCAGTCTTCAAGCAAAGGTTGGATACACACTTTTCTTGGATGCTTTGGGCTGATCCTGCATTGAGCAGGGGATTGGACTCGATGCTCTGTATGGCCCCTTCCAACTCTATGATTCTATGATTCTATTCTATGATTCTTATATGGCGCTTTCCTCTACCCAAAGCGTCTTCCAATCGCCTTCTCAAAGCGGCTTCCAATCGCCTTCCCTTTCCTCTCCCCACAACAGACACCCTGTGAGGGAGGGAAGGCTGAGAGAGCCCTGAGATTTACTGAAGAAGAGTTGGTTCCTATATGCCGCTTTTCTCTACCCGAAGGAGCCTCAAAGCGGCTTACAATCACCTTCCCTTTCCTCTCTCCACAACAGCACCGTGTCGGGTGGGTAAGGCTGAGAGAGCCGTGATATCACTGCTCGGTCAGAACAGCTTTATCAGTGATGTGGTGAGCCTAAGATCACGCAGCTGGCTGCATGTGGGAGAGGAGCAGGGAATCAAACCTAGCTCACCAGTTTAGAAGTCCGCACTCCTAACATCAAACATCTTATCAACAATTAATTTGCTTATTAGGAACTCAACAGAGGCCTGACAATAATTCTATGGGTCATTCCGCACAGATTCATTGTAGCAGGAGTGTGGCAAATTGTAATCGCTACTAAAATGCAGTTATGTACAATGTCGTACACAATCTGCCACACTCCTGAAACCGAGCTGCAAAAAGCGCTTCGTTGTAGCGCTTCCAGGGAAATCCCAAAAAGTGGATTCACCCTCTGGAAAGCACTACACTCCTGCAACCAATCTGCAACACATTGTTGTGGTTTTTGGCTCTCTCCTCTGATCCTCCGGCAATGCAATCACCATGTTTTTTCTCGGAGCGAGCAGAGAGCAACGAACCGGTGAGCCTTCATTCACCCAGCGAGGCTTCCCCGGCTGCAGTCCCTCCACAGAGCTGTTTTAAGTCACCAAGCACCACACAACCCCGTTTGCTGGTTCCCTTTATTTTTGGCCGAAAATCACGCCCATGCACGGGGGGGGGGAATTTTTTTTCACTCGGGGGAGCGTGGCAACGATAAAACGGCACATGCCACCTGCTAGCTAGGTGGGTCTCTCCGTTGCAACGAATCAAGGCATATTCGTTGCAACGTGTTTTTTTGAAAACCTGTCTTAAGGGGAAAGGGGCTTTTCGGGAGCATGATAACGGCCGCCCATTGGCTGCTCGTTTGATTGATGGCCAGGGGCGGAACAAAGCTCAGCAAATATCGCTTCCTGGATAGTGATTTTTGCCGAGACCGGAAACCTGTGGGAAACGATGGAAACGCAACTGGATTCCACTTAAAAGGCAGGTATGCATATCGACGAACTCCATTATTTAAAATGGCGTTTTTTTGTTCCGAAACCAATTTGCAACATTGATCCTGTGACCAGATCAGGAAAAGATTTTTTTTCAAAACTAATAGAAATTTCAGAAATGGAAACATTTATTTCTGAAATGCTATTGCCATAACGTTACAGGACTAATTTGAAAGATAGTGAATCCATTGTTGTGGAGACTCAATTTACATAGTCCCCCTCCCCTTCTCAGCCTACTTCCACCCCCTCTACTCACCCTGCCTTCTATCCCACCCATGTCCCCTCTGCCTGATGGTGTGTGCTTCCCCGGCCCACACTTCCAGCTACCAGCACAGTTTTTCTCCAGCAGTAATGGAAAGGCACCCAGGCAGGTAGCAGTTGAGGAATGACCAGAATGGTCAAGGGCCTGGGGACCAAGCCCTGTGAGGAAAGGCTGAGGGAATTGGGAATGTTCAGTCTGCAGAAGAGGAGGTTGAGGGAGCATGAGGACTCTCTTGAAGGGCTTGAAGAGTGGTCACTTAAAGGAGGGCAGGGAAAGGTTACTGTGGGCAGCAGAGGAGAGGAACCGCAATCATGGATTTAAAGAATGTGTAGAATGGTGCTGGCTGGATATCGGGGGGGAGGATCACAGAGCATCTATAGAATCGACTGCCTAAGGAGGTGGGGAGCTCCCCCTCACTGGTGATCTTCAAGCAGCGGCTGGACAAATCCTCCTCCTGGATGCCTTGGGCTGATCCTATATGGAACAGCGGGATGGACTAGAAGTCCTGTATGGCCCTTTCCATGATTCTACGATATGATTCTAATGCCAGCCCTGAGTGGGTTTCCCTTTTCTAACAGTCATGTAAAATACAGCACTAAATTAATAGGACTAAACCAAAACTACCCATTGTATTTTTGGTCTCAAACCCCAGGGCCCACCTACTTCCCCAGGATTTCCATCAGTATTAACAGAAATCATTGTTGATCTACATTGCTCTGAGGCCTTTCTTTTTCCAGTCCCACCTTTACCACCCTCAGCCAACAGCAAAGGTGCTCCCATTACAAAGTTCTCCCACATTCCTTGGCTTCTGTTTTCACAAAGCCATCGTTCACCTTGCCTTAAGAATCCAATTGTACTGCCCTTTTTTCCCTCATATCTTCCTCATTGTTTCCCTGTTCTCAATAAAACTGATTTCTCCCCCACTTTTTCCAAAGCAAAACGTATTTACAATAAGTCTCTGCTCCTAATTGGAACTTGCTCAGAAGGAGGTAGGCTTGGATTTTTTTTAATTTGCACCCCAGTGGAGAAATATTTCAAGGATGGCAAGATCCTGCTTTGAAACAAGTGATAGTTCACGATGGGAACACCCGTCCTCTGGCTGTGTGTGCAGATGTTTCCTCTCTCTGCCTCTCTTTCTCTTTCTAGGCAGCCTGAGAAAGCCAGGATCATGTCTTCCTTCTATTTAACACTTTCATGTAAAATCCATCAGGCTGTCTCTTGACCCTTCTCACCTTTTTGTTACATTCTTTTAATGTTTTCAGTTTTAAATCATCAGGGGCCAAGTGACTGAGAAAATAAACTATGTTATCTACTTCAGAGGTGCTGTTTGAGAGCTTCCCATGACTTGGCACAAGAGCATATGTATTGAAGCCAAAAGGGCTTCTCTAATGCAAATATGCATGTAAAGATTTTGCTCTTTCCCTGTGTAGCCAAGAAAGAGAGTTGCCATGAACAGGGCTGTGGACCTCACCAGGTCCACAAGACTCTTTGCAAAGACATTCTCCCCACCTTAGTGAGGAGCAAACCACCTCCCAGTTAGATCCATTGTGGAAACAATCAGACCCCTTCTGAAAACTCTGGAACACTTACAGAGTCCCCGAGCTTGATCCACAAGCCAAGAGCCGTTTAGCTCTTGCCCTCTGGCAAGCAAGAGGCTTTTATAGCACAAAGGCCAACCCAGCAGAGGGTGGAGCTAGCTGTCAGCCCCAGGCAAAACTGCCAACTAATGCATTAGGTCTGCTGGTTCAGTGAACACAGACTCCAATTCTTTTTATTTAGCAACTCCAGCAACAAACTCCAAATACTGAACAGGCAAACTCATGCACTTTTATGCCTTTCAGGCAGCCCACTGCTGCCTCTGATTGGCCCTAAGCAGAGCAATCCTATTGGCTCTAAGCAGAGTGATCTGATTGGACATTAATAGGTTCATTTGATTGGTTAGTTCCTTGGCTGGCAGAAGTCTTCATTTGCATCAGTGGCCAAATTGCCACAGACAGAACAACTATAATGGTCCACATTGGCAAACTGACTTAAAACTTTATTTTTCTCGTCTTTTTCACTGATGTTCTGGCAACTTTTTAAGGAGTGGTTCAATCAAGTTGCTACGAATGTCTACATAAGCAGGGCAGTGGAACAATATATGCTCTCTTGTATCAATTTCGCCACTCCCACAAAAACATTGTCTCAGTGTAAGGGAAATGTTCTTATAGCGGCCCTCTATTTATTTATTTATTTATTTATTTATTTATTTATTTATTTATTTATTTATTTATTTATTTATTTATTTATTTATTTATTTATTTATATACCGCCCTCCCCAGGGGCTCAGGGCGGTTTACATAATAACAAGAACAATACATGGAACAGTCTTATAAAACATTTGGGTAACCGTGCAATAATAACTGATAATTGTAAACATATAACATTATAATTGTATAAGCAATAAACAATACAACGTTGCAACATACAAACAGATCCAGAGTGTATAGGTGGTGTCCTGAGGGAGGGGCGGGGAGCAGGGGCCCTTTGGTCACTGTTGGTTATATATATATCTGGTCTCAACCGAATGCCTGGCGGAAGCGCTCCTCCTTGCAGGCCCTGCAGAACTGCCCTGATCTCCTCTGGGAGCTCCTTCCACCAGGTGGGGGCCAGAACAGAGAATGCTCTGGCCCTGGTTGAGGGCCAGGGACCTTTAGCTGGTTGGTAGCAGTGGAGCTCAGGGCTCTTTTGGGGGCATAGGCGGGGAGGCGGTCCCTCAGGTACACTGGGCCCTGACCGCGTATGGCCTTGAACCAGCTGTAGCTTCCGGGTCAAGACTAAGGGCAGGCCTGCGTAGAGCGAGTTACAAAAGTCCAGTCTAGAGGTGACCGTTGCATGGATCACTGTGCCTAGGTGTTCCGGGGCCAGGTAGGGCGCTAGTAGCTTGGCTTGGAGGAGGTGGTAGAATGCCAGCCTTTGTGATCTGGGCTTCCATCATGAGGGAAGTGTCCAGAATCACACCTAGGTTCCTGGTGGAGTGAACCATAGAGAGCTGCACGCCATCCAGGGTAGGCAGGCGCGCTTCCTTGCATGGGCCCTTCCTACCCAGCCACAGGACCTCCGTCTTTGAAGGATTGAGCTTCAGACGACTCTGCTTGAGCCATCTCGTCACTGCTTCCAGGCAGCTGGCTAATGCTTCTGGGGGAGAGTCAGGGCGGCCATCCATCAGGAGGAAGAGCTGGGTGTCATCTGCATATTGATGGCAACCCAGCCCAAACTTCTGTATGAGTTGTGCAAGAGGGCGCATGAAGATGTTGAATAGGATAGGAGAGAGGACCGCTCCCTGTGGGACTCCACAAGTAAGTTGTCGGCGGTCTGATGTTCTCTCTCCTATGTTCTCTCTGTCCACGATCCTGGAGGAAGGAGATCAGCCATTGAAGGGCTGTGCCTCGTATTCCGGCATTGATGAGGCGGCGAGCTAGTAGCTCATGATCGACTGTGTCGAACGCTGCTGAGAGGTCTAGTAATATCAGCAGTGTCGACCCGCCTCGGTCCAGCTGGCGATGGAGGTCGTCCATCGGGGCAACTAGCACTGTCTCTACAAGAGCTGAAGGCAAGATGGAGCATCTTGCAAGGGTAAATGCCCTTTTTTGAATCTTATTATCAGCTGAGACAGATAAGTGGCAGGGGCCAGAACTTGTTTTAACTGAGGCCAAAAAAGCTGGAGCTTTACTTGTCCAGTTGACGTCGATTGTCTTGTATCCACTGCTTAACTAATGGTGCAGCTTGATCATGAGCTAATTTGGATAATAAGTGTATGGAGAAGCCCAGACTTCGGATTCCTCTGTGAACAGCATTAGTCCAAGAATATTGGAAGTTGTCATTCAGGGTTAAAGAAACTATACCCTGTGAGTTATGTATTAATTTCAGCCGCATTCCTATTGCTGACAGGCAGATTTTGTTACAGCAGCTGTGCTACTTTCTCCAGAACCGGACACAGAGGGTGGTGGTGGAGGAGGAATTGTTGGATCCTTATGAACTCCCTTGTGAAACTCCACAGGAGGCAGTTCTCTCCTCCACCTTGTTTAACATCTTTAGGTGCCCTCTGGCCCAGCTGGTCCAGAGCTATGGGCTGGGTTGTCACCAATTTGTGGATGACACCCAGCTCTATCTCCTGATGGACAGTTGCCTGGGCTTCCCCCCATACATTTGCCAGATGTTTGGAAGATCTAGCTGGATGATTAGAGCAGAGTTGACTGAAACTCAGTTCTCTCCGAAAAGGAGGTCCTGTGGATGTGCAAGAAATGGGGGCACAAGTGGTATTCTCTTCAATCTTGCCAGTCAAAGGAAGAGGAATGCATCGGGAGAGGAAGAGAATGGAGGTGAATCACTGGCTGCATAGTTGGTGCCGGCAGGAGAGATTTGGTTTCTGGGACCATGGGATAGGCTTTCTTGAGGAAGGCCTACTAGCACCTGATGGACTGCACTTATCGAAACTGGGGAAGAATGTGTTTGGCAGGAACCTGGGGAGATTCATCAGGAGAGCTTTAAATTAAAGCCACTAGGGGAAGGAGACGATCAACATAGGGAGTGTATGGAAGGAAAACGATCGGAGGCAGCCCAACCGGCAAGGCCAGCTCATAGGGAACCAAAAGTAAAAGGATTCAGATGTCTTTATACTAACGCCCGAAGCATGGGCAATAAAAAGGAAGAGCTGGAACTTCTCATGCTGATGGAAAGGTATGATCTAGTAGGCATCACAGAAACTTGGTGGAATGATTCTCATGACTGGAATGTAATGGTGGATGGATATGAACTGTTCAGAAAAAACAGAATAGATCGAAGAGGTGGAGGAGTGGCGCTGTATGTGAGGAAAGGGCTTACCTGTCTGACCTGCCTGGCTGACAATTTCATTTATCAAATGGTAGATGAACCCACAAGAGGTTCAGCCATACTGGACTTAATACTGACCAACAGGCAAGAGTTGGTGGGTGAGGTGAAGGAGGTGGGGACCCTAGGGGGAAGTGACCATGTCCTCATAGAATTCCTTTTGAGATGGGGAGCCAAGGAAGCTTGTAGCCAGACGCGGATGTTGGATTTTCGTAGGGCAAACTTTAATAAACTCAGAGACATGATGAGTGTCATGCCATGGACAAGAATGCTGGAAGGGAAGGGAGCATGTGAAGGGTGGGCGCAACCCAAACAAGAGCTATTGCATGCTCAATCAATGACTATCCCAGAAAGACGAAAACACTGCAGGAGCTCTAAGAAGCCTATTTGGATGAACAGAGAACTTCAAGAGGAACTAAGAAAGAAAAGGGAAATGTTCAGGAAATGGAGGGAAGGACAGAGCTCTAAAGAGCTCTAAAGAAGAGTACCTACAGGTTACTAGGCACTGTAGATCAATCATCAGAAAGGCCAAAGCTGAGAGTGAGCTAAGATTGGCCAGGGAAGCCCATTGTAACAAGAAAAGATTTTTCAGTTATGTGAGGAGCAAACATAAAGTAAAGGAGGCAATAGGCCCACTGTTGGGTGCAGATTGACAAACTCTAATGGAGGATGCAGAGAAAGCAGAAAGGCTCAGCGCCTATTTTACATCTGTTTTTCCCCACAGGTCAAAGGGTTTAGGCACATCTAGAGATGGCAGTAGCCAAAGGATAGTGTCTGGGTGGCAGGTTGACATGGATAGAGAGGTTGTGAAGCATTTAGCTTCACTGGATGAGTTCAAATCCCCTGGTCCAGATGAAATGCACCCGAGAGTGCTCAAAAAACTTTCCAGAGAACTTGCACAGCCCTTGTCCATCATCTTCGGAACCTCTTTAAGGACTGGAGATGTCCCGGAGGACTGGAAAAGAGCAAACGTTATTCTGATCTTCAAAAAAGGGAGGAAGGATGACCCGGGAAACTACAGACCAGTGAGTCTGACCTTTGTTTTGGGGAAGATAATGGAGCAGATATTAAAGGGAGCGATCTGCAAACATCTGGAGGACAATTTAGTGATCCAAGGAAGTCAGCATGGATTTGTCTCCAACAGATCCTGCCAGACCAACCTAGTTTCCTTTTTTGACCAAGTAACAGGTTTGCTGGATCAGGGAAATTCGGTTGATGTCATTTACTTGGATTTTAGTAAAGCTTTTGACAAGGTTCCCCATGATGTTCTGATGGATAAGTTGAAGGACTGCAATCTGGATTTTCAGATAGTTAGGTGGATAGGGAATTGGTTAGAGAACCGCACTCAAAGAGTTGTTGTCAATGGTGTTTCATCAGACTGGAGAGAGGTGAGAGCGGGGTACCTCAGGGCTCGGTGCTCGGCCCGGTACTTTTTAACATATTTATTAATGATCTAGATGAGGGGGTGGAGGGACTACTCATCAAGTTTGCAGATGACACCAAATTGGGAGGACTGGCAAATACTCCGGGAAGATAGAGACAGAGTTCAACGAGATCTGAACACAATGGAAAAATGGGCAAATGGGAACAAGATGCAATTTAATAAAGATAAGTGTAAAGTTCTGCATCTGGATCAGAAAAATGAAAAGCATGCCTACTGGATGGGGGATACGCTTCTAGGTAGCACTGTGTGTGAATGAGACCTTGGGGTACTTGTGGATTGTAAACTAAACATGAGCAGGTAGTGTGATGCAGCGGTAAAAAAGGCAAATGCCATTTTGGGCTGTATCAACAGAGGCATCACATCAAAATCACAAGATGTCATAGTCCCATTGTATACGGCACTGGTCAGACCACACCTGGAGTACTGTGTGCAGTTCTGGAGGCCTCACTTCAAGAAGGACGTCGATAAAATTGAAAGGGTACAGAGGAGAGCGACGAAGATGATCTGGGGCCAAGGGACCAAGCCCTATGAAGATAGGTTGAGGGACTTGGGAATGTTCTGCCTGGAGAAAAGGAGGTTGAGAGGGGACATGATAGCCCTCTTTAAGTATTTGAAAGGTTGTCACTTGGAGGAGCGCAGAATGCTGTTTCTGCTGGCTGCAGAGGAGAGGACACGCAGTAATGGGTTTAAACTTCAAGTACAACGATATAGGCTAGATATCAGGAAAAAGTTTTTCACAGTCTGAGTAGTTCAGCAGTGGAATGGGCTGCTTAAGGAGGTGGTGAGCTCCCCCTCATTGGAAGTCTTCAAGCAAAGGTTGGATACACACTTTTCTTGGATGCTTTAGGATGCTTAGGGCTAATCCTGCGTTGAGCAGGGGGTTGGACTAGATGGCCTGTATGGCCCCTTCCAACTCTATGATTCTATGATTCCATGAAGTCGGCAGATCAAGCACCCCTGCCCACACTGGCTGGGGTGCAAATTAAGACCTTGCCCTTGGCTAGGAATTTCACTGTGATACTGGATGCCTCAATGGAGGCTCAGGTCACAGAGGTAGCCCTCTTGGCAATTTTCCACCTATGCCAAGCAAGGCTACTAGCACTCTCCTAGCATCGTAGCCAACCATTCATGCAATGTAGCATTGTAGCTCCAGACTGGACTTCCGTAATTCACTCTACGTGGACCAACCATTGTCCGTGACCCAGGAATTGCAACTGGTGCAAAATATTGCCAATAGGGTTCGCACTGGAACAGCTTGGAGGGTCCATATCCAGCCCGTGATGAGGCAGCTGCACTGGTTGCCAGTTGCAGCCAGAATCAGGTTCAAGGTTCTGGTATTAACCTTTAAGCCATTTGTGGCCTTGGCCCCATTTATCTGTCAGACCACCTATCTCCTTATGCCCCTCACAGGGTATTGCACTCTGAGTGCAAATCTGTTGGAGATCCCTGGCCCACAGGAGGTCTGCCTGGCCTTGACCAGGCCTGGACCTTTTTGGTCCTGGCCCTAACCTGGTGGAATGAATTCACTAGCTAAGTTCTGCAGTGCCTGGAAGACAGAGCTTTTCTGCCAGGTGTTTGGTTGAGGGCAGAGCAAGGAAGACCAGGGCACCTACCAGAATCAGCCTATTCAACTGGCAAACCTCCCCACCCCCAGGCATTGTAAGGGGAGGATTTGTTGAATAGGGGAGGATTTGTTGCTGCCTGGTATGTTTTAAGGGGTGGTTTTAACAATTGTCTTTATTGGAGGGCATGAATGTTATCCGCCATGAGCCACTTGTGTGGGAGTGGTGGGATACAAATACAAATAATGATAATGATAATAATAATTTGTTTTAGCTCTTAGGTATAGTCAGTACTGTGCATTATGAAAGCTGCTTTAAAATAATCTGCTGACAAGGATTCTCACCTTATGTGGAACACAGCTATATAAGGGAGCAGCTGGCACAGACTCCTTTCTCTCCCCAATCCTCCCTTAGCTCTTCCCATTACTCGTAGACCATAGACTAGCTTGTAGACCATAGACACACACAGACATGGAGACATAGAATTCTCCCCCCCCACTGCCCCTGCCCTCTCCTCCCTTACCTTTCACTTCCCTGGCCTTGTCCCTGGTCCCTCCCCCCTCTCAGACACACACCCTAATTCTCCCCTCCCTTCCACCTCCCTTCTCCTTACCTGTTGCAGCAGGAGGGCTGCCGTGTTCAACGGTCCTCTGCCGCCTCAGATGAGTGACCTGCGGCTGGCTTCTGTGGGGCTCCTTTGGGGCTCCTGTGGCACCACAGCTGGACTGACCTCCATGGGTGATAGTGCCACCTCCCATGGCCGGGCCAGTCTGCTCTGCTGCTATGGTTGCCCTGGACTCTGCAGGTACCACTTCTGCGGCTAGGACAGCCTGCTTTGCCACTGTGGCTGCCCTGGACTCTCTGGGCACTACCTCTGCAGCTGGGTAGCCTCCTCGGCTGCTGCTACTGCTACTGCTGTAGGCCACCTCCATGTTGGCTGCCACTCAGGGTTTTCTGGTGTGGTTGGTGGGTAGGACTTATGGACTTACCTGTGTTTCACTGAGCACACCAGAAGATGTGTTCCATATCAATAAAACATCAAGTTCACCTTAATGTTAAGCTGTGAGAAAATAACTATAGAAATCGGAGCAATATTTATTTGTGCAATCACCAACAGTTAGAAGCAGAAAGAGAGAATTGTTGAAATTTACTGTCTGATATCAAGAGTTGCATTTTATCACTATTAGTCAAAGTCAGTTATTGATGGTCATAGACAATAAATCAAATAAATAAATAAATAGTCATATCATAGTACAGATATAATACAAAAAACATTGAATTTACAAATAAGAACAATCTAATTGTGTCATCCTGAAATCTTTAATCTGCTCCTATGGAGCGGATTAAATAAAGGAGTAAGGGCTCCTGGGGAGGAGTTAGGGCGGGACCCGTCCGGGATAAAAACTCGGAGGGGTCCAATCAGGAGCCACTTTGCGGCTCCTGATTGGGCCTCTTCGAGTGCCACTCGAGGGCCAAGTGGCCTGTTGGCCATTTGGCCCACCCTGGACTGGCCGCCCAGATGCTTCGCCACCAGCAAAAGAGCGGGGCCGCTGCGTTGAAGACCTTGCTCCTTTCCCGCCGCCTCCCAGCCCAACCGACGAACCGGCCGCCAAGCCTCGCAAACGACGGCCAGGGGCCCTTCTCCCGCTCCCCCACTGTCGTCTCCAGACGCCACACTTCCCGTTCACCCCACCACCAACGCCGCAAGCTGTGTCCCGCCAGCTGCCTACACGCTCCCGCGCCGCGCCACTGCCCTGGAGCCGCGGTCCACCCCCACGGTAAGCCGCTGCGACACCCCTCCCGCCACGCCAACAACACTCCCACCCCTATGCCTCCGCTCCCCCCTTCATGTTCCAAACAACCCCCACCCATTTCCCCGCATCGCCTACCCTCACCCCCAACCACCCTTCCCTCTGGCATGCCGCACCCTCCACCTACCGCCCCCTCGCCCCTACTCACCCATCCATTGTTTGTGTAGACAACAGCCTACACTGCAGTGTAGACAACAGCCTACACTGCAGCCACCGCCATGCCGACCCCATTTGTGTCCCGTCCCGTCCTGCCCATGGGACAACAATGCTGTGCCCCGGCCGAGCGACCCGCACGGCCGCAGCCACTCACCATGACTGAACCACGCATGGACGGCCTGCCGCGCATGCGTGGTTCCTGGACAACTATGCCAGCCCCTGGCCCCGCCCCCCTATGAGACCAGGCATACGCCCCCTATGCCGCATGTCTACTCATGTCCCTCCAGCCCCCACAACAACAACACCCCTCCCCGGCACCCGGCCCAGCTGCCACAAACCGCCACGACTCGTGCCAATGCTCTCGGAGCCAGGCACCGACATCCGTCCTCAGGTCGCCGCCGCCACGGCCCCAGACAACCCACCCATCGCCTTGACAACAGCCTACACTGCAGCCACCGCCATGCCGACCCACACAGCCCCCCCAACCCCCCAGTTCACCCGCTAGCGCCCGCTGTATTCATACCACAGTGGGCTTAATTTCTAGTATAACAATAAAATAGCATTAACAAGAAGCACTAAAAGATGTATAAGATTTTCTAAAATAACCTCTTTAGGTCTTGCCTATAAAAACAATAAAATTGCTAAAAGAACGCATTTTGAGTGATCACTTATTTCAGTGCTTATGGATTAATAGCCCATTTTGTTCTGATTACAATAGCTAGCCAGGCAAATATAGTAATATTTGATGTAAGAGTTTTATTTGTGATTGATAGAAGAAGTTGAAGGGATTGTTTCCTCAAGCCTTGAGGACATTCGGAAAATAATGTTGCTAATACTCCCATTCAAATTTGATTATATAGTTTACATCTGAACAAGACATGCTCTGTGGTCTCAATTTGGGCCTCTTTCCATATACATCCCTGGTCTGCAGTTGGTAGCCTGTTAAATGTCCCCCTTAGATAGGCTGAGGGTAGGGTATTATGCCGGAGGAGAGTAAAGGATCTTCCATATTCAAGTTTCATAATGTTGCTTACGTAGGGTCCAGTATTGCCTCTCTATCTCTGTCACCCTTGTCTTGAGAAGTTCTTTTGCCTTGTGCTATCCCAAGGCCAGAACAAGCTGAATGTGTCTTTCTAGAATTTCTGATGAAAAGGCACCAGGGGAGGGGAACCAAACATTTATTTGGTTTAAAGTTGTGAAAAGAAGACAACAAGCAATTTGGTGTATTTGATACTGTTGCCCCCCCCCAAGAAACTTACCCCGCCAACAAAAAAATTCTGGCTATGGGCGTGGTCGGAGGTCTCCAGGTGTTGTCTTGAGTTTGGCAACCTTAATGGAGGAGGAAGGCAGGGGAGGTGGGAGGGCTGGAAAACATCCAAAAAGAGGAAGAAGGAAGTGGGAAGGGAAGCAAGAGCCCCAGAGCTAGGAAAGGGGCCGTCCTCCCCAGCCAGCATCATGCAGGAGGTGCAGCAGTGAGGCAAGGGCCCCAACCCTCCCCCCCAAGAAAAGGGTCCATAGATCAGGCAGAGCATGCAGCTGTTTTGCCATCCATGCTGCTACAGTAGCTTAAGGGGGATGGCTTGGGGCTCCTCAAATGTAGGCAAAGTCCCCTCCTGCTTGGAGCTATTGAGTATAGAGACATTTCTCACCATAAACTCATCCTTTTCCTCCACCCCTTTCCAAGAGCAGTGTTCAAGTGTGCCTCCCCCTCCTGCAGGGAGTATAAAAAACCCCCAAGCCCCTCAGAAGCCAGCTGGGTTTGGGATTCATATCTGCTGCCCAGCCCTTAATTCTTAAGGTACCCCCACATCCAGACTCACAGCGCTTTGAGGTTTAAAAGAGAGAAATATTTCCTGGGAAGATTATTTACAGACACATATCATATTCATCTGCTGTTGTGTATGCAGTGTAGTGGAGCCATGGAGCAGAAACCATGATTCAAACAGCAGGGACATTTAATTCTATTGGTTCACGCAGGATCTGCCCTGCGCCTGGATTGTTTGAATGGCCCAATTAGTTTAAACCTGGGGACTTGCATGGAGCCAATCACTGGCTTTGGACAGTATATAAGTTTGTGTGGTGGTCTGTTCAGTTATTGGGTGTGATCTAAATAAAGATCTTATGTTTCACTCTATGAACAACTCCACACCTTATTGAACACACTATTCAATACCTGCTTCAGTCTCCTTACACAAGCCAAGTACAAAAGCAGCACATTGCAAGTCTCTATGGCTAGACTGCAAGCAGATTACATTCCTACACATCAGCAGATGGTGAGAGCTGAACCTAAATGGCTGTTCCTTGCTTTTTCAAAAAGCACACTGTTGCTCTTCCTAAAGAAGTAGGAAGTCGGTGGGAGCCCACCTTAAACAAACAAATCTCCAGAGCTGCATCTCCATTGTTAAGGAGGCATCAAAAGTCACCCATAAGTTCCTGGCTGAGGGCAAGATCTCTAACTGCATGCTGTCCAGGCAGGGATGATTTGTTCTGTGTTCCAGCCCTTTCTTACCCAGCCACAGGACCTCCGGCGTGGAAGGGCTGAGTTTCAGGCAACTCTGCTTGAACCAGACCATTACTTCTTCCAAACAACTGGCAGATGTTTCCAAATGGGAGTCAGGGCAGCTGTCCATAAGGAGATAGAGCTTGGTGTCAAAAGAAATTCCAAAAGAAATTCCATCTAAACATCAGGAAGAAGTTCCTGACAGAGTGGTTTCTCAGTGGAACAGGCTTCTTCGGGAGTGGTGGGTTCTCCATTTCTGGAGATTTTTAAACAGAGACTGGAGAGCCATCTGATAGGGAAGCTGATTCTGTGAAGGCTCAAGGGGGTGTCAGGTGACAGTGGGCGAGCGAGAAGGTTGTGAGTGTCCTGCATAGTGCAGGGGGTTCGGCTAGATGACTCAGGAGATCCCTTCCAACTCTATGATTCTATGATTCTACATATTGGTGACAACCAGGCCCATAGCTCTCGACCAGCTGGGCCAGAGGGCGCATGTAGATGTTAAACAGCATGGGGGAGAGGATGACCCTTTCCAGCATTCCGCACAGAAGTTGGTCATAGTGCGATTGATTCTCTTCCACTACCTAAGTAAGTAAGTAAATGTCTTCTGGCTTAACCTACAGTTTATTCTCACCTTTCCCTCATGGTCATGGGGACAGCAAGCTGGGCTGGGTGCCTCTGAACTTCCAAGCCACAGCACAGTTCCCCTTCAACTTGTGAGGGCCCTGCTGCCTCACCAGTGCATGTTGTGACATTTGCTCTTTGTAGTGTCTCTGGGAATAAACAGCAAAAAGTAAGTTGGCCACCCTTCAGATCTCCTAGAATTCCAACGACATGGATTGCTTATTTATTTTTTGTTTATTTTAAACATTTATTCCATTTCTGGAACCAAGGGTTGCTTTGTAAGGTGGACTGGACGCCATTATACCCTGCCAAAGTCTCTCCCTTCCCTAAGCGCTGCTGACCCAGGCCCCACCCTCAGATCTCTCTCCAGGGAAATATCTGCAAGATCTCAAAAATGGAAGCGTTTAACAATGGGCATAGCATTGTCCTTTTGGCTCAGCCAGTATCTTTCACTTTCATTGCTGCTGCTCCTTCAAACAGATTGCTCGCCTGAAATGCCTGTGCTGCTTTAACAACTTTTTCTTCCATCAGCTCCTGTCTTTGCATTTGAGAACCAAAGCTCCTGCCCCCTCCCTCCTGGTGAAAAGGCTCCAGAGGCACTGAGCCTCACCTGGGGAGGGAAGTGCAGAGTTTTCTCCCTCAGGGGAAGCCAGAAGGATGTCTCTCTTCTGCTGGGGTGTGTGTGTGTGTCAGGGCCACTTCTGCAATGCTGGGCTCTTCCTTTGATTGTCTCCCTGCACCTCATCCCAGTGAAGGTTTTGCAGAGCAAACCATGGGGTACAAATGCTATTTATTAACAGACAATATAAGGCATCCTTTAGTATACCTGTGAGATGATCTGCCCCTTCTGCAGATAAACATGGCTTGGCACAATTTTTGTTAATACCCAAGCTGTGGAGGGTTTTTTTCCCTTTTGGTCTTAATATTAGTGTTTGACTCTGTGGGGTCTGACATCTCTATTCTTTTGTCTGACAAATTGTGCACTGGCTTGTAAAAAAGAAGCAGAAGACGAAGTAGAAAATCAATATTGTTTTCCTTGGCACATTCTCTGCAGTTGAGTTGATTTATTATCACAGTTCCCTTTCCCTTCTCTCTCTCTCTCTCTCTCTCTCTGTTTCTCTCAGTCAGTTTCTATTGCTTTAGGGTTGAGTTCTTGATAACATCGCAGGCTGGAAGGCACCAAAGAGTTTCTATGACCTTATCCCCTATGTGATCTTGTCCACTATGATTGTGAACCATAAGCTAGAAGGTGAACAGTGATTTTATCTGGGCTTCATGATCAGATTTATGTTCCGTTTTGTCAGAAACAAGGGCAAAGTGAAGCCATTAATGTTTTTTTTTTTTGTTAAAAGAAAAATCCAAATTGCAGACCCCCTCCTCTCTCAGTTTAGATGCTACAGTGCAATCAATGTAAAGGGGACTAATTTGTCTGGAGTCATTTTGTAATAAGCAATCTTGTGCGAAGTTAAAAGGACACATATGAAAATGTGAATGAGAAAGGTTTTACTTTGCAATAAATATATGGAAAATGATTGCAGGAGTCAAACTGGTACTTACAAGCTTTGTAAACCATATTTTATTGTGATCTTTCAGGTCTCAAGACAAATATCTATTCTGATGTATTGGACATCTTTCTTGTGTGTGCGTTGAGTGCTGTCAGGTCTGACTACGGCAACCCAATGAACGAATGCTCTCCAAAGTGTCCTCTCGTTAGCAGCCATTCTCAGGTCTCGCAAACTGCGGGCTGTGGCTTTTTTAACTGAGTCAGTCCATCTCATGCGTCACCTCCTACCGTTATTTCCTAGCCTTTGCATAATGTGCCCAAAGTCCTGTGGTCTCCCTTGAGCCATTCTAGCCTCAAAGAACAGTTCCCAAGCCCCCTGGAATAGATCTTGCATTACCCAGCCTCTTCACAATTCCCCAGAAAGCTTTTTAGTTTTCTTGGGTGATAACAGAGAAGCACCTGGAGTCTGGGAGCAGTAAATAAATACATGATTTCTATTTCAATCTACAAAGATTTCTTTGCTGCTATAAGAGTCTGATAATTGGAGGAAGTTCAACAGGAACTTCACATGCTCTTTCCATGTATCCCCCCGTGATGCTATATGTAAACCGCCCTGAGCCATATGGAAGGGTGGTATAAAAAGCAAATAAGTAAGTAAATAAATAAATACCATTGTGATCCCATGCACCCCTGGCTGACAGAGATGGTAACCAGGGTGTAAACTGCACGGAGCTTTTATTCCAATCCCAGATCGATTCAGTCCCTGCTCTCTATACAGAATGTGATTTACATTTGGATTTTGGGCGATTTAAATTTTTCTTCTGCAGCAAGAAGGATTGATCCGGAGTGACCCTACCTTTATTGTGCGATATCTTAGAGTGCTGTTAATCCTGAATAAAGGAAGCTCTGTGGTAGAGAACCTCTGATAGGCTACACCTGGTCATGTGACACGCTAGCCTTAAAGGAGAAGCCCCTAACTTCTCTCAACTTCTGTCGGTCCTGGATTTTTCCTCCCTCCTCTGCCTTTTTCAATCCTCTTCCCCTCCCCTCCAAGAAAAGAAAGAGGCTCCCTGCCTGGCTCCTCTCCCCCCCTTCAAGAAAAGAAAGAAAGAGGCTTGGCTCCCCCCCCCCAACTTCTGAGCCTCCCTAACCACATGCAGAAGACTTTCCTGCTTCAATGGGGGGGGGGGGGGAGAGGAAGACCCGAGTTCAAAGCAATCTGAATTCAACAGGATTGACAATGGAATAAAGAAAGTAAGTGCAGACTCTGCCCAGGAGTCTTCAAACACATGAATGGCACAGGAAAGGATGGTGAGGGTGCTGCCGGGCATAATGATAGCTATGAGGATTGCCCGCCATAGACATTAACAAGACTCATGTTTGCAAAATCAGAGTTCTTTATTAGGTAGCCTTAAAGTGGCAAAAAACACACTCCTTGCTTGAACTGAGGAGGGGCTCTTAGTGCGGTACTATATTGCTTTTGGACAGCCAACCTCCACTCCCCCCACAAGGTCCCACTATGCCTTGACATGGAGATGCTCGACATGGCAACAGTGGGGGCTGGTCACTGAGCCAAAGGTGGTGGGGATGGTCCAGGTACCAGGCTGGCTGCAGGAACGTGGATTGCAAAGGTGCGGAATGTAGGGGGACCACAAAGGGGTGAGGGAACTGACTAGGGGGTGTGAGCTATGTGAGATTCCCAGGACTGAATGACCACTAATTTACTTTAAAACAAAAGGGGTTGGAACAATACAATGAACATAGCTATATGGCAGCCATCGTATATGTGAGGAATAAACCCAAATCAAATAATATTAAACATGGCAAATACCACAAGGTTTTTACATCCCCCCCCAAATAAAAGGCCATGATTGGTTAACCAGAGAAACTCCATGTTGGTTTGATGTGTGTTGCTTGAAGAACCTTTTGTAACCCTTTTACAACCCTGAACAATTTCACACTGCCTGTTTCGCTTTCTTGCAAATGTTGCTCTGTGCTTTGTTATCTGAAAGGGAGGGTGCTTGTCACCCAAGGCCAGCCGGACTAGAGACGGTCTGGCAGGATGCCCAGGATGGCACCTGTGAGGGGGGGGGGGATAATTCTACTCTGGGCAAGAGGGGACATTTGGGTGGGAAGGAGGCATTGATAACTGCTTGCTTGCCCTGTATCGATTAGATTCGACTACAGACTTCGGAGTGTTCAGATCTACTTCCAATGAAGCTTTCTATTAATCCAGAAGCCTAGTTGTGAGTCTCTCTGCCTTTGACAGTTAATCAATTCTCACAACCGTGTTTCTCCAGGCCGGGATGTCGGACCACAGAAAGGATTCAACCCAGGATCAGCCACTGCCGGATGAAGTCTGGGATTACGACCGCTTCATCTGGTGCATGCAGGAGCGTTTCGAGGATCCGTTCAAGGTGGAGACTGCGGAGGAGAACCTGAAAACTTGAAGCAAGGGTCGATGTCTGTGGGCCAGTACACTCCAGAATTCTAGAAACTGGTGGCCTCCATCCCGCACTGGGTAGAGGCGCAGCGGGCCCAGGCATCTCAGAAGGGCCTGTGCAAGGACGTGGTCAAGAAATGTTTGCATCTGGACGACCTGGAGACCGTGATGGGCTGGGTGAGGTTGGCCGGCGAAGTAGAGAAGAGGATGCACCTGGCGGCCCAAAACAAAGATGAAAAGCCCAAGGAAGTGAAGAAGCCAGCAACTCCGAAGCGGAATCCCCCACTGAAATCATCCACCCGGAGGCTGCGGAGCGGTCTCGGTGCCGTGAGAAGGGGCTTTGCCTGGGATGCGGAGGACAGGGGCACTTCCTCGCCAACTGCCCTTCCAAGAAGACCAAGACGACCACCCAGAAGAAGTCTCCGGGGAAGAACACACCTGGCAAGCCTGCCGCCGGCCCTGCTAAAGGACCATCTGCAGGAAAGAAGTCAGCAAAGGCACTGCCGACTCCCTTGCTGGAGTCTACTCATCCTTCTCTACTAGCAAGACTGGGACCAAAGACAGCAGAGCTTCAGGGGAGCCTTCGGGAAACGTGGACGACCTGCTGTGAGGCGGCCCCGCCAGCAGGTCCGAGGCAGGGGCAAGTGCACGGTGAGTCCCATCTCCCTACTACTCCTCCCAGTGACTTTGACTGTTCCCAGTATGGGGAGGAAAGTGGGGGTGCAAAGCATTCTAGACTCTGGGTGTACCCGGACACTGATTAACCCACCGTTAGTTCAAACTTTGGGCGTGGGGGTGGAGCCACTCCGCAAACCACTCCACTTTGCCCAGATGGATGGGAAATGCGTGAAAGACTTGCTGAAAACGAAAGCGGGGGGGGGGGGGGACAGGCTTCCAACCCCAGTGCTCCCTTGGCTTGGTCAGAAAGTTGTCAGGCTGCCTTTGAGACCCTGAAGGCGCTTTTTACCACCGAGCTGGTACTAGCTCATGCCAACCCCAACAAGGCTTTTACGGTGCAAGTGGATTCTTCGGATGTGGCCACGGGGGCCGTGATCCTACGGGAGGGGGAGGACGGGCACCTGCACCCCCTTGCCTACGTTTCTAAAAAATTCTCTGGGCCGGAGAAGAACTGGGCGATCTGGGGAAAAGAGGCAGCAGCTGTGAAGCTCGCGTTGACTACATGGTGGCATTGGCTGGAAGGGTCCACCCTCCCCTTTGTCATTTGGACTGACCGTAAGAATCTGCAGGCGTTGAAACAGCCCCGCTCACTGTCTGCAAAGCAAATGTGTTGGGCTGAGTTTTTCTCCCACTTCAAATTTACTCTAAAGCAGTGGCCCCCAACCTTTTTATCAATGGGGACTGGTCAACCCTTGACAATTTTACTGAAGCCCGGGGGGGGGTAGTGTTTTGCAGAGGGATGTCGTTGCTGCCTGAGCCCCTGCTCCGCTTGCTTTCCAGCCGGGGCCCCTGACTTCCCTGACTTCCCGCCACCTGCTGGGGCCCCTGACTTCCCGCCACTTCAAGGGGGAGCCCCAGCCATGGCAGCCGCTGGAGAGCACCAAAGGTGAGCCGGCGGCAGAGTGCCAGGGCAGCCCCGAAGCAGCAGCTGGGGAGGAGGACGAGGAGGAGCCGCAGCTCGGTACCAACTGATCTACGGACTAATACCGGTCCCCGAACCGGGGGTTGGGGACCGCTG
The DNA here is from genome assembly GCF_049243985.1 of Paroedura picta. NCBI lineage: Eukaryota > Metazoa > Chordata > Lepidosauria > Squamata > Gekkonidae > Paroedura > Paroedura picta. The sequence continues at coordinate 2,486,726 of NC_135382.1, forward strand.
CTCTAAAGCATCTGCCTGGTAAAATGAACTTTCTAGCGGTGCGCTGTCGCGCCTCCCCCAATGCGAGTGCAAACGGGGGCCGTTGGTGGATACCATTTTCACGCTGGCCCAATTGGGTTTGGCAGTGGTGACGAGGAGCCAGGGGGGATGGTGGGGCTCCCTCCCCTGGGGAATGGGTCCAGAAGGATGTCACCCAGAATTTGCCCGCCTCCGGACGGAGCTTCAACAGAAAGAGGGGTTGTTTTGTCGGGGAGACAAACTTTATTTGCCCGCAGCGGTGTGGGGGGGGGACGTTTTGAAATTGTGCCATGATTCCTTTTGGCTTTGTAAAAACTTTGCATCTAGTGCATTGGCAGTATTGGTGGCCGACCCTACGCAGGGATGTGGAGTTGTATGGTCAAGGGTGTCCTGTGTGTCTCACTGCAAAGTCAGCGGGAGGGAAGAAAAAAGGGTTGCTGCAGCCACTGCCCACCCCCTCAGCAGCCACTGCCCACCCCCTCAACTCCTATGGACTTTATAACTGACCTCCTGTCCAGCCATGGGAAAACAGTCATCTGGGTGGGGGGTGGATGCGTTTTCTAAGCAAGCACATTTCATTCCGTGTGCTGGGTTGCCCTCCGCCTCAAAACTAGCCTCTTTGTTTGTGGAAAATGTATACAAACTACACGGAATTCCGGGGAGAATTTTGACAGACAGAGAAACACAGTTTGTTGCCAAGTTCTGGCAGGAGCTTTTGGGATTGCTGGGGGTGGAGCAGGCCCTCACCTCGAGGTGCCACCCAGAGACAAATGGCCAAAATGAACGAGTGAACCAAATTCTAGAACAGTATCTACGTTGTTTTATTAATCATCAGCAAATGGACTGGGTGGCCTTGCTCCCGTTGGCCGAGTTCACATACAATAATGGGGTACACTCATCCATGGGGGTCTCCCCCTTTAAGGTGGTTTACGGGACGGACCTGACGGCCGTGCCCCCCTGGGAACCGGTTGCCAAAGAGTGGGGGTTGCCTCAGGTTGGCCCCAGATTGTGAATTGCTTGGAGAAGGCAAAACGGGACTATAAAGAGCAGGCTGACAAGAAGAGAAGTGCAGCCCTATCATGGGCAGCTGGGGACCTGGCTTACTTGTCCACAAAGAACTTGCGCAGCCAACAACCCTCCCGCAAATTCGGGCCCAAGTTTGTGGGTCCTTTCACAATTAACTCTGTGACTGTTGAACTAGACCTGCCAAAGACTTACAGACATGTTCATCCCGTTTTTCATTCCAGCTTGCTGAAAAAAGCCCCTCCTCCAGATGCTTGGCACCCTGCCTCTGCAGCACCCATCCCTGTCTTTGTGGATAAAGACATACACTATGAAGTTAACCAGATTTTGGACTCTCGCAGGCATCGTGGAAAGCTTCAATATCTTGTGGACTGGAAAGAGTTCCCCATAGGGGACCACGATTGGGTGGAGGCTGGGAATGTACTGGCCCCCAAACTAGTGCAGGAATTTCATCGTAAATTTCCCCATTGTCCGAGGTCAGTGGATGGGGGGTGAAGGGGGGGCTGATATGGAAGGGCGGAACGTCAGGATCAGCCCCTCTGATCTCTTCCATGATTTGTGGTTGACCAGAGAAACTCCATGTTGGTTTGATGTGTGTTGCTTGAAGAACCTTTTGTAACCCTTTTACAACCCTGAACAATTTCACACTGCCTGTTTCTCTTTCTTGCAAATGTTGCTCTGTGCTTTGTTATCTGAAAGGGAGGGCGCTTGTCACCCAAGGCCAGCCGGACTAGAGACGGTCTGGCAGGATGCCCAGGATGGCACCTGTGTGTGGGGGGGTAATTCTACCCTGGGAAAGAGGGGGCATTTGGGCGGGAAGAAAGCATTGATAACTGCTCGCTTGCCATGTATCGATTAGATTCGACTACAGACGTCGGAGTGTTCAGATCTACTTCCAATAAAGCTTTCTATTAATCCAGAAGCCTAGTTGTGAGTCTCTCTGCCTTTGACAGTTGTGCCCCTATCAGTTTCAAAAACTCCTGCCAGAAGGTGGCAACGAATTGGGACTCACGGTTTGAGATCACCTTGGTAGGCAAACCTCAGGAAACACTTCACAGTCCCCCCACAAGAAAGAGTTTTAGTTCTGCACCCAAGGGTATGAAGAAATGGGTACTGGTAATAGGGGATTCCTTGCTAAGAGGTGCAGAGGCCGAAGTGTATAGACTAGACTTGTTGTCTCGAGAGGTCTGCTGCCTACCTGGTGCACACATTAAGGATGTGACAGAACGGCTGGACAGGCTCATCAAGCCTACAGATCATGACCCCTTCCTTCTCATCCATGTAGGAACAAATAATACTGCCCAGCAGAACATGGAACATATTAAGAAAGACTTTGTGGATCTTGGAGGAAAAGGTAAAGGACCTGGGAGCACAGGTTGTGTTTTCATCCGTCCTTCCTGTAAGTGGCCAAGGTATAGGAAGAGGGAGAAAAATTATGCAAATAAATGACTGGCTATGTCACTGGTGTCGACTAGAACAATTTGGATTTCCGGATCCTGGTCAACGATGTCGGTATGAGGGGCTATTATCAGGAGACGGTGTGCAGCTCACAAGGGATGGAAAAAGTATTTTTGGAAGAACCCTTGGACACCTGGTGAAGAGGGCTTTAAACTAGACACAAAGGGGGAGCGAGACATAAATACAGAACTTGATGTGATGGCAAGATCTGAAGATGAGAAGATCTCATATCTACAGGGAATGTTACATAAGCAGGGAACTACTAGCTTCCAGGGAAGTTCAAAAACCAAAACCATGAGGAACACAAAGGATGGACTACAATGTCTCTATACTAATGCACAGAGTATGAGAAACAAGCAGGAGGAACTAGTAATTGTAATAAGAGGAAGGGGGCTATGACCTAATAGGAATCACAGAAACTTTGTGGGATAATACTCACAAATGGAATACTAAAATTGAGGGATACAATCTACTTAGAAGGGACAGACAAAAAAAGAAGGGGAAGGTGTAGCAATATATGTTAGGAATCTTTATACTTGTGAAGAAATACAGCATGAAAGTTCAGTGGAGTGTATTTGGGTAAATATAAAAGGAGTAGGAAATGAGAGTGGTATTATTGTGGGGGTCTGCTATAGACCACCAAGCCAGTCAAAGGGCTTGAATGAGATCCTGCTAGACCAAATTACACAATTTTCAAAAAAGGGGGAAACAATGGTCATGGGTGACTTCAATTACCCAGATATCTGTTGGAAGACCAACTCTGCCTAAAAATGCAAACTCCATTAAATTCTTAACTTGTCTTGCCGACAGCTTCATTTCCCAGAAAGTAGAGAAGGGAACCAGGGGTCTGCTATTTTATTTTATTTTTTTTTATAATTTTATTATTTATTATTATATGAAGCATTTACAGAAAAGTAAAGAGAAAAAAGCGACCAGATGATATGGTTTGCCATCCTCTTTTAACATACATATTCAGTTCCCATCACATATTAATCCTAATCTAGAAGTTTTTACCATTTTTCTTAGCAAAATGATTGTTAATACATATGAGAGTATGATCTATTATAGAATAGAATAGAATAGAATAGAATAGAATAGAATAGAATAGAATTATAGAGTTGGAAGGGGCCATACAGGCCATCTAGTCCAACCCCCTGTTCAACGCAGGATCAGCCCTAACCATCCTAAAGCATCCAAGAAAAGTGTGTATCCAACCTTTGCTTGAAGACTTCCAGTGAGGGGGAGCTCACCACCTCCTTAGGCAGCCTATTCCACTGCTGAACTACTCTGACTGTGAAAAACTTTTTCCTGATATCTAGCCTATATCGTTGTACTTGAAGTTTAAACCCATTACTGCATGTCCTCTCCTCTGCAGCCAGCAGAAACAGCATCCTGCCCTCCTCCAAGTGACAACCTTTCAAATACTTAAAGAGGGCTATCATGTCCCCTCTCAACCTCCTTTTCTCCAGGCTGAACCTTCCCAAGTCCCTCAACCTATCTTCATAGGGCTTGGTCCCTTGGCCCCAGATCATCTTCGTCGCTCTCCTCTGTACCCTTTCAATTTTATCTACGTCCTTCTTGAAGTGAGGCCTCCAGAACTGCACACAGTACTCCAGGTGTGGTCTGACCAGTGCCGTATACAATGGGACTATGACATCTTGTGATTTTGATGTGATGCCTCTGTTGATACAGCCCAAAATGGCATTTGCCTTTTTTACTGCTGCATCACACTGCCTGCTCATGTTTAGTTTACAATCCACAAGTACCCCAAGGTCTTGTTCACACACAGTGCTACCTAGAAGCGTATCCCCCATCCAGTAGGCATGCTTTTCATTTTTCTGACCCAGATGCAGAACTTTACACTTATCTTTATTAAATTGCATCTTGTTCTCATTTGCCCATTTTTCCATTGTGTTCAGATCTCGTTGAACTCTGTCTCTATCTTCCGGAGTATTTGCCAGTCCTCCCAATTTGGTGTCATCTGCAAACTTGATGAGTAGTCCCTCCACGCCCTCATCTAGATTAATAAATATGTTAAAAAGTACCGGGCCGAGCACCGAGCCCTGAGGTACCCCGCTACTCACCTCTCTCCAGTCTGATGAAACACCATTGACAACAACTCTTTGAGTGCGGTTCTCTAACCAATTCCCTATCCACCTAACTATCTGAAAAGCCAGATTGCAGTCCTTCAACTTATCCATCAGAACATCATGGGGAACCTTGTCAAAAGCTTTACTAAAATCCAAGTAAATGACATCAACCGAATTTTCCCGATCCAGCAAACCTGTTACTTGGTCAAAAAAGGAAACTAGGTTGGTCTGGCAGGACCTGTTGGAGACAAATCCATGCTGACTTCCTTGGATCACCAAATTGTCCTCCAGATGTTTGCAGATCGCTCCCTTTAATATCTGCTCCATTATCTTCCCCACAACAGAGGTCAGACTCACTGGTCTGTAGTTTCCTGGGTCATCCTTCCTCCCTTTTTTGAAGATCGGAATAACGTTTGCTCTTTTCCAGTCCTCCGGGACATCTCCAGTCCTTAAAGAGGTTCCGAAGATGATGGACAAGGGCTGTGCAAGTTCTCTGGAAAGTTCTTTGAGTACTCTCGGGTGCATTTCATCTGGACCAGGGGATTTGAACTCATCCAGTGCAGCTAAATGCCTCCCGACAAGCTCTCTATCCATGTTAACCTGCCACCCAGACACTATCGTTTGCCTACAGCCATCTCTAGATGTGCCTAAACACTTTGACCTGTGGGAAAAAACTGATGTAAAATAGGCACTAAGCCTTTCTGCTTTCTCTGCATCTTTCGTTAGAGTTTGTCCATCTGCACCCAACAGTGGGCCTATTGCCTCCTTGACTTTACGTTTGCTCCTCACATAACTGAAAAATCTTTTCTTGTTACAATGGGCTTCCCTGGCCAATCTTAGCTCACTCTCAGCTTTGGCCTTTCTGATGATTGATCTACAGTGCCTAGTAACTTGTAGGTACTCTTCTTTAGAGCTCTGTCCTTCCCTCCATTTCCTGAACATTTTCCTTTTCTTTCTTAGTTCCTCTTGAAGTTCTCTGTTCATCCAAATAGGCTTCTTAGAGCTCCTGCAGTGTTTTCGTCTTTCTGGAATAGTCATTGATTGAGCATGCAATAGCTCTTGTTTGAGTAGCGCCCACCCTTCACATGCTCCCTTCCCTTCCAGCATTCTCGTCCATGGTATGACACTCATCATGTCTCTGAGTTTATTAAAGTTTGCCCTACGAAAATCCAACATCCGCGTCTGGCTACAAGCTTCCTTGGCTCCCCATCTCAAAAGGAATTCTATGAGGACATGGTCACTTCCCCCTAGGGTCCCCACCTCCTTCACCTCATCCACCAACTCTTGCCTGTTGGTCAGTATTAAGTCCAGTATGGCTGAACCTCTTGTGGGTTCATCTACCATTTGATAAATGAAATTATCAGCCAGGCAGGTCAGAAACTTGCATGACTGAGGACGCTTCGCAGAGTTAGTTTCCCAGCACACATCTGGGAAATTGAAGTCACCCATGATGACAAGGTCCTGCTGTTTGGATATTTTCTCAAGCTGCTCACAAAGTGCAGCATCCACATCCTCTCGTTGGTCAGGCGGTCGGTAGCAGACACCAACCACCACACTGTTTGTTTTCCCCTTGCTTATTTTCACCCAGATGCTTTCCACTGCAGATATGCTCTCCTTCACTAGAATTTCCTGACAGGTAAGCCCTTTCCTCACATACAGTGCCACTCCTCCACCTCTTCGATCTATTCTGTTTTTTCTGAACAGTTCATATCCATCAACCATTACATTCCAGTCATGAGAATCATTCCACCAAGTTTCTGTGATGCCTACTAGATCATACCTTTCCATCAGCATGAGAAGTTCCAGCTCTTCCTTTTTATTGCCCATGCTTCGGGCGTTAGTATAAAGACAACTGAATCCTTTTACTTTTGGTTCCCTATGAGCTGGCCTTGCCGGTTGGGCTGCCTCCAATTGTTTTCCTTCCATACACTCCCTATGTTGATCGTCTCCTTCCCCTAGTGGCTTTAGTTTAAAGCTCTCCTGATGAATCTCCCCAGGTTCCTGCCAAACACATTCTTCCCCAGTTTCGATAAGTGCAGTCCATCAGGTGCTAGTAGGCCTTCCTCAAGAAAGCCTATCCCATGGTCCCAGAAACCAAATCTCTCCTGCCGGCACCAACTACGCAGCCAGTGATTCACCTCCATTATCTTCCTCTCCCGATGCATTCCTCTTCCATTGACAGGCAAGATTGAAGAGAATACCACTTGTGCCCCCATTTGCTTGAGCTTCCTCCCCAGATCTTGATAGTCTTTTTTAATAGGAGCGATGGTATTCAGGGACATGTCATTCGTTCCCACATGGACCATCACAAATGGGTAGCGATCCGTAGATTTGAGGAGTTTGGGCAGCCTTTCTGAAACATCTTTAATTTTTGCCCCTGGCAAGCAACACACCTCTCGGGTTAGGGGGTCGGGCCCAGCCACATGGCGATCCATTCCTCTTAGCAGGGAGTCTCCAATTACCAGTACTCTCCTTTTTTTCTTCTTCTCAACTCCATTTCCTTCTGTCCCCATGGCCTCTTCCCTTTGTCTTAGAGTTTGTTTTGGGACTTCTTCCCTTGTTGACCCTTGCACCTCCTCTGCAAGGGCCTGAAATCTATTCTGGAGCTCCAAAGGCCCCGAGAACTGTCTCGCCCTTCGCCGTTCAGTCTTTTTCCGAACTGCCTGCAGAGGCTCCCTATTGTGGTCAATCTCCTTGTCCTCTTCAGGACTGGTTGTATTCTCTTTATTCTCTTTATTCCATGTTGCAGAGCTCTGGACTACGAACTCCTCCCCTTTCTTACTTTGGGTCAGAGTAATAATTCTGTTTTCTAGTCCCCTAATCTTTTCCTCCAAAAGTCTTACCAGCTTACACTTGGGGCAGCTGTAGTCCATCTTGTCTTCTGGGAGGAAGGCAATCATGTCACACTCACTGCAGATGATGGGATGAGTGTCCTGGAGGTCCATTGTAATGTCTAGGCAGTGCAAGTACTAGGGAAATATAATCTACTGATATAATCTACTGATTCTAATTGCTCGGCCAAGAACCCCAGGCTAAGAGCCACAGGCCAAGAGCCCTTTGTCTCTCTCGCTCTTCGGCTCGCGCCAAAGGCTCGCGCCTCTGGCGAGGAGCAGCCCTTTTTAAGCCTCCCAACAATTACCCAGCAATCACCTCACCCAGGCAGAACAATAGCCTCACCTGGTCAGCAGCACCTCTCCCCATTAGGTCTCTCCACGTGCTCTCAGTTGTCTGAGCTCTGCCTCTGGCAAGGAGCAGCCCTTTTTAAGCCTCCCAACAATTACCCAGCAATCACCTCACCCAGGCAGAACAATAGCCTCACCTGGTCAGCAGCAACTCCCCCCAGTAGGTCTCTCCACGTGCTCTCAGTTGTCTGAGCTCTGCCTCTGGCGAGGAGCAGCCCTTTTTAAGCCTCCCAACAATTACCCAGCAATCACCTCACCCAGGCAGAACAATAGCCTCACCTGGTCAGCAGCAACTCTCCCCAGTAGCTCTCTCCACGTGCTCTCAGTTGTCTGAGCAATTATAAGAATATATTCTATTATTATCTTAAGTGATATACGGTCAGTCCCTTCATAAACTGGCCCTGACCTAAGAGTTACTGCTGCTGTCTTGTTAATACATATGAAGTATAGTTTGTCATCTTCTTTTAGCATACATATTGGCATACATATTCAGTTCCCATCACATATTGATCCTGATCTAGAAGTTATTACCATCTTTCTTAGCAGAGTAATTGTTGATACATATAAGAGTATAATCTATTATAAGAATATATTCTATTATTGTCTTAGATGATATAAAGTCAGTTCCCTTCATTTATTGGTCCTGTCCTAAGAGTTACTGCCGCTGTCTTCCCCACAGGAAACCAGGAGAATGCTCCACTGTTCAACACATCCTTCAGGTGGTCGCAGAAAATGAAATTGTGTTTTTTTCCATAGTAGAGTATTTCTGATTGTCCTTCTGTCAGGGCCAAAGAAGTCTCTTGCTTGATTCTTGCTTGCAGTCGCCTTTAAGTAGGCTCTGTATACTTTATCAATCTGGATCTCTTCCTCTGGTCGCACAGAGATATCTCCTGATAGCTTTTTGCGTGCTGTCAACTTTGAATAGACTCTTTTTATTTTGCTGATCCAAATCACTTCCTGCTCTAAATAGACTTCCAGGTTTTCGGTGCTTTCCTTCCTTAAATCTGTTTTCCCAAGTTCTTCCAAGGTGCTTTGGATTTTTACGTCCCTAGCTCTCTCCCCCTCCTGTTGATTAACTTCCAGACATTGAATTCTCGTTTGTATTGTTGACTGAGCTGTGTCCTCATCAGCTGCTCTCTCCAGACCGTCGGCTCCGTCCAAAAGCTCCCCCTTAGTCCCTCGGATTTCCTTTTCCACCTTATTGACTGCTTTCAGTATCTTTGAGTTCCCTTCGCATAACAAATGGAAAAGCTGTGCCTTAGTTAATTTTTCCATAGTTCTAGGCAGTCACAAAGTATAAACAGAAAGTCTCGTGAGGTCTCGCGGGAGCACGAGCGATCCCAAATTATCAGTTTGTCGATCTCCGTATCAAGTCAGCTTCCCCCACTGAACTCTCTCCAGCAAAACTTTAAAGTCTCTCTTTTCTTAAGCTCTCTCTTTGTTTGGTTAGTGGGTATAATTAGCTGGGAGCCTCTCACTCGACGAAAGAAGGAATTCACTTGTAAATTGGTTGAGGAGGGGGGGGGAAGAGCTTGTGGGGAAAGAAAAGGAAAAGCCAGAAAGCTTTCAATCCTTACTGTTGTAGACTTCAGCTCCTGTCAGTCTAGTAAAAGATGATCTGGGAAGAATGTAGGGTCAGCTGGTCGTTTCAGGCTTAGAAAGTTATTTACGACAAGGGCGCCATCATGACCTTAAGCACATGCCGCGGTTGATCCGGAGAGCTTCGTCTCCCTCCCTCTCCATGGATCTGTAGGACCCTCAGGATGCCATTCCCGGTTCCTGGGGCGACCGGCGAGCAGATTTGCGTATCTGCTCAGGTCTGCCAGGTGCGGTTGCTCCTGACCCTCAGCATGGCTTAAGAGCCGGACAGAAGCCCAGCTGTTACGGCGCCATCTTCAGTCGTTCCTCTCGGGTCTGCTATTTTAGACTTGATTCTCCTCAATAGGGAAGAACTGGTAGATGAGGTAAAAGTAGTGGGCACGCTTGGTAGCAGTGACCATGTGCTTTTGGAATTTTCAACTGTGGGAAAGAGGAAACCTTTACGTAGTCGTACGTATAGACTGGAATTCAGGAAAGCTGATTTTCACAGACTTAAATGTATGTTGCGTAGAGTTCCATGGTCACAAAGACTTAAAGAGATGGGAGTCCAAGAGGACTGGGAGTTTCTTAAAAGTGAAATACTGAAGGGTCAATCACAAACAATTCCCTTGAGAAGAAAAGATGGAAGGAGCCTAAGGAAGCCAAGTTAGCTCCATAAGCAGTTGTCAAAAGATTTGAGGAATAAAAAAGGAAATGAAAGGAAGGTCTCATTACCAAGGATGAGTATGAACAAACAATCAATAATTGTAGGGGGTGTTAGAAAAGCAAAAGCTCACTATGAGCTTAGGCTAGCAAGAAATACTAAACAAAAAAGGCTTTTTTAGATATATATCAAGCAAAAAAATGAATAGGGACACCATAGGACCACTTTGAGGACAAGAAAGTGAAATTATAACAGATGATGAAGACAGGGCTGAACTGTTTAACTCCTATTTCTCCTCAGTCTTCTCCTGTGAGGGAAATAGTGCTTAATGTGTCAAAAACGTAACACAACTGGGAAGATGGGAATGGTAGCCTTGGATCACTTTTGGGACAGTCCACAAACACCTAGTTTCTTTAAATGAAATAAAAAGTCTTCTGGGCCAGATGAACTGCATCCAGGGGTACTGAAAGAACTTCCAGATGTAATTTCTGAACCTCTGTCCATTATTTTTGACACTTCTTGGAGAACAGGTGAAGTGCCAGATGATTGGAGGCAGGCAAAAGTCGTCCCCATCTTCAAGAAAGAGAAAAAGGAGGATTTGGGTAACTATTGACCTGTCAGCTTGACATTTGTAGCTGGCAAAATTTTGGAACAAAACTTTGTGGGATAATACTCACAAATGGAATACTAAAATTGAGGGATACAGTCTACTCAGAAGTGACAGACAATGAAACCAACCATTCTTTAAATGAAACCAAGTCTTTTGGGCCTGATGAACTGCACCAGAGGATACTAAAAGAACTTACAGATGTCATCTCTGAACCTCTGTCCATTATTTTTGACACTTTCTGGAGAACAGGTGAGTTGCCAGACGATTGGAGGCAGGCAAATGTTGTCCCCATCTTCAAAAAAAGGGGAAAAGGAGGATTCGGGTAATTATTGACCTGTCAGCTTGACATCTGTAGCTGGCAAAATTTTGGAACAAACAATCAAACACTGGGTCCTTGAGCAGCTGGAACTGAGAGATGAAATTTCTAAGAGTCAGCACGGGTTTCATAGAATCATAGAGTTGGAAGGGCCATACAGGCCATCCAGTCCAACCCCCTGCTCAACGCAGGATCAGCCCTAAGCATCCTAAAGCATCCAGGAAAACTGTGTATCCAACCTTTGCTTGAAGACTGCCAGTGAGGGGGAGCTTACCACCTCCTTAGGCAGCCTATTCCCCTGCTGAACTACTCTGACTGTGAAATTTTTTTTCCTGATATCTAGCCTATATCGTTGTACTTGTAGTTTAAACCCATTACTGTGTGCCCTCTCCTCTGCAGCCAACAGAGGAGAACAAGTCATGTCAGTCTTGTTCGCAAGAATAAGTCATGTCAGACCAAACTTATCACTTTTTTTGAGAAAGTGACTACCTTGCTGGATCATGGGAATGCCGTGGACATAAAATCATAGAATCATAGTGTTGGAAGGGGCCATTCAGGCCATCTAGTCCAACCCCCTGCTCTATGCAGGATCAGCCCAAAGCATACTAAAGCATCCAAGAAAAGTGTGTATCCAACCATTGCTTGAAGACTGCCAGTGATTTAATTTATCTGGATTTCAGTAAAGCTTTTGATAAGGTTCCACATGATATTCCTGTTCACAAGTTGGTATAATGCGATATGGATCCTAATTCTGTCGGGTGGATCAAGAACTGGTTGAGAGATTGTACCCAGAGGGTTCTTGTTAATGGTTCAGAGTCTTCTTGGAAAAAAGTGACAAGTAGAGTACCCCAAGGATCTGTCCTGGGGCTTGTGTTGTTCAACATATTTATAAATGATTTGGATGAGGCCTCAGTGGGTCAGTCCAAAAGACAGAATCAGGATACAGGATTCAAGTACTTGAAGGGCTGTCATATAGAACAGGGGTCATCAACCCCCGGCCGGCGGTCCGGTACCGGGCCGCCGGCAGCCGCGCCTGCCTCCCCCCGCCCACAGCGAGAAGGAAGGGAAGAGGCAGGCGCCGGCATGCCGGCGACGCAGATGCACATGCGTGTTACCACCCCCTGGTGGCGAAAATGCGCATGCGTGGCAACTGTGCCTGTGCGTTTGCACGGCACCCGGGCCGTCGGCTCTCCCCTCACCCCCGGAGGCAGTCCCTGACCTGAGAAAGGTTGGGGACCGCTAATATAGAAGATGGGGTCGAGTTATTTTCTGTTGCCTCAGAGGGTCGGTCCAAAACCAATGGCTATACATTAATTCAAAAGATTTTTTGGCTAAACATTCAGAAAAGTTCCTGACAGAGTGGTTCCTTGGTGGAACAGGCTTCCTCGGGAGGTGGTGAGTTCTCCTTCTTTGAAAGTTTTAAAGCAGAGTCTAAACAGTATTCTGATTTTATGAACTTAGGCAGATTGTGACTGTGTGGGCAGGAAGTGATGCTCCAGAGTTTGTCTTATATGGCCCTTCCCTGCATAGCCTTGGAAGCACTAATTACCACAGCAGGATGCTAGGTGAATTTCCCCCAGGCCATACTGGATTCTGGAGATTTTTGGTGGACAAATCACTTGGTTCTGAAATTTGTGTCACTGTGGTAAGGCACGTAGTTAGTCTACCTGGAGCACCCTTCCAACTCTATGATTCACTTTAAAGGTAGATTTTACTGTTCCACAGAGGAAAATACAGCTGCAAAAGCACATTGAAAGTGCATTATCCAATGTATGCAGAATGGGCCCTGGGTATAACCTCACAAGAAGTGATGTCATGGCACGCATTATGCTGTGTGCCACCTATATCTGCATTCTCAAAATTCCACAAAGGCATTGGGTGCTCTGACTCAAAGCAGCTGCCTCAGCACCAGATCAGGCTGGCTCTGGTGACACATCGGTTTGGGGTGGTCCGAACCAACCCCTTCCAGAATAGCCAGAGCTGGAGCGTCTGAGGCAGCTGCTTTGGAGCAGGGGACTTTCCGGCCACCGTGCGCCAGCACAGTGCACTGCCGGCACAGATGTCTCCCCCTGCCCAGCCCGGTTCCTTCTGTTCAGGCACAGTGCACTGCTGACACACCACACTGCCGCAGATCACTCCCCCCTCCCCTCCCCCTGTGTTGTACCCATGCAGCACATCACCTTTCTCCTTCGGCTCCTTGGCCAAAGCAGTCCGACTCAGTCCGAGGTCCAGAAGTATTTATATCCTTTCACAGAGGACAGAGGCCACTTTTTATGGAGCTCTATTTTTTGTGAACATCATGTTACTCAGTTAAGCTGCTCAGGAAGATAGAGGCCATCATGCTCTAGAACAGTGGTCCCCAACCTTTTTATCACCGGGGACCACTCAACGCCTTTTACTGAGGCCCGGTGGGGGGGGGGTAGTTTGCTCCTCTACTCTCAACCACTGCCCTAACGCTCTCTGATCGCTATGGTAATGCTTAAACATCCCTTCAAAATAAGATACAGACATGCCACAACAATGAAGTGTGTTTTAAAGGGCCGGGGGGGGGGATGAAGTAAAGGGCCAGGGAGGGGGAGAAGGCGTCCTTCGGGGCCCACCTCCAATTAGTCGAAGGACCACATGTGGTCCGCGGCCCACAGGTTGGGGATCGCTACTCTAGAAAGAGAGGTAAGGTTTTAGTGGGCTCCTTGCAATCCCCAGGCCCTCCTGTAGGTATAAAGACATTTTCTCACCATGACAATATAAGACAGAAAATGGGGGGAGGAATTAAAAATCTATGAACCAGAAAATATGAGATAAGATGTTTGCCTAAGAACAGGATTTTCTGGAAGCAGGTATTACTCTGCAGCCTTTGCTCCTCATGTTCTTGCCTGGCAGACTCAGTTTGCTGATGCTAAACATCATCAAGAACCACATGGTCAGTGCCTGCAGTCAAATTATTCAAAGCTGCTGTGGTGGAACCGGCCGCCTGCTTGACAAATGCCAAGCCCGTGGGCCCTGTTCCAGCCCTCCACCCTTTCCCTGGGTGGGGCCTATCTCATAGAATCATAGAATCCTAGAGTTGAAAGGGGCCATACAGGCCATCTAGTCCAACCCCCTGCTCAACGCAGGATCAGCCTTAAGCATCCTAAAGCATCCAAGAAAAGTGTCTATCCAACCTTTGCTTGAGGACTGCCAGTGAGGGGGAGCTCACCACCTCCTTAGGCAGCCTATTCCACTGCTGAACTACTCTGACTGTGAAATTTTTTTCCTGATATCTAGCCTATATCGTTGTAGTTTAAACCCATTACTGCGTGTCCTCTCCTCTGCAGCCAACGGAAACAGCATCCTGCCCTCCAAGTGACAACCTTTCAGATACTTAAAGAGGGCTATCATGTTCCCTCTCAACCTCCTTTTCTCCAGGCTGAACATTCCCAAGTCCCTCAACCTATCTTCATCGGGCTTGGTCCCTTGGCCCCAGATCATCTTTGTCACTCTCCTCTGTACCCTTTCAATTTTATCTATGTCCTTCTTGAAGTGAGGCATGCTTTTCATTTTTCTGACCCAGATGCAGAACTTTACACTTATCTTTATTAAATTGCACCTTGTTCTCATTTGCTCATTTTTCCATTGTGTTCAGATCCCGTTGAACTCTGTCTCTATCTTCCAGAGTATTTGCCAGTCCTCCCAATTTGGTGTCACCTGCATACTTGATGAGTAGTCCCTCCACCCCCTCATCTAGATCATTAATAAATATGTTAAAAAGTACCAGGCCGAGCACCGAGCCCTGAGGTACCCCGCTACTCACCTCTCTCCAGTCTGATGAAACACCATTGACAGCAACTCTTTGAGTGCGGTTCTCTAACCAATTCCCTGTCCACCTAACTATCTGAAAATCCAGATTGCAGTCCTTCAATTTATCCATGATAGGGTGGCAGCCCTGTTGCAGTGGAATCCTTGCAAGAACTATGGCGAGAAATTCTTGGGAGCACAAACCAGATACTGTGGGATCATGGAAAACAATGAAACAAAGATTATTTGGGACTTCTGATTACAAACAGATAAGACCCTGGAGCATCACAATCCTGACACCACAACTGTGGAAAAAATGAGGAATAGGATTTGGATCGAAGACCCTGCAATTCCAGGAGACAGCATAATAGACAAGAAAATAGGACAAGATCACAAAACACCTGGACATTCTGGGCACTGAGCAAATAACAACAGCTCAGCCCCAGAAGACAGCAAGAATCCTGTGAAGACATATCCATTCCCAAGAATTTGGCTAGATCTTGGCTTACCATCTACATACGGTTAAATACCGTTTGGAATGAGTTCTGTTTCAATTGTTCAGACACTTCCCAAACCACTAGCCCAGACCCAACGGCACGCGCCATCTCCGACCAAAGATGGGGGGGGGGGGAGATCTCACAGAGTATTGTGCAAGAGTTCCTCTGAGTATGCAGAGACTGGCGTGAAAGCTAGTGTACACATTTAGGAAATCATGCTCAGTCTGAAGTTTAATCACAGTGGAGAGACCAACTGTTGTATGAAGGAGGGTGTGTGTGTGTGTGAGAGAGAGAGAGAGAGAGAGAGAGAGAATGCAGTATCTAACAAGAAGTCCCCTGAATACTGTGCACGTGTGGACTAGGATAAAATGGCCAGCCTTTGGTTTGGTACCTGATTGCCAGTCCTTCAGAATACAGCCCAGTGCTGAGCATCAGCATCTGTCTGAAGCCCTCGGTCCATATTTATGCTCTGACAGATCCCTACAGCTTTGATAAAGCTGGAAACCCTCACCAGGGAGCACCTTTAATTTATTATATTAAAAAAATAGATTTTTCTTTTAGAAATGTCAAAGAGAAATATGGAATAAATTATCGCAAGGTTTTGAGAAGGGTTTCGTTTCCTTGAGCATCCGTAGGCATTCTGCTGCGACGTGTCCTTCCTGCCTCCTCCTGTAGCCATTGATCCACAGCTTTTATAATGAAGTCTAATAACAACTCTATTACTGCGGGCCTCCTGATTGGCTCAGGCACTCACAAAATTAGCTACAAAGGAGCCGGCTTGTCAATATTCATTCCACTGCAAAGATTACTTGTTATGGCAGAACAAAGGTGTTCTGACTGGAGCCGAATGACTTAACTTCTTGTCTCATAAAATTGAAGCAGCTATTGATTGCTTTCTTCCATTGTGCCAAAGGATTAAACCCACCCAGGCAAACAGCTGGATGCATGCAAACCCATGCACGTCCGTGCACACACACACACACACACACAGAGAAGTGAGACAGGGAGCCACTCTTGTGCATTCTCCTAAACCACCAGCTGCCCCTTCCCTCTCCCACCTCCTCCTTCTCTCCCTCCACCCTCCACCCGCATCTCCCTGGTTAAGAATCATTCAGTAGCATGAAGCAAATTAAATCAATGGATTTGCCCTAGCAGATGGGTGCTTTAACAGTCAGTTAGCCTTTAGATAATTGAGGCGTTGACTCTGGAATCATAAAATGGATGGCTCGTTTGTACATTTTACTGAAATAGATCTTGTGGAGGTTAAATAAATGAAATCCCATTTGTCAGGCAGTAATAAATGGCCTCTCCTTCTGCAAACAGCTCTGTTTGGCCTAATAAATACGGGGATGTTACAATGCTCCTCCCTTGATAGGGTTATGGCTTAATGAAATGGTCTTTCCTCTGCTTGTTTTTTTCCTCCTCCTGCACTGTGTGATAAGTAGCGAACCACCGAAGCTTGTAATTACAATCTCACAGAGAACCCGGCCAATCTGTATATAAATCTCACCATCCAATTACAAGATGTAATAATTTTGCAGTCAAGCTGGTAATGAGGTCTAATACTCATGCATGTGATAATCCCCCCTGGATGCTGACTCTATCAGATGTTAGCTTTGTAATTATACTGGCAGAAAATCATTATTTCATGTTCAGCAGAAAAATGAGGTTGGTGGGAAGTTAATTTTCTCTATGCTCTGTGAAGCATAGACAAAATTTTAATGATTTAATCATTATGGTTATCCCTTTTGCAATTGACCCGTGTTACTTGGGTAGAAACACTGGCACATTTAAAAGTCCCTGTT
Organism: Paroedura picta; assembly: GCF_049243985.1. Classification (NCBI taxonomy): domain Eukaryota; kingdom Metazoa; phylum Chordata; class Lepidosauria; order Squamata; family Gekkonidae; genus Paroedura; species Paroedura picta. The sequence continues at coordinate 2,503,741 of NC_135382.1, forward strand.
ACCCGATAAAGCTCGCCAGGTATGCTGCTTTTAATGTAAGAATAACAGTATACAATTAAACTATTAACCTTCTTGATAGGGGGGAAAAATCCATACTTTTCATTATTTATAGGTAGGATTTACCAGCAGATTTATGTCCAGATCTCAGTGCAATAAACGACTAATTAAAAGAGTTAACATTTTAATTATGATATACATCCTCTCATTTTCTTTGCTTATGGCAGTATTTTAGCAACTCCTTTGTTCTTCTACCAGGTTGCCTGTACCATGGAGGAGGGGAATGACCTTCCCTTCCCTCACCCCTCACCCCAAATGTGCTATATATCAGCAGCATAATACTCTCCATCAAATGTCAGGTAGTTGATACTTTCCAAAAAAGTATTAATCTATTTATTTATTCCCTCCCTCGCCCAAAATTTCAGGCAGCTTGTAGTCTTTTTTTGAAAGACAAAATAATGCAACGAAACCATGCAGAATAATTAAAATAACATCACGAGGAAAAGGCAATAAGATGACTGATCTCTATTTGACCACTATGAACAGAAAAATTCACCAAGCTCATTGGAATATTCCAAAATACTGCAAATGTGAACTATTGGCTTAAAATCATAGAATCATAGAATAATAGAGTTGGAAGGAACCTCATGGGTCATCCAGTCCAACCCCCCTGCACTATGCAGGACACTCACATCCCAATCGCTCATCCACTGTAACCTGCCACCCCTTTGCCTTCACAGAATCAGCCTCTCCATCAGATGGCTATCCAGCCTCTGTTTAAAAGTTTCCAAAGATGGAGAAACCACCACCTCCCGAGGAAGCCTGTTCCACTGAGAAACCGCTCTATCAGTAACTTTTTCCGGAATTCCTTCAGGGAAAAAAATTTCACAGTCAGAGTAGTTCAGCAGTGGAATAGGCTGCCTAAGGAGGTGGTGAGCTCCCCCTCACTGGCAGTCTCCAAGCAAAGGCTGGATACACACTTTTCTTGGATGCTTTGGCCTGATCCTGCATTGAGCAGGGGGTTGGACTAGATGGCCTGTATGGCCCCTTCCAACTCTATAATTCTATGTTTAGATGGAATTTCTTTTGAATTAATTTCATCCCATTTGTTCTGGTCTATCCCTCTGGGGCAAGAGAGAACAATTCTGCTCCATTCTCCATAAAGCACCATTTTAAATACTTGAAGATGGTTATCAGATCCCATCTCAGTTGTTTCCTCTCTAGGCTAAACAGACCAAGCTCCCCCAACCTTTCTTCATATGTCTTGGTCTCCAAACCCCTTACCATCTTTGTTGCCCTCCTCTGGATAAGTTCCAGTTTGTCAACATCCCTCCTCAACTGGGGTGCCCAAAACTGAACACAGGACTCCAAGTGAGGCCAAACCAGAGCAGAGTAAAGCAGTACCATCATCTCCCGTGATCTGGACACGATACTCTGTTTGATACAGCCCCAAACCCCATTTGCCTTTTTAGCCACCAAGTCACATTCCTGACTCATGTTCAGTGTATGGTCTACCACTAGATCTTTTTCGCAAATACTACTGCCAAGACAAGTCTCCCCCATCTTATATTGGTGTATTTGGTTTTTCCTACCTAAATGCAGAACTTTACATTTGTCCCTATTGAACTTCATTTTATTCAATTTAGCCCACTATTCAATTTAGCCCACTTCTCAAGCCTATCAAGATCCTCCTGTATTCTGTTGCTGTCTTCAGTTATGTTTGCTCCCCCTCCCAGTTTAGTATCATCTGCAAATTTAATAAGTATCCCCTCTAATCCCTGATCCAAATCATTTATAAATATGTTGAACAACACAGGCCCCAGGACAGATCCTTGGGGTACTCCACTTGTCACTCTTTTCAGTCAGTCAGTCAGTCAGTCACCTTTTATTGGCATAAAATATGTATAAAACATATAAAAATAGGGTTTAAAATTTCAACAAAATAATAAAATAGGCCATGGGGTTCCATAACCGAACAGATCTTAAAATGATTAAATAAACTATAAAAGATAAAATACAAGGTAGGCAGCATATTATAAAAGCATCTTAGTTAAAACTCTGGCAACTAAAATGGCTACCTCTGGGTCTTTGTCAGAGAGCAGAAATTGCCATTTACTTACAGAAGACGTTTCCCAGCAAAGCAACAAAACTGTCATCCCGACACTGCTCATATAAGGGGCAATCTAACAAAATGTGTGAGACAGAGTCAGGGCAACCAGAACCACATGGACAGAGTCTCGCATGGTATGGGATATGGTGGAATCTTCCCTCTAAGACCTTTGAGGGGAAAGCATTCATTGGTGCCAGGAGAAAAGCTCTTCTCAGGGGTAGGACATCAAGAAGATGCAAATATGTAGGTATAATATTTATCTGAATAGTAATGCCAAAGAATGCTGGTGAGCAGACTCGAGGCTGGGTAGGTATGAGTTCCTGCTGCTCATGGTCTAGTATTCTTTGTTTAATAATCTGGAAGAAACATTTTTTTCCAGAGGTAGAAGGGAGTTCAGATTGATGCCAATGGAGACTAATTTTTGTTCAATAGCCTGGAACCATCAAAATTTAAGAGGATCACTTTTTAGACAAGTTAAAAGGCTACCATTTTCTACTCTAAAATAGAGTCTGACCCAAAATTAAAAAGTAGCTATCCAGGCTCTTGTCTGTACCCTAATTTGGCCAAATTCTGCACAAATGGCATGGTAGGAGCCACAATTGGGAACCCCTGCAATTTGCCTATAGAAAGCAGATTGAACACCCTCAATAGATTTATTAAAGGCAGGAACCCATAAGGGGCATCCAAACAGGAGCTGGGACATTACTTTGGCATTAAAAAATTTAATTGCTGCAGGAATACATTGGTTACCTTTTGCAGAGAAAAAAAAACTGTTTTATCAAGGAAGATGAGGATTTGGCCAGATTGATAGCTCGTTGGCAGTGGGAGCTCCATTTCTGGTTATATTGAAAGGTAACACCTAGATACTTAAATGTTTTGACTTGTTCTACTGAAGTGCCTCCAATAGACCAAGTCATTGCATGCCAGCTCTTAGAAAAAAACAAAACTTTTGTTTTACCATAGTTAATTACTAACTTAATATCTTGGCAATATTGGTAAAAGGTGGATAAGTATGGTTGTAAGACAACCCTTGTATATGAATTGTAGTATCATCGGCATACAACAACAAAGGAATATGCTGGGAACCAAGTTTTGGGGGATGACCATTAATAGCTTCCAGTTTTTGCGCTAAATCATCTTAAAACCGCCCGCGGCGCCGCGGGCACCGCGGACTAAATAAAACAGTAAGGGCTTGGGGGGAGGAGTTAGGGCGGGCTCTGTCCAGGATAAAAACTTGAAGGAGCGAATCAGGAGCCGCGATGATACCACTCTAATGGCAGAAAGTGAAGAGTAACTAAAGAGCCTGTTGATGCGGGTGAAGGAGGAGAGTGCAAAAGTTGGTTTGAAACTCAACATCAAGAAAACAAAGATCATGGCATCCCGCCCTCTCAATTCCTGGCAAATAGATGGGGAAGAAATGGAGATAGTGACAGATTTTATTTTCGTGGGCTCCAAGATCAGTGCAGATGGGGACTGCAGCAAAGAAATTAATAGACGCTTGCTCCTGGGGAGGGAAGCTATGGCAAATCTAGACAGCATCCTAAAAAGCAGAGACATCACCCCACCAACAAAAGTGCGTCTAGTCAAGGCTATGGTCTTCCCAGTTGCAATATATGGCTGCGAAAGTTCGACCATAAGGAAGGCCGAGCGTCAAAGAATTGAGGCTTTTGGACTCTGGCGCTGGAGAAGACTCTTGTGAGTCCCTTGGACTGCAAGGCGAACAAACCGGTCAGTCCTAGAGGAGATCATCCCTGCCTGCTCCTTAGAAGGCCAGATCCTGAAGATGAAACTCAAATACTTTGGCCACCTCATGAGAAGGAAAGACTCCCTGGAGAAGAGCCTAATGCTGGGGGCGATCAAGGGCAGAAGAAGAAGGGGACGACAGAGAATGAGGTGGCTGGATGGAGTCCCTGAAGCAGTCGGTGCAAACTTAAATGGACTCCGGGGAATGGTAGAGGACAGGAGGGCCTGGAGGATCATTGTCCATGGGGTCACGATGGGTCGGACATGACTTCGCACCTAACAACAACAACAATGACCATATATGATCATGTCAACCCCCCCTCTCAAAGTGGCCAATGATGGCCCCGGTGGAGGTAGGAAGGGAATGGGCCTTTGTTGAATTTCCCGCCACAGTTCATCAGGCATTTTGTCTTGCCTCCAATAGTTGAAATTGATTTTTCACCTCCACTGCATATGACCTTTTTATGACTCTAACTGTCCTGGAGGGATATGTGGGGAGCATCGGATGGGTTCCATCTGGAGCTTCACACCCAAAATTGGACTTGGGGGGTGAGAGTTTGCATGGGCTTTATAGTAGCGATCCCCAACCTGTGGGCAGCGGACCACATGTGGTCCTTCGACTAATTGGAGGTGGGCCCCGAAGGACGCCTTCTCCCTCCCTCCCGGCCCTTTACAACACACTTTGGGTGTCCTTGTCTCCCATCACTCCCAGATGGGACTACTCGTTGCAGAGAAACAAGCTCAGGGTTCCCATTAATTTGTCATTGTCATGAGTTAAAATTTCCATGAAAATAAAATGTTCCTTATGTTCATTGTTGTGGCATGTCTGTATCTTATTTTGAAGGGATGTTTAAACATTACCATAGCGATCAGAGAGCGTTAGGGCAGTGGTTGAGAGTAGAGGAGTAAACTACCCCCCCCCACACACCGGGCCTCAGTAAAAGGTGTTGAGTGGTCCCCGGTGATAAAAACCACCTCTACCTCTAACATGCCTGGAGGGTACCATAACTTGATGTCACATACGTGCATGAATATTTTTGTGTTGTGTGCATGTTTTTTAAAAGATCTGTAGCTTGGTAAATACCCTGTTGTTATTTTAATATACATACAAATACTAGTAATATATTAACAAGAATTCAAAGTAAATTGCATACACACACACACACACACACACACACACACACATACATACATACATACATACACAAAGAGGTGGGAAGCACCTGCAAGTATATTTGTAAAATCAAGTTTCATAAAGGGAGAAAAAGATGCATAGTTTTTTTTTCTTATGGGCCGAAGTAACTTACTTGACAACTTGTTTTATTGATTTTGTGTTGCTTTCAGATCTACAATATTTTTTCAAACTGTAGGTACCATGGCAACCTCATCTCTCATATGCAATGTATGTTGCCTTAGAGATAAAGAGCTTGTATATGCACAGGTGGGGCAGAGGATGATGGGATGGAAACTTTCCTATCTCCCCTCATATTTCAATTACACACAGACATTCCATTGCTCAAATAATTTTTGTGCAAAAGGAGTTTAAAATGTTTGCATAACACAATTCATTTTTGTGTTGCTTTTCAGGGAAATTATTCTGTTCATAAATTTCAATGGACCCTATTTGTGTGCATTTCAGTGGAAGGAGCTGATATTCATGTGCATTTCTTTGTTCAGGCTGGTGGACTTTCTCCTTTAGAACACATCAGGAGGTCCTTCCAGCTGTAGGTGAGGTCTGTAGACACACTGGGCTGGATCCAGTTCTAGATTTCTGCATGCATTTGGGTTGGATCCAATGCTAGTTTTCTGCTTGCATTTCTGCTTGCAGTAGAGTTCTTGCACAAGTAGAAATGTAAGAAAAAGACCACAGTAACTGCTTGCACTACACTTAATGTACCTCCACTTGTAATTGTGCTTTCTGGGCACTATAACAGAAAGGGAGGAAAGAAATAGCTACTAGACAAAATTTTTGTGCAAATGGAACTATGCTAAGTCCATTCATTTTTCCTCTTGCATGTTGCTGGATTCAAGCCATTGCATCTTTCCATCCTATAACAAAGTGGATCAGGACTGAGGACAGGTTCTTTGGACATCAGTCAGTTTGCTTGAGCAAGTGACATAGTAGCAGAAAAGGTAAACAAATGCAGCACAGTAATTGATACTGTATCAATCACAACACAGGTTCCTTGGAGAAAGGGGTGAATAATCTTGTTATATATACCTAGTCTAAAATAGAAATAAACCTAATAAAATTTGTTACATACTTGAGCTGTGCTTCTATTACTTATAGATAAACTAGTAAAAAAGCCTGCTGCAGTCAGTAATGCAGCGGGCACCAGCGGGGTAGTAGAGGGGGGAGACAGACAGACAGAGAAAATTAAAGGAAGACAGACAGAGAGAATGACGGAGAGAATGACTTACAGAAAGGAAGACAGAAAAAGAGAAAAAGCAGAAGAAAGAGAGAAAAAAACAGAGACAAAAAGAAAGACAGAAAAAAGGCAGAAGAAAGAAAGAAAGAAAGAAAGAAAGAAAGAAAGAAAGAAAGAAAGAAAGAAAGAAAGAAAGAAAGAAAGAAAGAAAGAAAGGCAGTCTCCCTCCTCTCCCCCGGCCTCCCCAAGGTCCGAAAATGGCACTGTGGAAAATGGCTCCTGGCCATAGCGCCGTTTTAAAATGACAGGGAAGCGGAGGGTGGGAGGAGGAGGGAGGCTTCCCAGCCCAAGGGGGAAGGGAAAGCTCCCCTTCCCCCCCCCCCGCTGGCCCTCACACCCTCCAATGGGAGTTGAGTCCCCTACCCCCAGGACACTTGCTTGTGGTGGCCTGGTAAGCCTCCAGGGGCAGAGAGCCCCTGGCTGGGGTGGAAGGATGGGCCTGCCAGATCTGTGGGCCCACTGATTGGGCCAAAGTCCTGAGTGGGTGTGGCCTGTCTGAATTGGGCCCCGCCTCAGACAGGCCATGCCCACTCTCCACCCACTAAGCCCTTAGCCTGCCTGTTATGTTAACAGTGAACCCGCTGTTAAAATATATGATTATCTATGTTGTGTAATGCAGGAGATTATAAACTTAGTTCTAGGACCTGCATGTAAAAAAACAGGCTGTAAAATAATGATGCAGATCTTTGACTGAACAAGGTTTACAGCGGCATAAGGCACCCCATGGAACAGCAGCTTCTTGCCATCCTGCCATTTTCCTGGTGGAAACTGATCTTCTCCTTAGTTGATATTAACCCTTTTTAAATCATCATCATCATCATCATCATAGAATCATAGAGTTGGAAGGGTCCATAGAGGTAATCTAGTCCAACCCCCTGCTCAACGCAGGATTAGCATCCAAGAAAAGTGTGTATCCAACCTTTGCTTGAAGACTGCCAGTGAGGGGGAGCTCACCACCTCCTTAGGCAGCCTATTCCACTGCCGAACTACTCTGACTGTGAAAAACTTTTTCCTGATATCTAGCCTATATCGTTGTAAGTTTAAACCCAGCAGAAACAGCATCCTGCCCCCCTCCAAGTGACAACCTTTCAAATACTTAAAGAGGGCTATCATGTCCCCTCTCAACCTCTTCCTCCAGGCTGAACATTGCCCTCAAGTCCCTCAACCCAGTGGTCCCCAACCTCCGGTCTGGGGACCAGTACCGATCCGTTGATCAGTTGGTACCGGGCCACGGTTTCTTCTTGTCCTCCTCCCCAAGTGCTGCCTCAGGGGCTGCCCTGCCACTCTACCGCCGGCTCAGCTTTGGTGCTCTTCAGTGGCCGCCATAGCTGGCGCTTCCCCTTTGCGTGGCACTGTGGGAAAGCAAATGGAGCAGGGGCTCAGGCAGTGGTGGCGATGTCCCTCGGCAAAAGACTACCCCCCCCGGGCCTCAGTAAAATTGTCAAGCATTGACTGGTCTCTGGTGATAAAAAGGATGGGGACCACTACCTCAACCTATCTTCATAGGGCTTGGTCCCTTGGCCCCAGATCATCTTCGTCACTCTCCTCTGTACCCTTTCAATTTTATCTACGTCCTTCTTGAAGTGAGGCCTCCAGAACTGCACACAGTACTCCAGGTGTGGTCTGACCAGTGCCGTATACAAGGAGACTATGACATCTTGTGATTTTGATGTGATGCCCCTGTTGATACAGCCCAAAATGGCATTCACCTTTTTTACCGCTGCATCACACTGCCTGCTCATGTTTAGTTTACAATCCACAAGTACCCCAACGTCTTGTTCACACACAGTGTTACCTAGAAGCGTATCCCCCATCCAGTAGGCATGCTTTTAATTTTTCTGACCCAGATGCCGAACTTTACACTTATCTTTATTAAATTGCATCTTGTTCTCATAATAATAATAATAATAAGCCTTTATTGGCATAACAATAAGAGGCAAGTACAGCCAAGCAGGATAAATTAACCCTTTATTCTCTCTCCTGTCAACTCAGTCAAAGGCAGTGAGAGGCAGGAAGGGTCGAACCGTCTTTCAACAGGGCCCAGCTGGGGGCTCCTGGGTTCCCATTGAATGCTTAAAGGGACATCGAGATTCCCAGGCCTCCCAGCTGTAACATGTTGTTTAGCTCGTGGCCTTCTGAAAACTGGCTAACTATACCAAGCTAAGTGGATAAAAACAGATCTACTAAACAATTCTTCAGAGTTTTGAAATGTGGCCTAATTATTGTTTGCATTTTTCCTGCACTGTTGCAAGAGACTGTGGATAAACCCAGATCTGGGCTTAATTTTTCACTCATGGAAGACACAACATCAGTGGAACAGAACTTCCTTTATTCCTCCCTTTCATCTACAGCCCACTGATCGCTCCCCCCCCCCCCCAAAACCATGCCTGGGGGCCAGGAGACCCTCAGCAATGGCATGAGCGGCAGATAGGAGGTCAGCAGAAGGAAGGGGGAATGAGCAGAAATGACATCAGACTTTCCGTTAGTGGGAAAATAATCTACATGCAACACTTTATTTTTCCTTCTTGGGTAAGAATGAATTTTAAAATTTAGGAGACCTCATAACTATCAGCCATTCCAGCTGGGTGATGTATTGTGTCACTTTTTTATTTAAAGGATTTTAAAAATCCCAGTAAGAATTTTAAATTTTGCTTTATTTCTCTCTGGCAGGTACAAAATGCAAAAACCTGGACATTATGTCTATTATATAGTAGGAATGGAGGTCACTTCAACTTTCTTAACCATAACATATATTTATTAAGCACAACAGGAACAAGAGCATAACTGAAACTGTGTGGGAAACTGTCTTTTACATGCTCACACTGCAAGTTTCCCATGTGCAAAAACCAAGTGCTCATCTCCAACAATCATGCATTCTGAAACAACCTGGGAATGGAGCACTGGAATGGGGGGGGGGCGGTCTGTGGTTGCTTCCTGATCATGCTCACCCATAGCCAATGATTCCCCACCATATGAAGGTGAGGGCACTCCGCTGTCGTGTTCTGACTTCAGTGTCCTCCAGCAACTCCACCATAAAAAGAATGAGGATACTCAGCAGCTGCCACCTCATTTGGTCACCACCTTCTATGACACGGGACCAGTCACCTTTGTCACTTCAGATGGAACCCATGGTGGCCCTGAGTCATAATTCCAAATATGCACTGGGTCAGCCGCCTTCAATGTCTGAGGCCCTCTCCATTCCAGCTCAGTTGCCTTCTGTTGCTCCTCCATCAGGTATGGCTGCAGTCAGTCCAAAAGTGCATCAGGAATTCCACTGGGCAAGTTGAACGTTGTGTATTCCTTGCATTTGATAAACACCTTTATTATGCTGTTTGCTAATTTGCTGCTCACCCTCTACCTTTATGTATGGCTGACTTTTTCAACCTTTTTACCCTGAAATATTTTTCGAGGACCCCCAGAAGGGATGGCATGCCCTTTCACAAGGGGGTGCAGAAATCAGATGCAGGAGCCACTCGGTCAAACAATTGCTCATTTCCCATTTCCATTGTGCAGAAAGAGACAAGGTCCATAGAGCAACAGGGGAAGGGGGCTCCAGTGAGGTCTAGGCATGTCAGTAGCCATCCAAACTTCTGGAGAAAGCGGCATAACCCCTGGGGAGCTCACACATAACCCCAGGATTCCTGGAACCCTGCCTGGGCACGTGTGATGTATAGATCAATAAGTTCCATTCCAGTGTATCTAAAGAAGTGTGCATGAACACAAGTTTATACATAATATATTTATATACTAGAATTAAAGCCCATTGTAGCAGACACAATGGGAGAAAGTGGAGGGGGGGGGTAATAGCAAAGAGAGAGGGAAGTAAAAAGGAAGAGAGTGATTAAGATAGAGAGAGCTTGGCATTGGGAAGAGGAAGGGGAAGGGTTGTCCAGTCTGTAAGGGCATGAGGTGGAATATGTGTGTTGTGGGGAGGGGGATATATTGGCATGGTGACAAATGAGGGCACTGTGATGGGTGTCAAGAACCTGTGGTGTGGAATGTTCATTGAGTGTGGGAGAGGACTAACCTTTGGGAATTGTGGCATAGTGGTTACAGATGAGCTTTCCAGAGCTATGTCCTCAGATATGTGAAGGGAAAATCAGACTGGAGACTCTTCTTAGGGGAAGATTACATGGCAACCAATTTCTCCCAATTCTGCGTCATTTCCCTTCATGTGTGAATTAGGCAACAGACACCGAAATGTCCCCTTCTGTCTCCATTTTTTTTTACTGTTGATATAATGTTATGTGCCCACATACTTCTTTCAAGATTGCCCCTTAGAAGCAAGATTTTTGTACCCTGCTGTTTACTACCAAAAGGATTCACAAAGCGGTTTACAACAACCTTTTCCATTCATCTCCCCACAATAGACATCCTGTGAGAGATGTGGGGCTGTGAGAGGTCTGAGAGAACTCGGAATGTCCTACAGTCACCCAGCAGGCCTCATGTGTCTCTAAGCAGTTTAAAATTGCCTTGCCTTCCCCTTCCTTCTTCTCCCCATAACAGACACCCTGTCAGGGAAGTGGGGCTGAAAGCTTTGTTAGACCTGGGAATGGCCCATAAACCCCCAGCAGGCCTCAGGTGTCTGTAGGCAGTTTACAATTGTCTTCCCTTCTTCTCCCCTTAATAAGCACACTGTGTGGGCGGCGGGTGTAGGGGCCAGCCTGGTTAGCCCATATTCATTCACAGATACCCGGGACACGTTCCTCACGGCTGTTTCACAAATATATACAGGAACCCTGGATATGATTTATTTAATACGGCCCCTAGACCAGGAAATTCCCAACATGCACATATAAAAAACACATTGAATTCTATTGTTGTTCTTAGTTGCGTGTGGTGTGGTACTTTGAACATTCTTTGCGATTGCCTTTCTCCATCTTTGGCTGCAGAGCACATAGTCAATCTGATTTCTGTGTTGACCTTGTATTGTCCGTGTGTAGAGTCATCTCTTGGGTTGTTGGGAAAGAGTGTTTGCTATGACCATTGTATTCTCTTGACAAAATTCTACCAGCCTGTGCCCTGCTTCATTTTGTACTCCAAGGCCAAACTTGCCTGTTATCCCGGTTATCTTTTGGCTTCCTACTTTAGCATTCCAATCCCCCATGATGATAAGCACATCATTTTTTGGCGTTGCTTCTAGAAGGTGTTGTAGGGCTTCATAGAACTGGTCAACGTTGTCCTCTTCAGCAGCAGTGGTTGGGGCATAGACCTGGATTACTGTGATGTTGAAAGGTTTGCCTTGGATTCGAACTGAGATCATTCTGTCATTTTGGGGATTGTATCCCAAGACTGTGCTGCGGAGTAGTAAGGCAGCAGACATGCAGTCTGACATGCAGTCTGTCCATGAGGCTGGGATTTCAATCCCAGCAGCCGGCTCAAGGTCGATTCAGCCTTCCATCCTTCCGAGGTCGGTAAAATGAGTACCCAGCTTGCTGGGGGGTAAACGGTCATGACTGGGGAAGGCACTGGCAAACCACCCCGTATTGAGTCTGCCATGAAAATGCTAGAGGGCGTCACCCCAAGGGTCAGGCATTACTTGATGCTTGCACAGGGGATACCTTTACCTTTTACCTTTTTATCCCAAGACTGCTTTTCCTACTCTTTTATTGATTATGAAGGCTACTCCATTTCTTCTGAGAGATTCCTGCCCACAGTAGTATACCTGATGGTCATCTGAATTAAATTCACCCATTCCTATCCATTTTAGTTCACTGGTTCCTAAAATGTCAATGTTCAGTCTTGTCATTTCTTGTTTAACCATGTCCAGCTTGCCTTGATTCATGGATCTGACGTTCCAGGTTCCTATGGAATAAAAATCTTTACAGCATCGGACTGTCTTTTCACCACCAGTTACTTCCACAACTGAGCGTCCTTTTGGCTTTGGCCCAGTCGCTTCATTCATTCTGGCGCTACTCGTACTAGCCGTCTGCTCATCCCCAGTAGCATATTGGACACCTCCCCTGAGGGGCTCATCTTCCGGTGTCATATCGTTTTGCCTTTTGAACCTGTCCACTGGGTTTTCATGGCAAAGATACTGGCGTGGTTTGCCCTTTCCTTCTCCAGTGGATCACCTTTTGTCAGAGCTCTCCGCTGACCCTCTTGGGTGCCCCTGCACGGCATAGCTCATAGCTTCTCTGAGCTACGCAAGCCCCCTTGCCACGGCAAGGCAGCGATCCTTGAAGGGGTTGAATTATATAGACATGGGCAAAAGATCAGCAAAACATACCAAAAATAATCTAAAGTTCTACGTAAGAAAGGATGTCGATCAAACAATGTAGTAAGTGTTTAAACTAAAAACCTGGCTATAAAAACTACATTATTGTTGGCCATTGCTCAGTGTGACCAGTGCTCTGCGTTTACAGATCACTATTGTGTCTCTCGTCAAAAAGATATTTCAACGGAAGACTCTCTGCATGGAGGGGCATGATTAGCCGTTTCCTCTCTTCTGTATATATAAGGGGCAATAAAAGAAAATGTGGGCAATTGTTTCTATCGCATCAGCTGAGCAGTGGCAGAGCCTCAACTGAATGGGGATTCTAGAAAATCTGCCTTAAGTACTGCTGAGTGAAGGGCATTAAATCTAATAGACCATTGTGGGTAGGGAATGGGAGTCAGCAAGGAAGAATTAAGCCAGAGGCTTTAAGTGCACTCTTGCCCAGTAGTGTAATGTGTGTGTCCACAATTTTGTACTTATGTCAACTCCTTGTCTTAGAATTACATTATGGGACCCTCTGGGAGTATTAAATAAAGGTCTTAAGAACTTTAACTGGACAACTTCTAATGCTTTAAGACTGCCAAAGTAGAGAGCTTGCTGTTTAACAGATCAACTGTTGTCCTGTGGCCGGGTAGTAGGGGGCAGGATCAAGAAGCATGTTTCCCCTTCCTGGATGGGGTGCAGCTTACCTTTGATGCGTCCCTGTCTATGGAGGCTCAGATCATGAAGGTAGCCCAAGTGGCGATTTTCCATCTGTGCCAATCTAGGCTACTAGCTCCCTACCTGTTATTTCTCTCTGTTCCTATCTGCATATAGGGCTATACCAGCAGTGGTTAAGAGTGACAGCCTCTATTCTAGATAACCGGCTTTGATTCGCCACTCCTCCACATGCAGTACCTGGATGACCTTGGACTAGTCACAGTCTCTTAGAACAGGGGTAGTCAACCTGTGGTCCTCCAGATGTCCTGCGTTTGCTGGCAGGGGCTCATGGGAATTATATTCCATGAACATCGGGAGGACCACAGGTTGACTACCCCTGTCTTAGAGCTCTCTCAGCCCAGTCTATCTCATAAGGTATCTGTTGTGGGGAGCAGGGAAAAAGGCAAATTTAAACTACTTTGAGACTCCTTTGGGTAGTAAAAAGTGGGATATAAAAACAACTCTTCTTCCTCTTCTTCTTCTGCCATTCCAAGACAAGAATTCAAGAAAAGGGGCAGATGTTCTCATTTGCAGTCTTCTTTTTGACACCCTTCCCCCTGAAAAGTGAGGGGGTGCTTTCACATCGTTCCACACTAATGAAAGGCAAAAGTATATGGACAACTCACAGCCTACCTGATTGGTGGTCCATGGATGGCCAATGGTGAGTCTGCCCCACCCCCAACTCCAGCCTTCCCCTTCTCCTGGCTTGCTCTGCTGGTCCACCTCGGAAAGGTATTGTTTGTTTGTTTGTTTGTTTGTTTGTTTATTTATTTATTGCCCCTCCCACCCAAACCCAGAATTCCTGGTTAATTTGGTCTTGAGGAAATTGGCCTCCTGACCCCAAAGTGGTGATCGGCATTATCCTGGGCATGCAAGAAATGGCCCCAAGAGCCAAGCGAGGATTCAATCCCTTCTGCTTAGTTCACAGAACCAGAATTTCTGGCAGATGGCTCTCTAGTCTCTGCTAAAAAACTTCAAAAGGAGAACCCACCCCCTCCCGAGGAAGCCTGGTCCGTCCCTCGGGGGCAACAGAAAACAACTCTGCTCCATCCTCTTTATGGCATCCTTTCAAGCACTTAAAGATGGGTATCATATTGTCTTCTCTTCGGGCTAAACAGACCAAGCTCCCTCAACCTTTACTCATATGTCTTGGTTGCCAATCCCCCCCCCACAGTCTTCCTTGTTCTCCTCCTCTAGACATGCTCCAGTTTTCCTACATTCTTATTCAATTGTGGTGCCCAAAACTGAACACAGGACTCTAAGTGAGGTCTAACCCAAGCAGAGTAAAGCAGCAACATAAACCTTGTATAATCTGGACACTGTACATCTTTTGATACATCCCCAAATACCATTTGACTTATGCTCAGTGTCTGGTCTACCAAGATGCCTAGATCCTTTTCCCACATACTACTGCCAAGACAAGTCTCCCCCATCTCATAATGATGTATTTGATTGCTCCTGCGTAAATGCCCTCCACGTCATTGATACAGACATTAAAAAGAAGTAGGGGCCTTATGCATCCTTGCTTGAAATCTTTTGAGTTTTGATAGCTCTGGAAAGATAGCCCAGGGTGGTGATCCAGCAAAGAGTTCTCCATTTCCCCCCATAATTTAATTTGGGAGAGAGAATCAAAAACTGCTTTAAAAACTATGAGAGCAGCATAGAGGTGAAAATAGCATAGGGTGAGCATTTCAGGTGAGCATTTCAGCTATCCAGCTTTACTTCTGGGTTCCTCCTGGAGATGACATTGCAGTGCACACAATGCCAGCATTCTTTTAAAAGTGACAGGGGGCAACGGAGGCTACCAAAGTCAGGCCTCTTGCCATAGCAGAAGGCCCAGGAGCCCTATCCATATAACTGTGCTGACAAATAGAAATGCATCACTGAATGCACCCCTCTCACTCCTGTATTGTCTTTCATGTTGTTCTCTGTAGAGCTGCCATGCTGGATCAGACCAAGGGCTTTGCTAGTCCATCATTCCGTTCCCAACAGTGGCCAGCAGCAAACCGTGGGACGTTCTGAAGCAGGCAGGGCCCAGTTTAGCCAATGGAGCTGTCTTATTTGTCTTCAGAATTCAGCAATCTGGACTCCATTTGGCCTGGCATACAGTAACTACCTTACTAATGTAAACCAATCTTCCATGGACTCGGCCACTTCTTTTCAGCACCATCTCACTATGGACATGAATTCTGAAACCTAACTCTCCGTTATGTGAAATAAATGACTGGTTTTATCTGTCTTGAACTAACAATCCCTGAGTTAGATCATAGCCCAGCAGCTCCTTAAAGGCCATCAACAGTTTCAGGGTAGAGGCTGCTGAGAGTCTAAGCTCCCTTCATCATGCAACTGGATGTCAAACATTGTGAAAGAAGCAAAAACCAGTATTCAGCTCTTGGAATGCCCGTTGTTTTCTGATCCGCGTCTTTCACCAATACTGGGGCTTAGAAGCAAGAACATCGTGTAAATTAAAAGGCTACTGCCCAGAATCAATTCCCAATGGACAGAGCCTCTCGTCACCCAGCAGACGATTCTCAAGAAAGCTGCTGGAAGAACAAGGATTCTCTTCGACTATAGCCCAGAGAATCCCATTCATAAAACGTGCTTCATACCAGGATCAATAAAACCCTGATGCTATAGCAATATTCTTGTGTATCAAAATCAGAATACACAAGGCAAAATTATATTATTTTACTATTTATTTATTATTAAATGTGCTAACCACCACTCTTGGGCCATTACAAATCTGGCACACGGAGATCAATATTGCGATGGGCACTACAGCACCCCAAGTTGAGAATGTGCTGCATACTTTCATATTTTAAGTAATAATTCAGGTTTTAATATGAAAACAGCTAGAGAGATGCTCTGGAGTTTATGAAATCAGCACAATAAAGAATTGCAAATGTACCACTACAAACTCCCATTAACCATGGTCTAAATGCTGTCAATCAAATCTGTTTGCATCTGGTTCTGATGCCACGTGAAATCTATTGACTGAAAAGTTTCAGCCACACTTGGGGGATTTGACAGATGGTGCCTCTGCACACTCAGTTCCTCCCCATTCCCCCCTCCCCCCTCCCCAATGGTCACCCCCCTCTGGCTCCAGGGGATTCTGCCCCCGCAATTTGATTCCTCAAAAAACATATTTATACAGATATATATATAATCAGCTGCGTGTTAAAGAAGAATGGCTCTTTTATGTATTCTGTGTCAGGACAAGCTCAGCATCGCTGTAGATCACTAGAATAAACAACTCTGGCTGATTCAATTACAATGCCTTGGCCAAGCCTTTATCTGCTGGTGACATCATTTCAATCAAAATGTAAAACAATACCTTCCCAGAGATGCAAGGGGGGGGGGGGGGCTGGTAGGACACAGCCTGCTGCACTTGGTAATTTAATAATAAAAAGAGAGGTGAAAGGGAGCCTCTTCTGACAGGCTCCCAGGACTTCCATTTCCCAAACTCTATTACCTTGTATAATACTATTCAAAAGAATTGAATGTAGGAGATTGTCTATTACCTTTTATTAGTTGAAGCTGTTATGTAGAATTCAGCTTACCACATGGTATTTCAATTCCCTCTTTGTTCTTTTAATTAATGAAAGAGAAGAATCTTTCTATTGGTTGATAGGCAGACACCAGATAGGGTTAGGCACAAACCGTAAAAATATGATTTGGGCGTGTCCTGTATCCAACCCAGTTGCTCCACCAAACAGAACCATTTTCAGAGAAATTTGAACATGTGAGGGTAACCCCCAAGATCCTACAAATCCAAGACTGCATGGCTTCTCCAGCTGACTCTCTTCTACCTGCCCACCAAGTTTAATAAAGTTTGGACTTGGGGTGTCTGGGTTTCAGACACCCAAACAAGGTGCATCCTGGAAAGTGCTTTTTGAGGAGATGTCAGGTATGGGTCAAGAAGATGTCAAAAAGAAGATGTCAAAATGCAACAGTGAGAACCGAGCATGGAATCACTGATTGGTTCAAAATTGAGAAAGGTGTTCGGCAAGGCTGTATACTGTCGCCTTGTCTATTTAACTTGTATGCGGAGCACATCATGAGAAAGGCGGGGTTAGAGGAGTCACAAATAGGGATCAAGATTGCAGGGAGAAATATCAACAACCTCAGATATGCAGATGATACCACTCTAATGGCAGAAAGCGAAGAGGAACTAAAGAGCCTGTTGATGCGGGTGAAAGAGGAGAGTGCAAAAGTTGGCTTGAAACTCAACATCAAGAAAACGAAGATCATGGCATCCGGCCCTCTCAATTCCTGGCAAATAGATGGGGAAGAAATGGAGATTGTTGTTGTTAGGTGCGAAGTCGTGTCCGACCCATCGCGACCCCATTGACAACAATCCTCCAGGCCTTCCTGTCTTCTACCATTCCCCGGAGTCCATTTAAGTTTGCACCTACTGCTTCAGTGACTCCATCCAGCCACCTCATTCTCTGTCGCCCCCTTCTTCTTTTGCCCTCGATCGCTCCCAGCATTAGGCTCTTCTCCAGGGAGTCCTTCCTTCTCATGAGGTGGCCAAAGTATTTGAGTTTCATCTTCAGGATCTGGCCTTCTAAGGAGTAGTCAGGGCTGATCTCCTCTAGGACTGACCGGTTTGTTCGCCTTGCAATCCAAGGGACTCGCAAGAGTCTTCTCCAGCACCAGAGTTCAAAAGCCTCAATTCTTTGACGCTCGGCCTTCCTTATGGTCCAACTTTCACAGCCATACATTGCAACTGGGAATACCATAGCCATGACTAAGCGGACTTTTGTTCGCAGGGTGATGTCACTGCTTTTTAGGATGCTGTCTAGATTGGCCATAGCTTTTCTCCCCAGGAGCAAGCGTCTTGGAGCCCAGGAAAATAAAATCTGACACTATCTCCATTTCTTCCCCATCTATTTGCCAGGAATTGAGTGGGCCGGATGCCATGATCTTCGTTTTCTTGATGTTGAAATTCAAGCCAACCTTTGCACTCTCCTCCTTTACCCGCATCAACAGGCTCTTTAGTTCCTCTTCACTTTCTGCCATTAGAGTGGTATCATCTGCATATCTGAGGTTGTTGATATTTCTCCCTGCAATCTTGATCCCAATTTATGACTCCGCTAATCCCACCTTTCTCATGATGTGCTCCGCATACAAGTTAAATAGGCAAGGCGACAGTATACAGCCTTGCCGAACACCTTTCTCAATTTTGAACCAATCAGTGATTCTATGCTCGATTCTCACTGTTGCTTCTCAAGAGACAAATAAGATGCTCTGGTATTCCCATCTCTTTAAGAACTTGCCACAATTTGTTGTGCTCCATACAATCAAAGGCTTTAGCATAGTCAATGAAGCAGAAGTAGATGTTCTTCTGGAACTCCCTAGCTTTCTCCATGATCCAGCGTATGTTGGCAATTTGATCACTAGTTCCTCTGCCTCTTCGAAATCCTGCCTGCACTTTTGGAAGTTCTCGGTCCACATATTGCTGGAGCCTAGCTTGTAAAATTTTCAGGATAGCTTTGCTAGCATGAGAAATGAGTGCAATGGTGCGTTAGTTTGAACATTCTTTGGCATTGCCCTTCTTTGGGATTGGAATGTAAACTGACATTTTCCAATCCTGTGGCCATTGTTGAGTTTTCCAAATTTGCCGGCATATTGAGTTTAGCACTTTTACTGCATTGTCTTTTAAGATTTTGAATAGTTCAACTGAAATGCTGTCACCACCTCTAGCTTTATTGTTGCTCAGACATCCTAAGGCCTATTTGACTTCACATTCCAGGATGCCTGGCTCCAGGTCAGTAACTACCCCATTGTGGTTATCAGGGATGTTAAGCTCGCTCTTGTATAGTTCTTCTGTATAATTTTGCGACCTTTTAAAAATCTCTTCTGCTTCTGTGAGGTCCCGACCATTTAGGTCCCTTATCATACCCATCTTTGCATGAAACGTTCTCTTCATATCTCCAATTTTCTTGAAAAGAACTCTGGTCCTCCCCATTCTATTGTTTTCTTCTATTTATTTATTTATTTAGATTTATATACCGCCCTCCCCGAAGGCTCAGGGTGGTTTACATTAAAACTAGTCAACGATACATGAAACAGTCTTCGTTAAAACTTACAGTAATTAATAACAGTGGTTGTAACCATATAGCAGAATAATGTAACGGTATAACAATATAATAAAATAATATAACGATGGAACAGTGCAATACCACAACAGGTCCAGAGCGTTCTGGTAGAGTTCTGGGAGAAAGGGGGGGGGAGGGAGGGGGGAGCGGGGGGAGGATTGGGGGCCCTTCATTCGCTGTTGGTTGTGCCTGGTCTCAACCAAATGCATGGCAGAGGAGCTCCTTTTTGTAGGCCCTGCGGAACTGTTTAAGCTCCGTCAGGGCCCTGATCTCCTCTGGGAGCTCGTTCCACCAGGTGGGGGCCAGGACAGAGAATGCTCTGGCCCTGGTCGAGACCAGGCGGACATCTTTAGGGCCAGGGACCATTAGCCCGTTGGTGGCGGAGGAGCGCAGAGCTCTTTTGGGGGCATAGGCAGGGAGGCGATCCCTCAGGTACACTGGGCCCTGACCGCGAATGGCATTGAAAATAATTACCAGAACCTTTAGTCTGATCCGGAATTCAATTGGCAACCACTGCAGTTGGTGGAGAATGGGCCGGATGTGGGACCTCCACAGTGTTGCTGTGAGGATTCTGGCCGCTGCGTTTTGGACCAGCTGTAGTTTCCGGGTCAAGGCTAAGGGCAGGCCTGCGTAGAGCAAGTTACAGAAGTCCAGTCTAGAGGTGACCGTCGCATGGATCACTGTGGCTAGGTGTTCCAAGGCCAGGTAGGGCGCTAATAGCTTGGCTTGGCAGAGATGGTAGAATGCCAGCCACTCTACCTTTGTGATCTGGGCTTCCATTTTCAGGGAAGTATCCAGAATCACGCCTAGGTTCCTGGCGGAATCAGCCGTACTCCATCCAGGGCAGGCAGGCACGCTTCCTCGCATGGGCCCTTCCTGCCCAGCCACAGGACCTTCGTCTTTGAAGGATCGAGCTTCAGACGACTCTGCTTCAGCCATCTCGTCACTGCTTCCAGGCAGCTGGCTAATGCTTCTGGGGGGGAGTCAGGGCATCCATCCATCAGGAGGAAGAGCTGGGTGTCATCGGCATATTGATGACAACCCAGCCCAAACCTCCGTACCAGTTGTGCGAGAGGGCGCATAAAGATATTGAATAGGATAGGAGAGAGGACCGCTCCTTGTGGGACTCCACAAGTAAGTTGACGATGGTCTGATGTTTTGTCTCCAATTGCAACCCTCTGTCCACGATCCCGGAGGAAGGAGATCAGCCATTGGAGGGCTGTCCCTTGTATTCCGGCATCGATGAGGCGGCGAGCTAGAAGCTCATGATCGACTGTGTCGAACGCTGCTGAGAGGTCTAGTAATATCAGCAGTGCCGACCCGCCTCGGTCCAACTGGCGTTGTAGGTCGTCCGTCAGGGCGACTAGCGCTGTCTCTACCCCATGGCCAGGCCGGAAGCCTGACTGGGATGGGTCTAGGACCGAAGCTTCTTCCAGGTATTCCATCAGTTGGTTTGCAACAGCCCTTTCTATCATCTTCCCCAGAAACGCTAAATGCGAGACGGGTCGATAGTTGTTGGGCTCTCGCGGGTCTAAGGATGTTTTTTTCAGCAGTGGGCCATTTGTTTGCACTGTTCATTTAAGAAGGCATTCTTATCTCTTCTAGCTTTTCTCTGGAATTCTGCATTCAATTGGGTTTATCTTTCTCTTTCTCCCTTGCCTTTCACTTCCCTTCTCTCCTTAGCTATTTGTAAAGCTTCCTCAGACAGCCATTTTGATTTCTTGCACTTCTTTTTCTTTGGGATGGTTTTAGTTGCTACCTCATGTACAATGTTGCGAACCTCCGTCCATAGTTCTTCAGGCACTCTGTCTATCAGATCTAATTCCTTAAATCTATTTGTCACCTCTACTGTGTATTCTTCGGGGATATGATTTAGTTCATACCTGAGTGGCCTAGTGCTTTTCCTTACTTTCTTCAATTTAAGCCTAAATTTTGCAACAAGAAGCTGATGATCTGAACCACAATCAGCTCCTGGTCTTGTTTTTACTGACTGTATAGAACTTCTCCATCTTTGGCTGCAGAGCACATAGTCAATCTGATTTCTGTGTTGACCGTCTGATGATGTCCATGTGTAGAGTCGTCTCTTGGGTTGTTGGAAAAGAGTGTTTGCTATGACCATTGTCATATGGAGATAGTGACAGATTTGATACAGTTGGGAAAAACCACTTGGTTTTCTTATGTTACTATCCTGAATTGCTTCTGCCTGCTTTCCTTGGCTGATGTGGACAGTACTCTGGAGCTTTTTGGATATGATGGTGAGTAGGAATGAGATTGGATTTTTGTCTCTTCTTATCATCTAAGGAGAATCTCCCTTATGGACAGTTCCTCCACGATAAAAGACTAAACTAAGAAAACAGACTTTGAAAAAGCAGTGCTGAAATTAATGGTTGCTTCAAGAGAGCGGAATTATGCAATAGATGTTACTGGCAGAGCAAGGCTAAGGGTAGAAAATAAAGATCGTAGAGAGCAATACAGCAGACAACCACCTAAAAATAAACTAGCCTATATTTTTTATTTTTCTAGTTATGCATATAAAATCAGAAATATAATTAACAAACATCGGCACATTATAGCCTACACCCAGGGATGTAATAATAGACCAATAGACTGGTTTTTGCAGGGAAGAAATTAATTACACAACCAAAAAATGGATAAATTAGAAAGAGACTCATTTATTTATTATTTCAGTTTAAATCCTGCTTCTTTCCATGGACTTGTGGTGGGTCACATGAAACAGAATAAAACCCCCAATAAAGCCAATCAAACCCTCCTAATAACATAAAACGAAGTGATATAATCCCATCCCTCCCCTATCCACAGTCAATCATCACCACAGGGTGGGAGTTCACAGAATCCTAGAGTGGGAAGGGGCCATACAGGCCATCTAGTCCAACCCCCTGCTCAATGCAGGATCAGCCCTAAGCATCCTAAAGCATCCAAGAAAAGTGTGTATCCAACCTTTGCTTGAAGACTGCCAGTGAGGGGGAGCTCACCACCTCCTTAGGCAGCCTATTCCACTGCTGAACTACTCTGACTGTGAAAAACTTTTTCCTGATATCTAGCCTATATCGTTGTACTTGAAGTTTAAACCCATTACTGCGTGTCCTCTCCTCTGCAGCCAGCAGAAACAGCATCCTGCCCTCCTCCAAGTGACAACCTTTCAAATACTTAAAGAGAGCTATCATGTCCCCTCTCAACCTCCTTTTCTCCAGGCTGAACATTCCCAAGTCCCTCAACCTATCTTCATAGGGCTTGGTCCCTTGGCCCCAGATCATCTTCATCACTCTCCTCTGTACCCTTTCAATTTTAATTTCGTCCTTCTTGAAGTGAGGCCTCCAGAACTGCACACAGTACTCCAGGCATGGTCTGACCAGTGCCGTATACAACGGGACTATGACATCTTGTGATTTTGATGTGATGCCCCTGTTGATACAGCCCAAAATGGCATTTGTCTTTTTTACCGCTGCATCACACTCCCTGCTCATGTTTAGTTTACAATCCACAAGTACCCCAAGGTCTCGTTCACACACAATGTTACCTAGAAGCGTGTCCCCCATCCAGTAGGCAAGAGTTCGCAAGATGGCATAGCGTTGGCCAGAGGAGGGGCCTCCGTTATTCCTGGTCCCAGCCTCAACCAAACACCTGGTGGAAGAGCTCCATTTTGCAGATACTGCGGAACTGAGATAGCTCCATTAGGGCCCCCATTTCTTCTGGGAGCTCATTCCAGCAGGTTGGGGCTAGGACTGAAAAGGCCCTGTCCTGGGTCAAATTCTGGCCTTGGAGAGGCGGTGAGCCAACAACTCATGGTCAACCACATCAAACACAACTGACAGGTCGTGTAATATGAGTATGGCCAATCTGCCTTGTTCCAACTGGCCTTGAGGACATCCACCAAGGCGACCAGTACTGTCTCCACCCCATGGCCAGGATGGAAGCCAGGCTGTTATGGGTTGACCTGACTTATCAAAAGGATGTTTTAAATGTGACCATTGTAAGGCATGTAAAATGAAGATCATGGGGATATTATTATTCACCCAAATAAAGGAATAAATCTACCTATTAATGATTTTATCAGTTGTAATCCCTGTAACACATAATACAGTGTCCATGTAAGAAATTGTATGTTAGAAAATTTATATGCCCATTAAAGACATGTGTACTTGAGCACATTTCCAAGATCTGCAGCCAAATGAGGGATGCTCTGATGGAGATTCATTTCATTGAAAACAACGATAAACCACAGGACCTCAGATTTGTTGAACTGACAGTTTTGCAAGAACTAAAATATGTAAGATATGACAAAGAGACTGCTAAAAAGGGAGGCCGAGTTAATTTATGAACTGGACAATTTAGTTCCAAATTGATTTAACAATGTGATTGACTATTCAGGTTTTCTGTAAAGGAGGAGCAGTAACTATCTATAATCTTGTTTTTTTTTGTGATCAGTTTTGGTAACAGTAAAGGGCATCTTATGGATATGTAAGAGATAAGTATGAAATACTTGTGATTTTTATAAATGGCAGAGCTATAAAGAATTTAGTAATTAAAATACACAGTATATTATATAAATAGACTATATGATTGTAAAGATATATTATAAAATTGTAAATTGTATTAAGCAAGATAAATTTAGGGCATCAGTCCAAAGGTATATTTTTTCAAAAGCTTGCTAGATAAAGCAATGTCTTGGTAAAAGACTCAGGAATATCTTGGGGCGAATTACACATTGTAGAATCATAGGATCTGTAAACCGCTCCTGTGGAGCGGTAAAAATAAAATAGTAAGGGCATTGTGAGTGGAGAAAGGGGCGGGGCAAGTCCGTGATAAAACCCAAGGGGCCAATCGGGAGCCACAAAGTGGCTCCCGATTGGCCCTTCTGAGTGTCAGTCCGGGGCTAAGTGGCCAATCGGCCACTTGGCCTGTCCTGGACTCAGAGGTGAGGGGGCTGGGGGTAAAGGCTCTACTGCCAGGAAAGGAGCAGGGCCGCGGTGGCCCTGCTCCTTTCCCGGCGATGAAGCCAGAGACGCGGCAGGCCTGCTCCTTTTGGCGCGCTGAAGCCAGAACCTCTGGGGGGAGGGGGGGAAAGGCTTTGGCGCAGCGAGAAGAGCAGGCCCGTTGCGTCGGAGATACAGTGGCCCTGCTACTGTCGCCAAGCCAAAGCCAGGGCCTTGGGGGGGAGGGGAGAGGGGAAAGGGGGCGGTGGGAATGGTGCAGAGGAGGGGCCTGCCAGGAGCCCTGCAAGCACACGGGGCCCACCAGCGCCCATTGTATTCCTAAATACAATGGGCTTTACATCTAGTCATAGAATAATAGAGTTGGAAGGAACATCATGGGTCATCTAGTTCAACCCCCTGCACTATGTAGGACACTCACATCCCAATCGCTCATCTACTGTAACCTGCCACCCCCTTGAGCCTTCACAGAATCAGCCTCTCCGTCAGATGGCTCTCCAGCCTCTGTTTAAAAATTTCCAAAGATGGAGAACCCACCACCTCCCGAGGAAGCCTGTTCCACTGAGAAACTTCTCTGTCAGAAATTTCTTCTGGATGTTTAGATGGAATTTCTTTTGAATTAATTTCACACCATTCGTTCTGGTCTGTCCCCCTGGGGCAAGAGAGAACAATTCTGTTCCATCCTCCATATGGCACTCTTTTAAATACTTGAAGATGGTTATCAGATCCCCTCTCAGTCGTCTCCTCTCGAGGCTAACAGACCAAACTCCCGAACCTTTCCTCCTATGTCTTGGTCTCCAAACCCCTCACCATCTTTGTTTCCTTCCTCTGGACACGTTCCAGTTTGTCAACATCCCTCTTCAATTGGGGTGACCAAAACTGAACACAGTACTCCAAGTGAGGCCGAACCGGAGCAGAGGAAAGTGGTACCATCACCTCCCGTGATATGGACACGATAGTCCTTTTGATACAGCCCAAAATCCCATTTGCCTTTTTAGCCACCAAGTCACATTCATGATTCATGTTCAATGTATGGTCCAGTAAGACTCCTAGATCCTTTTTGCACATGCTACTACCAGGACAAGTCTCCCCAATCTTATATTGGTGTATTTGGTTTTTCCTACCTAAATGCAGAACTTTACATTAGTCCCTATTGAACTTCATTTTATTCAGTTTAGCCCACTTCTCGAGCCTATCAAGATCATCCTGTATTCTGTTGCTGTCTTCATTTGTGTTTGCTACCCCTCCCAGTTTAGTATTGTCTGCTAATTTAATAAGTATCCCCTCTAATCCCTCATCCAAATCATTTATAAATATGTTGAACAACACAGGCCCCAGGACAGATCCTTGGGGTACTCCACTTGTCACTCTTTTCCAAGAAGATGCTGAGCTATTAACAAGTACCCCCTGGGTATGATTTGTCAACCAGTAATTGACAGATTACACAGAAACAGCAACAGTAGAGGTTCTAAATTACCAAACATTTATTAAGTAACTATATGACAAGAGCCTCTTGTGGCGCAGAGTGATAAGGCAGCAGACATGCAGTCTGGAGCTCTGCCCATGAGGCTGGGAGTTCAATCCCAGCAGCCGGCTCAAGGTCGACTCAGCCTTCCATCCTTCCGATGTCGGTAAAATGAGTACCCAGCTTGCTGGGGGGTAAATGGTAATGACTGGGGGAGGCACTGGCAAACCACCCCATATTGAGTCTGCCATGAAAATGGTGGAGGGTGTCACCCCAAGGGTCAGACATGACTCGGTGCTTGCACAGGGGATACCTTTACCTTTACCTTTATATGACATTAAATAAGAATTATTATATTATTATATGTAATGAGAAATATATAAAAATTGCTGTTAATTTTATTTTCTTTATTAAAAGTCATTGATGAAGACATATGTATCCGAAAATGAGATATATCGGATTTCATTCTGGCATTGTGTGAAATTGAACAAACTTTATCCATAGCAGTCAGCTTGGTATTGCATTGGTTTGTCTGTCTCTATTTCATGAATTTAGGCATATTCTGAGTGGGTAAGCAGGAAACCCCCTTCAAGGATCGCTGCCTTGTTGTGGCAAGGGGGCTTGCGTAGTTCAGTGAAGCTATGAGCTATACCGTGCAGGGCCACCCAAGACGGACAGGTCATAGCTGAGAGCTCTGACAAAAGGTGATCCACTGGAGAAGGAAATGGCAAACCACTCCAGTATCTTTGCCATGAAAACTCTATGGACAGTTCCAATAGGCATAACGATATGACGCCGGAAGATGAGCCCCTCAGGTCGGAAGGTGTCCAATATGCTACTGGGGATGAGCAGACGGCTAGTACGAGTAGCGCCAGAATGAATGAAGCGACTGGGCCAAAGCCGAAAGGACGCTCAGTTGTGGAAGTAACTGGTGGCAAAAAGACAGTCCGATGCTGTAAAGATTTTTATTCCATAGGAACCTGGAACGTCAGATCCATGAATCAAGGTAAGCTGGACGTGGTCAAACAAGAAATGACAAGACTGAACATCGACATTTTAGGAATCAGTGAACTAAAATGGACAGGAATGGGTGAATTTAATTCAGATGACCATCAGGTATACTACTGTGGACAAGAATCTCGCAGAAGAAATGGAGTAGCCTTCATAATCAATAAGAGAGTAGGAAAAGCAGTCTTGGGATACAATCCCCAAAATGACAGAATGATCTCAGTTCGAATCCAAGGCAAACCATTCAACATCACAGTGATCCAGGTCTATGCCCCAACCACTGCTGCGGAAGAGGATGAAGTTGATCAGTTCTATGAAGCCCTACAACACCTTCTAGAAGCAACGCCAAAAAATGATGTGCTTATCATCATGGGGGATTGGAATGCTAAAGTAGGAAGCCAAAAGATAACCGGGATAACAGGCAAGTTTGGCCTTGGAGTACAAAATGAAGCAGGGCACAGGCTGGTAGAATTTTGTCAAGAGAATACAATGGTCATAGCAAACACTCTTTTCCAACAACCCAAGAGACGACTCTACACATGGACATCACCAGACGGTCAACACAGAAATCAGATTGACTATGTGCTCTGCAGCCAAAGATGGAAAAGTTCTATCCAGTCAATAAAAACAAGACCAGGAGCTGATTGTGGTTCAGATCATGAGCTTCTTGTTGCAAAATTTAGGCTTAAATTGAAGAAAGTAGGGAAAAGCACTAGGCCACTCAGGTATGAACTAAATCATATCCCCGACGAATACACAGTAGAGGTGACAAATAGATTTAAGGAATTAGATCTGATAGACAGAGTGCCTGAAGAACTATGGACGGAGGTTCGCAACATTGTACAAGAGGTAGCAACTAAAACCATCCCAAAGAAAAAGAAGTGCAAGAAATCAAAATGGCTGTCTGAGGAAGCTTTACAAATAGCTAAGGAGAGAAGGGAAGTGAAAAGCAAGGGAGAAAGAGAAAGATACACCCAATTGAATGCAGAATTCCAGAGAAAAGCTAGAAGAGATAAGAATGCCTTCTTAAATGAACAGTGCAAACAAATAGAAGAAAGCAATAAAATGGGGAGGACCAGAGATCTTTTCAAGAAAATTGGAGATATGAAGAGAACGTTTCATGCAAAGTTGGGTATGATAAGGGACCAAAATGGTAGAGACCTCACAGAAGCAGAAGAGATTAAACAAAGGTGGCAAAATTATACAGAACAACTATACAAGAGCGAGCTTAACATCCCTGATGACCACGGTGGGGTAGTTACTGACCTGGAGCCAGACATCCTGGAATGTGAAGTCAAATGGGCCTTAGGAAGTCTGAGCAACAATAAAGCTAGTGGTGGTGACAGCATTCCAGTTGAACTATTCAAAATCTTAAAGGACGATGCAGTAAAAGTGCTACACTCAATATGCCAGCAAATTTGGAAAACTCAACAATGGCCACAGGATTGGAAAAGGTCAGTTTACATTCCAATCCCAAAGAAGGGCAATGCCAAAGAATGTTCAAACTACCGCACCATTGCACTAATTTCTCATGCTAGCAAAGTTATGCTCAAAATCCTACAAGCTAGGCTCCAGCAATATGTGGACCGAGAACTTCCAGAAGTACAGGCAGGATTTCGAAGAGGCAGAGGAACTAGAGATCAAATTGCCAACATACGCTGGATCATGGAGAAAGCTAGGGAGTACCAGAAGAACGTCTACTTCTGCTTCATTGACTATGCTAAAGCCTTTGATTGTGTGGAGCACAACAAATTGTGGCAAGTTCTTAAAGAGATGGGAATACCAGAGCATCTTATTTGTCTCTTGAGAAATTTATATGCAGGCCAAGAAGCAACAGTGAGAACTGAACATGGAATCACTGACTGGTTCAAAATTGAGAAAGGAGTTCGGCAAGGCTGTATACTGTCACCTTGCCTATTTAACTTATATGCAGAGCACATCATGAGAAATGCGGGATTAGAGGAGTCACAAATTGGGATCAAGATTGCAGGGAGAAATATCAACAACCTCAGATATGCAGATGATACCACTCTAATGGCAGAAAGCGAAGAGGAACTAAAGAGCCTGTTGATGCGGGTGAAGGAGGAGAGTGCAAAAGTTGGCTTGAAACTCAACATCAAGAAAACAAAGATCATGGCATCCTGCCCTCTCAATTCCTGGCAAATAGATGGGGAAGAAATGGAGATAGTGACAGATTTTATTTTCCTGGGCTCCAAGATCACTGCAGATGGAGACTGCAGCAAAGAAATTAAAAGACGCTTGCTCCTGGGGAGGAAAGCTATGGCAAATCTAGACAGCATCCTAAAAAGCAGAGACATCACCCTGCCGACAAAAGTGCGTTTAGTCAAGGCTATGGTATTCCCAGTTGCAATGTATGGCTGCGAAAGTTGGACCATAAGGAAGGCCGAGCGTCAAAGAATTGAGGCTTTTGAACTCTGGTGCTGGAGAAGACTCTTGCGAGTCCCTTGGACTGCAAGGCGAACAAACCGGTCAGTCCTAGAGGAGATCAACCCTGACTGCTCTTTAGAAGGCCAGATCCTGAAGATGAAACTCAAATACTTTGGCCACCTCATGAGAAGGAAGGACTCCCTGGAGAAGAGCCTAATGCTGGGAGCGATCGAGGGCAAAAGAAGAAGGGGACGACAGAGAATGAGGTGGATGGATGGAGTCACTGAAGCAGTAGGTGCAAACTTAAATGGACTCCGGGGAATGGTAGAGGACAGGAAGGCCTGGAGGATCATTGTCCATGGGGTCGCGATGGGTCGGACACGACTTCGCACATAACAACAACAAGCAGGAAAGGATGTACTAGTTTTTGTCTCTCTCTTGTGGCCCTTGCTTGCATACCTAAGGAATGGCTAATTGCTAATGTGATATGGTAAATGAATTTCCTCCTGGTCAGGGTGGATTCTAGAGATTTTTAAAGGGGAGGATCACTTTGGCATGAAATTGGAGTCACTGTGGGTGGAGAGATGATGGTGATGAAGAAAGGGCCATTCACAAATTATTCAAAATAGTGACCATGGGAAAGCCCCCAAATGCATGCATTTCTCCATTGGTCAGCCGCAAATTCGATTCCTCCTTGACCAATGAAATTGCTGTAACCGGGAATTTCCACAATGTCAGAGGGCAATTCGGGTCTGTGCCGGGAAAGGCAGATTTTAATGCAGAAAAAGTCAGAAAACTCAGACTTTTAAAAATGTAAATCCAAACAATATCACTAATGTGGAAATGATCCGAAAGAGGGTGGCTGGAACTGCTCACAGTATTCCAAATGAGGCTGCACCAAAGAGCTTTACAGGGAATTATAATATTGGCCATTTTATTTTCAATTGATGTCATAATAATCTCCACTATATATTTTGCCTTTTGACACTTTCAGGCCAATTATGCACCGTGGTGGCTGCACCGGGCCGCTGGCAGTGCGGTGTTGCAGAGCTTTATGCTCTGTAGGTTTCTGTGTCCACAAGGGGGACACATTTCAGTGCTGGATCTGCTCTGCCTCTGAAATATGTCCCCCCAGAAAATGTAGTGATGCCAGACAGGTTCCGCCATGTGGAGTGGTGGCACTTTTTTATTTCCCTGCAAAATAAAGAAATACAGTGGCAAAATGCCACTGTAGGATAGGGAGGAGCCAGGTCTCAAAAGGCCTGGCTCTTTCCTGTCCACACAGGCCTGCCGCTGGACAGGCCCCATTCTTCCCATGTTCCCTTGGGTGGGGCAAATAAGGGCCTAATAAGGGGCAAACCCAGAAGGAGGTTGGCCCGGCATCAACTTCATGTGGAAGTGGGGATTAGCCCCACTTCCTTATGAACTCATATGAGTTAGAATCATAGAATCTACTAACTCCCTCTCAGCCTTTTCTGCCCATGCGGATTCGGCCCCATTGGGCTACCCTCCACACCTCCAAGGTTTCGTTCCATCTCAGTTTGAGCAAGTTCAGGCTCCGTTAAAATATACTTGAATTTGGAATTTGTTTTTTCCTTGTGCATCTCCTTACTGTTACCAGCGCTGATCATCATTTGCCTAATTATTGGCCAATCAGCCATTTTTTATTGCATTTCTCAGTTGCAAATCCTTTTGCCAGCAGAAGATGCCCTGTGAGAACCACCCCAACAAATGTACATGAATTGCATTTCTCTTTTAAGTGCAAGCCACTGGTGTTGCTTTCCTGGGAAAACCTGGCTGAAAATAACTTCCACAGAATCAACTGCATTCTTACAAAATGTATGTATGTATGTATGTATGTATGTATGTATGTATGTATGTATGTATGTATGTATGTATGTAGGTATGTATTTATTTATTTATTTATTTATTTATTTATTTATTTATTTATTTATTTATTTATTTATTTGGATTTTAATACTGCCCATTGTTTATAGCTCTGGGGAGTAAATGGGGGAGAGATGCCTCAGTGTGGTATTTCTGCTCAGGAACTTAAACAGGTTCTACAAAAGCAACAATTACTAGGTCTGATAATCACTAGATATTTTTATGAGTGTTATTATAGCCTTACAAATTAAATAAGATATTCATGGGAAACAGTACAAATGATGCAAATTTATTATTCTGCAGATTTATGTATATGTGGCAGTCTTGTGGCAGACTTTTTAGTGGTAAATATTTGTAGAAATCGAGCGTAAGAATTTGTTACTCCAAAAGTTGTATTATTAAATGTAATTGAGGGATATGTATTCAGTTACCATAGACGTATGAGATAAGATTTTTTAACTGCTGCAAATTTAACTGAAAAAAACTAGAAAAATGGTCTTGTGTTTGCAAAAATCCCCTAGATTAACTGCATTTGGAAGGCAGCAGCAGCCTTTGAAAGATGCTGGCCTCTTATTTTTGAATGATTGTTATCAGATCCTTGGTTTAACTAACAATCTCATAATTGCTCTTGCTAATGTAATAATTTCAAAAGTCTAAATTTAAAAAGGAGTAAACTGAATCTAGGATTGTGTTGTGTATGATCTATGAAATTTTCTTAAGGGTGTTTTTTTTTGGGGGGGGGTGCCAACATTCCATGTTTCACAAGCCAGTACTGGACAAACTGAGAGAGCGACCTGTGCGGTGTGAGAAGACGCACATTGTCAGCTGACCACCCAGTCCTTCTTTTCACCTCTGCAATATGGGGGAAGGTGTGTGTGTGCCGTCCAAGGATGAGCAGCAGCAGCAGCAGCAGCAGCACAGGGCATGTCTTCTGCAAACGATTTGCTTAGCATGTCATCCTCAACACGCACCTTTGCAAAATGCTATTGATTTCAGTGAATCTTAATTTGAAGTAAATGTTCTCCGAAGTACAGGCACAGTATTCTTATTCCATGTGGACATGACAGAAAATGAAATCTGAAGAGGTAATGAACTTTTCTAGAACTAAATCAAACAGAATGATTGGCTGAGGGGCTTCTCCTAACAGAAAAAAATTATCCACGGGAAGATACAATCAAATCCATTTCATTTGCTCTGTTCTAAATGATGCGACTTCTGAAGAGGGAGGGGAAGAATGCCAAGAGACAGATCAAGTCCAAGGTTGTTTAGCTGCTTTTAAACACTTGATAAATAATGTTATTTAGTAAGTTTGCTGTTTAGTTTAGAACCATCTGCATTGATCCAGATAAGAACATCTACTGTTATTTAGAGTTATATTAAATAGTACAGTCATTACGTCTACTTCTGTCGGCCCTGACTTTGATTGGAGAGAGGTATAATTGATTAAACTTGGCAAAATTCAAAACCATGAAGAATCAACTCCATGAATTAGTTTTCACTGAGAATGACAAGTAACAACATTATATCTACTCTTGGAGTCAATGAGAATCAAAAGTACTGAAATGTGGCTGGATCTTGACCCAAGGAAGCAAAAAAGAAGAAGTTAAAACCTCATCCCAGCCCTTACGTAGAAAGCCCCACATAGCAATTTGAGGGTTTCTGAAAGGCAGATTGCAGCAAGGATTGGACAGGGCCAGAACTTCCCTTACCGACCTTCCAGTTTTCTGCTTGTTATTTGGTATGGGACAATTTATGTGCTGCTTAAAAGAAGCCTCATAAAAACTGCCCAGGGAGGGAAAAAAATGGGGTCCCTTTCATGTGAACTCAATGGGATGAGATGCTGTTTACCTCCAAGCCCTGAAAAGCAGCAGCTGCCCATTTCCACACCTTCCGCCTCTCTTAAAGGGCCAGAGCGTTTTTCTCCTGGCCTGTTGTCAAGCCTGTTTTCTACGAGGTCATTACTGTCTCATTCGGCTCTGTGTAGATACTCTTAGACAGGCCCTCCCCGTTTGACGGCTTGGTTGCTCACTGCCTTCCAAACAAGCCATTTTCAGCGACAACCCTACCTGGCTTGGAACGCCCCAAGGGTATCATCCAGTGATTTCTAACCTACCTATCTGCTCAGCCATGTTTGGAACTCTTCCTTAGCTCAGGTTGCCAACAGGCCTGGTGAAAAATGGCATGTCCCTTGAATAGAGGTGTAATATGTGGCAATGGGCAGAAAAACCTTTCCATGGCATGGAGGTAATAACATAACTGGAAGTCAAGAACCGTGTTTCAGAGGGTGGCAATGAAGTCTGTGATGGACTCGTCTTCCTGTTGGACATGGAAGGCAGGCTGCAGTGTTCCTGTAGTCTCTAGCCTGTGGGTTGCAGGGGGCTGCAGTGTTCCTTTAGTTATCAAAGGATTTCATCCAGGTCTGCTGCATCCATATTGTCTGGCGCAAAAAGATCTTGTGTGAGGTTGTAGGTGGTGGCGCCACAAAGGCTCAGGAACAGACTTTGTTCTGCTGATGTCAGTGCTGGTGTTGGCCATGAGGTAATGGCAGTTGCTTGTATGATAGCCACCTGGCAGGAGTGCTGACATCCAAGGGTTCAATCTGGCCCAAGGTAGCCATGCCTTTGTAATTTGCTGAGTCTGCTGTCTTGGCAGCATGTTCAGTGGAGCAGATAGTCCCTTCCCTGTAGGTCAGGCACCAAACCAACTCTGCATCAGTGATTCAGCTATAGTTGATTGCTTACCAGGGTTCCATATCTAGTATCATGATCCCACCTTTGCTACCAGTTCAGTAATGCACTGGGTGCTAGATAGGGGCTTGGACTGGGATAGGGCAGGGGGATCTGGAAGTCACTGAGAATCCCTCCATAGCAGGAGAGGTGCTGCCCGGCTCCCTGGCCCCACCACCACAGAGTGCAGGAAGCTTTCTCCTCACACTCCATGGGGGTGGAGTCTCTGCGAGCCACACAGTGTCCCTCCCCAATGGGTGAGGTGCTGCCCAGCTCCCTGGGACTGCTGCTGCCGCCACAGAATGCAGGGAGCTTTCTCCTTGCACTCCATAGGGGTCTCTTGGAGCACAGCATCACCCCCGGTGGGAGAGGCACTGCCCAGCTCCCTGGGACTGGCACCACTGCCACTGAGTTTTTCTAGACTCTGCTTGTGATCTAATATAAAAACATTCTTTCTCCATCTTCTTAGTCTTGTTCTTAATAGTTCAATTCCATTTCTAAAGGGTTATGGTCTGCAAATGTGTAAGGCAAAATTTCCACAGTCATTCTAGGCATCAAAATTCTTGATACCCAACATTAGTCGCTTCTTGAATAAGATTTATGCAGTTCCGAAAAAAGGTATACTTGCACATTTTGGGATTAAATTCTCTCCATGGGTCTACTAATGCCATTTGCTGGAAGATAGATGAAGCCGATTTTGGTAGCTTTACCCCTGTTTTTCTGTGGGTCTTATCCCACACTGGATCTAGAACTGCACTTAAATCTCCAATCATAATTAATTCTGCATCAATGAATTCAGCATGTTCCTGGAAAAATTTATCATAGACTCATTCTTTGGGGCATAAATATTTATTATGATCGTTTTTTTCCCACCAGATAGTTGAATTTTAATAACAACAAACCAGCCATCAATATCTTGAATTGATATTTCTACAATAAGATTTGGGTTTGTCAAAAAATGCAACTTTTTTTAAAACTTTGGCAGATGCCACAAAGTCTCCCTAATTTTTTTATAATTTAAAATATTTTCATGGTTTTGCTACATGTGGGTTTCTTGAAGACAAAAAATATCTGCTTGTATTTTTAAAAGTTGGTTAAATATCTTTGATCTTTTCGCTGGTACATTCAGACCATTAACATTAACCAAAAAGACCTTCAGTCTCTCCATATTGTCTAACCTGTACTTGCCCTGGTTTGGGCTAATCTGGTTGTGGTGGTTTTTCTGGAGGTTGTTTTGGATCTTGTCCTGGTGGTTCCTTAGAGAGTTGGTTCACTAGCTCTTGAACGTGTTCAAGAGTTTTGATGGTATGTCTTCCCCCTGGTAGCAGGACTTCAAGTGCAAAAGGAATTCTCCATCACTATGAGTTTCTGCCATAGAAAGTGGAATTGCACTCTTTTGAACAAAGTATTGCTAGTTAGATTTTAAAATATTTTATCTTCATGCTCGTTGATTTTAAGTGGCTCTGAGCAGCTTTTCTCCAATATAGAATCTCTTACCAATTTGCTGTTGAAGCTTATTAAGATGACTCTTGGTTGTTTTTTTTTTACAAATGTCAGCTTTGGAATAGATTCTATAAACCTTCTCAATTCTGATCTCTTCTTCTGAAAGATATTCTTGAAATAGATCTTTAGCCTATTGTCGAAGGTCTTGTTTTCCAAAGTCTTCAGAAAAGCCTCTCAGCCTTAAGTACCTCAACCTGATTTGGGTTTCCAAGACTTCAAATTTTCATTCTGCAGTGACTTTTCCAATATTTTAGATTTGTTATATCACGTTCCTCTTGCTGCACTTTGATACGGTCTTCTTCAATTCTCTTGGAATTAGATGCTACTGTTTTTTAGATCATCACCTCTATCTGAAAGTTCTTACTTTGTGTTTACAACCACTTGTCTTACTCCTGCAATTTCTTTACCTAGTCCTTCAATGAGAATATGAAGCTCTTTGGTATGTTTGTCAATACCTGTCAGAAAACCCATGATTATATATCTGCTGTGATTTAGTGTTTCTGTATAGCTCAATTGGTATGCCCTAAGGTAACACAGATGCTTATGTTTTGACACCCGTGTTGTATTTTATGCATGTTAATCTCCCCAAATATTCCTCACCTCCTCTCCCTTATTGCCCTCTATTTCCCTCCCCATCTGAATCCCTTAGTTTCCACATCTTCCCATCCATTGATGCCTGGATTGTTATCTCCATATTATGACTTCTTTTGAACTGTACCTGGTTCAAGTTCCCAGGAGAGGAGATCCCCCTTGAGCCCCTATTTTTCCTACCCTATGCTTTGTGCGTTAGTTCTATGTCTCCAATGTAGATGCTTGCATTTCTAATAAAGAAACTTCAAATCACAGAGTTTGCTTATTTAGAATTTGAAGACTCTCACAATACTCCTCATAATCTGTGATACATCAACGTGCTCATCTTCATCTTCTGGTACATCATTTTTTGCATTCCATATCCTTCGTTTCTCAGTAAGACATTAAGTCCATTAAACTTGCCTTCGTTGATTTTGTGAAGTTTCTGCATTTTACTGACATTGACAACATAATATATTTGCTGCTTATTAAAATCACATCCACTCATTCCATTAAAACCGCTTTTCAACAATCAAAAATATCAGTTGCATCGATCGTATATAGCCAATACAATTATCAATGTATTACATTGAAGATCAGTCAGAAAGTTCGTTAATTTTATAAGAATATGTCTATACTAGGGACAAAGCCCGTTGTCTCCAAGAATACAACGGGCGGTAGAGCTTGGCAGTGGAAAGAGGAAGGGGAGGAGCTGTCCAGTCTGTAAGGGCATGGGGTTGAATGTGTGTGTTGTGTGGGAGGTTATGGTGGCATGGTGGCAAATGAGGGTATTAAGAACCTGTAGTGTGGAATGTTCGTTGAGTGTGGGAGAGGACTGACCTTTGGGAATTTTGGCATAGTGGTTACACAGTGGTTACAGCTTTCCAGAGCCACGTTCTCAAATATGTGAAGGGAAAATCAGACTGGAGACTCTTCTTAGGGGAAGATTACATGGCAACCAATTCCCCCCAGTTCTGCGTCATTTCCCTTCTTGTGTGAATTAGGCCACATTCACCGAAATTCCCCTCTGCCCTAATACACATGGGGTAGTCACAGTAAACAGGTGTCCACCCTGTTCCTTCTGTCTCCCATATTTTCACTGTTGGTAAAATGTTATGTGCCCAAATGCTTATTTCATGGTTGCTCCTTAGAAGAACGGATTTTTGTACCCTATTGCTTACTACCCAAGGGAGTCTCAAAGCGGTTTACAAACACCTTTTCCATTAGTCTCCCCACAATAGTCAACCTGTGAGGTATGTGGGGTTGTGAGAGATCTGAAAGAACTGGGAATGGGCCGCAGTGACCCAGTAGGCCTCAGGTGTCTCAAAGCATTTTCCACTCATCTTCCCTTTCTCTCCCTATAGCAGACTCCACATGAGGGAGGTGGGGTAGCGAGCCTCACAGGGAAGCTGGCAACCCTAAGAGGAAGACTCTCTGTGCACAGCAGTCTTGACCTTAGTAAGGTTTTTTATACTGTTTTTTTTATTTGCCAGGCCACGGTTATTTGCCAGTTACTATTTCAGTTACTATGTGTCTCCAGACATTTACTTGTTCTCTATTTACAGTTTCAGGCTGTAAATATTTATTTAAATCTTCCTGCACTTTCCAGACTCACAGGACTGATGCTGGTCTACCTGTCTGCGCCCCAGAATACAAACAGTTGCTGGTAAGGGCTGGCCATAGCTCATAGGCCAGGAGGGACACTCCTGTACCACTCCCTACCAACTGCAGGCAAAAATGGCTCATTTGAAGGCTGGACTCTGAGGCATTGTATGATTTTGAAGTCCCACCTCCAAACCTCCAGGAATATTTCTAACCCAGAGGTAGCCAACTTCCAGGTGTGGCCTGGAGAGCTCCTGGAATTACAGCTCACTTGCAGAGTATAAAGATCAGCTCCCCAGGCAGAAAGGGCAACTTTGGACAGGGTTGTGGTAGAGAAGAAACATTTAAGGCTTCCCACACAGGTTGTTGTTGAATTGAAAGACTTGAGGCCTACTGCATAGGGTTTTTGTGCAGATGAAACAGGAGACAAAAGAGCCAGTTTCCTCTGCAGAATAACACTGTGCCTCAAATCTGCAGAGAGTTGCAAAGAAGAAAGACACATGGCTTGGCTGTGTCTAACCCCCGGCCAGAGCAGTATTTTAAGTGAGAAGGGGCTTTTCTGTGGCCTCCCTGTCAGGCAACTGTTTGGCAGGGGAAAGTCCCCCCCCCTCAAAAGGAAGGCCTTCAGGCTCCCCTGCATTGCTCTTGGAAAGGCCTCCCTCCCCTCAGTCAGGGCCTGTCAGAGGCTCCTTCACAGCAGGCCTGAAGGGGGGAAGGGAGTGCACTCTCCAGCCTCCTGCCAGCTCTGTCAGGGTTCTGAGGCAATTTGCAGTTGGACATGACAGTTAGAACAGCCTTGGGGCGAAAAGGGCTGGCGCAGCCTGTCCAAGCCTCTGTTCTCATCCCCCTTGGCAGCCCCACTGACCTCCTCTCCCTGCGGTGGTCAGGGGCAGACTGGCAGCCAGACTGGGCTGGGTGAATGGAATTTTGGTCTGTCCTGGTGAGAGGCCAATAGGAAGGCACTTTGCGTGCCTCCCCATTGGCTGCTTGGCCCTGGATGGACACTCAGAGGGACCAATCAGGAGCCGCTTTGCGGCTCCTGATTTTGCCCTCTGAATTTTTATCCTGGACAGGGCCCGCCCTAACTCCTCCCCAGGTGGCCTTACCCTTTTATTTAATAGGAGCGGTTAAAGATAGGAGCGATTAAAGATATGTGAAATTTATCTACTCATGCCCATGGTAGAAACAACTAGATAGATATATGTAGAATAACATTTTTTTTAAAACTTAGTACTAATTCATCCTGTGAAAGAACTAAAAAGTTATCAAATAAGGCAAATTAGGTCAAATTGGTATCCTGTTCATATCTTATCGCAAGAGCCTCTTGTGGCGCAGAGTGTTACAGCAGCAGAAATGCTGTCTGAAGCTTTCTGCCCATGAGGCTGGGAGTTCAATCCCAGCAGCCGGCTCAAGGTTAACTCAGCCTTCCATCCTTCCGAGGTCGGTAAAATGAGGACCCAGCTTGCTGGGGGGTAAACCATAATGACTGGGGAAGGCACTGGCAAGCCACCCCGTATTGAGTCTGCCATGAAAACGCTAGAGGGCGTCACCCCAACGGTCAGACATGACTCGGTGCTTGCACAGGGGATATCTTTACCTTTACCTTTTACCTCATATCATCATGTATAAAATATATTTGAAAAATAATTTTTAAAATATAAAATATACTGTCAGCTAAAAAACTGGGCGTGTTGCAATTCCACTAATAATATTTAAATTGTAACTCACTGGGGGAGTTGAGATCCCGAGGAAGTAGTATCTTAATCAGCTGTGCATAGGCACTGGTAGCAGTGTGGCTTGTAATGTTAGGGATTCCTTTGGCTTTAACTATTTTATAATCCATAAAGCAAAGCAGGTGGGGGAAGTCTTGCAAAAAGAGCCTTCAGTTCCCAGCATTATAACTGGTGCTTCAAAGGATTTTGTTTTGCTGTTTGCTTTGTGCCTGATTTATAACTCATTAAATAATAAATAATGTAGAGGTGAAAGGTAAATATACAGAAACACCATGGCAGTGATTTTAGTGACCTCCTACCTCTCTAGGTTGGAACTGGAAGCTCCATGGCCATCACAGGGGATAAAGTTTGATGGCTTCAAATAGCCCTTGTTAACCAAAGTAGACAAATTGCTGGGGTCAGTGAGATTGACTCTTAGTTCCCTGTCTGTGTTGGTTGCTCATATCAGGCGACCAGTGGATAGGAGGTCCTTTGAGGGAGATTGTGAGTCTGTCCCTAACATTAGGCAAGTTCTCTGAAGGGCTTAAGGAGGCAGTGGTGCACCCTTTCCTGAAGAAAACAGCGAGGGACTGGCAGGACTCCGCCAGCTACTGCCTGGTCTCACATCTTGCATTTCTGGGAAAGGCGGTTGAGCAGGCCACAGCAGATCAGCTCCTGCAGTTTTTGGAGGAAACTTTGGCCCTAGATCCATACCAATCTGGCTTTTGTCCTGGCCACAGATTATGTTGGTTGCCCTGACAGAAGATATCCAGCACCAGCTGTACTGGGGTGATTTGGCCATCCTCATACTTTTAGATCTGTGGGCCGCATTTGATGTGGTCAGTCATGTGCTGTTGGCCCACTACCTCACTATGGCCAGGATTAGGGGGACTGCACTGAAATGGCTGGTCTCCTTTTCTGGAACCAAACTCAGAGGTTTGCAGTGGGGGAGGAGTTGTCTAACCCCTTTGTACACCCATGTGGAGTACCACAGGGGATGATATTCTCCCACACACATTTCCATACCTATAAGCACCCTTTAGCCCAGCTGGTCTGGGGCTCTGGGCTGGAGTATCACCAATATGTGGATGACACCCAGTTCTACCTCCTGATGGATGGCCAGATAGACTCCCCCCAGAAAGATTTGCCAGTTGTTTTGGAAGCAGTTATCTGAAACTCAACCTCTCTAAGATGGAGGTCCTGTGGCTGGGTAGGAAGGGGCAGGATCAGGAAGCGTGCATCCTCCTGCCTGGATTGATTGCAATTAATGCCTGCACCAGTCGCCAGGACTTTGGAGGTGATCTTTGATATCTCCCTTTCAATGGAGGCTCAGATCATGAAAGTAGCCTGAATGGAACTTTTACACCTGCGCCAAACATGGCTACAAGTGCCCTACTTGTCCTCAGAACACTTGGCCACAGTGATCCATGCAATGGTCACTTCTGGATTAGACTTCTGTAACTCGCTCTACGCAGGCCTATTCTTGGCTTTGACCCAGAAATTGCAACTGATACAAAATGTGGCTGCGAGGGTTCTCATTCAGTCATCTTGGAGGACCCGTATCCAGGTGGTACTGCGCCACATGTAGTGGTTACTGGTTTGCTTCTAGATCAAGTTCAAGGTCTTGGTTTTGACCTTCAAGGCTATATGTGGCCTCGGTCCTACCTGAGGTACTTCTTATCTGCTTATGGCCCCCACAGTGCTCTTTGCTCTGCGAGCATGAATTTGCTGGTTCTCCTGGGCCCCCAGGCCATTTGCCTGGCCTTGACCAGTGCCAGAGCCTTTTTGGCCCTGCCCTCAACCTGGTAGAATGAGCCCCCAGAAGAGATGAGGGCCCTGATGGAGCTATGTAGATTCTGCAGGACCTGCAAGATGGAGCTCTTCCACCAGGTGTTTGGTTGAAGCCGAAGGGGAAGGGGAGTGCCTGGAGTTACTATGTGTCCCACAATACCTATGCTTTGCAGTCAGAACCCCCAGGTTCATATCATCCAGAGCCACTTGGATTGGTCCCAAGGCTGAAATAGCAGAGCAGTGTCTGAGAGAATTAAAGAAGTTTATGCCGCCATTTTATTGTAACAGAGTTTGTGGGGTTTATGGGTTTTATTGTGATTTTATTGATTTCATACTTGTAAACAGCCACGAGACATCTATTGTCGAGAGTGGCAGTATAGGAATTGAAACATAAATCCTTATCCATCCATGGTTCCTCTATATATTTGGGAAACTGCCCAGGGGGTCACTGGCCATACCCTGATTGGTCCAGCCCCTATGCGAACCACCCTACTTAGCTGCCCACTCACCTCTCCGGAAGCTTGGCCGCAGACAAGCCTGGCTGCCAGAGCCAACGCATCTCTGCTGCCCCAATGCTCTACTCAGCCAGCTCCGGCAGAGAGCAGGAACTGCTGGTTGTGGCAAGAAGGAGGTGGCAGTGGCAGCACTGCCGAGGAGGCAGCCACACCACTGCCAGTGACGCCCCCACACTGGAGACTGCCAAGAGGGTATGTCCGTGCTGGCAGAGCACCATAGGTGCTGGCAGTGCAGGGCCCCGAGAGGAAGCTGCGCCGCCCAGCCCAAGCCTCGGAGGTGCCAAGCCTCTGTCCTCCGGGAGGGGGAGGGTGGCCTGCCTGGCTCGTGCCCTCTGCGTCCTGCCTTCCTTCCTTCCTTCCTTCCTTCCTTCCTTCCTTCCTTCCTTCCTTCCTTCCTTCCTTCCCTCCCTCCCTCCTTCGTTCCTTCCTTCCTAACTTCCTTCCTTCCTTCCCTCCCTCCCCCCAAAATAAAGAAATGATCCAAAATAAAGAAACAGTTCAACGTGATGGCTTATTATCCATTTGCCAAGAATTCTTCTTTATCCTGAGAATATATGCGCAATCATCGTATTGAATTGTTAATAAAGTTCAATGTAAATAATAAATGTTTGACTCATCATCTGTCAACCACTGAGGAAAAAGCCAAAAAGGGGTCCGGATATTTCAATGTCCCATTTTCATTAACACTTTTCTCAGTGGCTAAACCTACACTGAAACCATCACATATTATAAAGTAATAATTAAATAGTGATGATGATGATGATGATAATAATGTTAAACTTTTGATTATAGAAGGTGTCGAGAACGACTAGTTTGGGCAGCGCGGGGGGTCCAGAGAAGGAGCGTGCGGACAGGAGCGGAAACCTAATAAAGGAAGATACAGAGGAAGAGATCCCGACAGACCCTCTTTGGATACGAAACTTACATAACATGATGTGGGGAATCAGTTCGCCAGGGGTGGGGGAAACGGTAGCACGGGGGCAGTCAGTACAAGCGGGGAGAGCAAGGGAGAAACCCAGGGCGGGGCGGTGGCGGAGAGATGCGGAGTCCTGGAAGGGCGAGGTCCACCAGAGAAGCCCGGAGGGTGGAGACAGGGGCTAGAGAGGCTACTTAAGGAAGCGTCAATGAGGAGACGGGGTTGGAGGCGTAGTGAAGGAACTACCCTGAACCCAGGAGCGGGAGAGAGAATACCGACTCCATTCTGAGACGCTGTTTCCTAACGATAAAGCCGTCTAGTTCCAGGTCTCCCTCACCAAACAACGTGGCGGACCCGAAGCGTGGCAAAGACCCGGTGGACCCTGACAGAAGGGAAACCCCACCTACTATTTAAATGAAAGTTCGATTCAGGTGTTCTTCAAACCTCACCATCACCAATGTCCTGAAGGCTCCCACTTTCCAGAAGGATTCTTCCACTGCTCATGGCCAAATCCCCACCTGCCCACCATACAGTCTAACTTTTAACAGCAACACTAGATGCCAGGTGCATCAGCATTTAACAATTTAAAGCGACCGCATCACAGATTACATGAAGGATCCCAGGCTGTATTCAAGCCACTGAGTCCCACTGTAGTAGCAATTTATTTATGCCCATCCTGCGGTTTGGAGTCATAATTATTGTTTCAGTCCAAAAGAACTGTAGATCCTCCGGGTCATATGATATTTCTTCAAAATGGCTCTGTAATGGGGCATCCTGTACTTCCAGCTTGAGGCAGGGCAAATGCTCCAACATTCTAACCTTAAGGGGCCGGGATGTCGTGCCCATATATATGAGCTGGCAAGCTGGCACAGGCTCCCCCATGTCTGTAGAGCAGCGGTTCTCAACCTTCCTAATGCCGTGACCCTTTAATACAGTTCATCATGTTTTGGTGACCCCCAACCATAAAATTGTGCAGTTGTTCTTTCACAGAAATTAAACCAAAACTGACCAATGGTGTGAAGATCCATGGTTCATGATTGTATAAAAATTGTATAGAAATTGGCAGGAGTGGTAAAAGTGGCTGCCCCCGCCAAGCTGCAACCCCTGTGAAAGGTCGTTTGACCCCCAAAGGTGTCCCGACCCCCCGGCTGAGAACCATTGCTGTAGAAGGTTTGGACTCGAAGGAATTCCCTGACTTTGTGCCCTGATGTAATTGCTGCAAGCACCGGCTGGCTTGAACCACTTTCTTTTCCTTTTGTCCTCAAACACTTAGAAATTGGTTAGCTTGGGTGCATCTGCAATCAATAATAGGGTCAGCCAATGCTCTTCAGGATCTTTCTGCAAACGTAGTGAAGAAACAGATCCAGGCACAGTCAGAGGTAAACTTGTGCGGCCCATCCCCAATGAAGAGTTTGACTTGAGCCATAAAGGTCTGATAATCCTCATGGAGCTTGTAAGTGGGCTTCATGTGCTCTTTGTGACATCACCTAATAGACAAATCTGATGCTTTTATATAAATCTAGGGAATGCTTGTGTTTTAGATATCATGCATGGTCATCATCCCATCTCTAAAAGACACCCAAGCAAAGCTAAGAAAAGGCCAGTCAAAGTGACCAGGGAGGCTATTCCATCTTGACGAGAAGACCAAAACATCTAGGAAGGGGGTTGCTTTTAGAGAAAAAACACATTAAAGGGGGATGATTGCATGAGATCCTGGACACTAAGCATTGCCATCCCTATCTAGTATTTGGATGGGAGACACCAAGGGGGTCCAAGGACCAATCCACAGAGGCAGATAATGGCAAAGTCCCTCTGAGGTCTCTTGCCTTGACAACCCTAAGGGGTTGCCATCCGTTGGTTGTGACTCGATGGCATTTTCCACCCATGCATATTCCAGAGAAAGTATGCAGAGAACTTTCTTCTCCCACTTACATCATCATGGAAATTGAGATTGCCAGAAAAAATCTATTGTTAGTGGGTTCCACACTATTATCAGCAAGTACTTCTGCCTGTCATGCCACCGTTTTAGATCTTGTTTCCGTTTATTTATGCTTGATTCTATTGTGCACTGCTTTGACCTCATTCCGTGAGAAAAAAGTAGCTCACAAGTTCTCAAGTAAATAAATAATGTATGGTATTCATTCTTGGTTTAAAAGGGGATTAAATAAACTCATGGAGGGTTGGTCTATCAATGATGCTTTAACGGAGCTTATGTACTCCAATGCTGGACACCCCTTATCTCACTGGCTGAGGCAGGAGAACAGTGGAGGGAGCTCTATTGCCTTTATGCTCGCATTGTGGCCTTCCATGGGTCCCATCCTACAACACAGCTGAGCAAGGGGGATACAGCATGACTCATGTTCTACATTCATAACTCTGAATGCCATTATCAAAATAATTAAGATGTAAGTTTGCAAAGACTGGTGAGCATGTGCTGGGAATATC
This sequence comes from Paroedura picta, assembly GCF_049243985.1. Classification (NCBI taxonomy): domain Eukaryota; kingdom Metazoa; phylum Chordata; class Lepidosauria; order Squamata; family Gekkonidae; genus Paroedura; species Paroedura picta. The sequence goes on from NC_135382.1 coordinate 2,548,517, forward strand.
CCTGAGGATCGATGTTTATTTTTAAATCGTGCCATTCCGCTTCAGGGTGTATGTAGCTGGGTTGGTTAGCTGGTGGCCCAGAGGCCAGGATTTGACTCCTGAAGCAAGTTTCCCTGGCACCTGGCATTAGACCAAATGTTAAACTAGACGTGGTTATGGATTCACATAGAAGGGGGAAAACAGGACATTGCTGGGCATTGTGTTTTATATATACATATATAGATATAGATATATGTAACATGCGTTATCTTACAGTCTCCTGTACATTCTGGAAAGGCAAATGGCCACAGCTGGTCTCCCGCTTTCAGGAAACTCTCAGTCCTGCTCTCCCCGATGTGGGGGCTTCATACTCTGTGAGCACCTGGACTCCTCACCAATGATGCTGAGGACGGCTTTATTCTGCAAAGGGGCTGAATGGGGAAGTGTCCGGTAACTCCATCCCCACGCTAGGATCTGTACCATCGTGGCCCCCCAGGAATACAAAAACTGGCCATCCCTGTTTATCCTAAGAGAAGCCTGGGTAAGATAAAAGAGTGAGGTGGGGGTCAATGTGTGCTCCTCTCCTCTCTCTTTCCTTCTCTCCCCCTCTCCTTCTCTCTTTTCTAAACAAGCTAAGAGTTTTTATAATTCATCACCTGGCTGACAGATGAGTTCTGCTGGAGAATATTAGAAAATGTCTCAAATCTCATATATATGCTAATGGTATGCTGAGAGTGGTTGCTGGTGTGCTGGAGTTTTTAATCTGTCTCGAACACTGTGGAAAGTGGAGGAGACAAGCCATTGCACTCGACAATTTATGATCAAACAACTGAATTGTAAAGAAAGAAGGACATGCAGAAAGGGAGAGTAATTTTCTGATTTAACAGCGTTGTTACTACAAATAAAGAAATCTTGATTTTGACTGCACTCGACGTTAAATGAGTTTCCTGCACCCTACTCTGAATTTTTCATTTCCAGATTTGTATGAAGAACCCTGCTTAGATACAAGTGACAGATGAGGCACTGATTGCATATGGAAATCAAATGTGTATAATAAAGCCATCTTCTGTTTATTAAATAAACACATGTAGATGACTTCAGTGGAGAATGCGCTGATAATTTCTTCATTGTGTTCCAGTTTCTGCAAGTCAGAAAGAATCTTATTTAACAACTGCAAATGGCTCGTTGGTAGCTTTTTCTGTTTATTAACTTATAACAAACCAGAGGGCTTAATGTATGGCATTTATAAACATTTCCTTTAGATTCTTGATTCCATGATTTAGCTGTAACATTACTGTAAATGAGTGTTCACACCATTACATTTTCTGTCATATTAACATTTTCCATACAATGTTACGGTATCATTATGGGAATGACAAAGATTAGCCATGGAGTGACTTCAGTATTACTCTAGGATGTTGATGTATTTGGTATGAGGCTGAAACATTTAGTGTTCCTGATCTGCAATCACACAATTGCCACCTTGTGTAGCGGGGGGAAACAGGCCAGGATGTGGCCACCACAGGGACGAAATGCCAATACTTTCCACTTGACTGAAGAGCGGTGTTTTCATGCTTTCTCCATTGGCAGAACGGCAAGTCTGCTGACTCACAGCATGGTATTCCTGTGCACTGCAAAGGATCCTGGGACAATCCTCAAAGCCATTTCAGAAGGGACTGTGTTGCTTTATTGGTTGAAAATATTTATTTCCTGCCTTACCTCCTTGAAATTAAGGTGGCTAAGAAAGGCATATGCATAACAATAATGTAATAGGTCAGTAAGAAAGAATAAAACAGCGTGCCCAGTCTGCCAAACACGGTGTGGAGTGGAAAGTGCCATACTGTTGCAGCTGACTTATGGCGAACCCCTCGTAGGGTTTTCAGGGCAAGCGATGTTCAAAGGTGGTTTGCCATTGCCTGCCTCTTCGGAGCAGCCCTGAACTTCCTCAGGTCTCTGATTTGGGGAGGGACACGGAGTTTGCAGCTCTCTGCCCTCAACTGGAGAGAAGGAGAGAGTGTTTCGTAAAGGGAACCGCCTCTAAGGGCCAGCCACTGCCTGCCTTGAAGTCCTGAAACTGTGCCAAGATTCTAAAGCGGCAGGGCATTTTGGATTTGTAAAAACTTTACATAGACATTATGGGTTGCCGTCCCTATGGAAAGACATGGAAGCCTATGTGCAAGGATGCCCCTTCGGCCTCACAGCTAAGAAAGCGGGAGGGAAACCGCGAGGACTACTCCAGCCACTGGGACCCCTTCTGTGCCTTGGAAGGAAATAACAATGGATTTTATTACAGACTTTCCCCCTAGCCACGTTTGGGTGGTGGTGTATGCATTCTCAAAACAGGCATACTTCCTCCCATGCACCTCTATCCCCATGGCCCCGAAACTTGCCTCCCTGTTTGTCCAACACGTGGACAAACTACATAGTATCCCACCATGATGCCTTTCGGATGGAGGGTCTCAGATCATTGCTGAGTTCTGGTGGGAGCTTTTAAAATTCCCATGGATAGAGCAGACCCTCACTTCCCGGTATCACCCCAAGACAAATGGGCAAATGGAAAGGGTCAACCAGGTTTTGGAACAATACTTACGCTACTTTACAAACTATCAACGGAATGACTGGGCATCCCTGCTCCCGCTAGCAGGATTCACTTACAATAATGGGGTCCAGGCCAATACAGGGGTCTCCCCATTTAAGGTGGAGTACGGGACAATTTTACAGCTGCTCCAACCAGGAACCTGACTCCTGAGAGTCCCCCTGATCTGAAGGCATGGGCTGCCCATATCCTGGAGTCCTGGTCAAATTTGGTGGACTCTCTGGAGACAGACAAAAAGGATTACAATTGTCAAGCAGACAAACATCATAGTCCTATGTCCCGGTGGAAAGTGGGGGATGCGGTTTCTCTCTACCAAGCTCCTTCATTGTCAGCAACCCTCCTGGAAATTGAGCCCACAGTTTGTGGGACCTTTTCGCATCTCCAGGATTGTAAATGAGGTGATCGTAGGGCTGGACTTGCCAAAAACTTACAGAAATGTACACCCTGTGTTTCATTTCAGCTTGTTGTGGCAAACTCCTGAACCGGACCCCGCCCCGAAGGCTCCCATACCAGTGTTTCTGGATGAACACACCAACCATGAAGTACATCAAATCCTTGATTCTAGGTGGCACCATGGAAAATTGCAGTACCTTGTGGATTGGAAAGAACACCCTATGGCAGGGGTTGTCAACCTGTGGTCCTCCAGATGTTCATGGACTACAATTCCCATGAGCCTCTGCCAGCATTTGCTGACAGGGGCTCATGGGAATTGTAGTCCACAGACATCTGGAGGACCACAGGTTGACTACCCCTGCCCTATGAGACACAAGGAGTGGGTGGAAGCCATGTTAGAGCCCCTAGGCTGATATGGGAGTTCCATGTGGCTCATCCACAGGAACCCACTTTGCCTGTCTCAGCAGTGTGTGTGTGTGTGTGGGGGGTGAGTGGGAGGGGCCTTGGGGAGCAGGATGTCAGAAACCCACATGCGTTTCTTCCATGATTTAATAGTTTGCCATGCCTAAGCAAGAATGAATTATCTTTGTAGTTCTCAGAGTACACCAGATGCCCTAACATTCCTCACTTCCCTTTCCTCTTGCACATCCATTTGATCTCCTTCCTTCCTGTCGTTTTCTCAACCCTAGTAGTTATCAAGATGTTGTGACTTTCCTGACATAGTATCTGTTTTATGTTCCGAGGAAGGAGGGCAACTCCCCTCGACCCTACATATGTTCCCATTTAATCTGTACATTAGTTCTGACTATGCCTTTGGTGTAGTAACTTGCTTTGCTCTAATACAGAAACTTTTCTAAAGAAGGTTTGCTTTTCTTGGAGTGAATGAAGAATGTCACAATAACCAGGCTTGGTTTCAAAGCAGAGTTTCAGCAACCGTTAAGTCTAGAGGCTCCAATACCAGAATTTGAAAACTTGGTAATCCAAGACAAGCCTCACTTGCAGGGCCAAATATATAAACTGTTATTAAGGTATGAGACGGAAATGGAACGGGTTAAGCCATGTATGATTAAATGGATGCAAAATATTGAGACAAATGTGACAATGGAATAATGGGAACTAATATGGTCTAGAATACCTAAGTATACTAATAGTCAAATACTTAAAAAAATGGTATAAAATGTTTTACAGGTGGTATGTGATACCAAAAGTGATCACCAAAATTGCTAAAAACTGTGATAACAAATGCTGGAAATGTGATGATAAACTAGGTTCTTTCTTTCATATGTGGTGGAGATGTGAAAAAGTTTACAAGTTCTGGGCCAAAATACACACCAGTATGCAGAAAATGTGGGGTTTTAGATTTCCTATGAAAGCTGAATCTATGTTACTAAGGGGCTTTCCGCACCGGGATCCTTGTAGCAAATTGTTTGCTGAACAAAAAAATCGCCATTTAAAATAGTGGAATTCGTCGTTATGCATACCTGCCTTTGTAGTGGAATCCAGTTGCGTTTCTATCGTTTCCCACAGGCTTCCGGTCTCGGCAAAAATCGCTAGAAAGGAAGCGCTATTGCCGAGCTCGTCCCGCCCCTGGCTGTCAAGCAGCCAATGGGCGGCCGTTAGCATGCTCCCAAACAGCCCCTTTCCCTTTAAGAAAGGTTAAAAAAAAAAAAAAACACGTTGCAACGAATATGCGTTGCTTCGTTGCAACGGAGAGACCCATCCAGCTGGCAGGTGAGTTTGAGCTGCCGTTTCATCATTGCCACGCTCCCCCCGAGTGAAACCCCACCCCCTCAAGGGCGAGATTTTCGGCCGAAAACAGTGTGAAAAATAAAGGGAAAATACATCAGCAAACGGGCTTCTCTGTTGTTTGTGCTTAGTGACTAAACAGCTCTGGGGAGGGACTGAAGCTGGGGAAACCTCTAAACGGAGGCTCGCCGGTGCGTTGATCTCTGCTCGCTCGGAGAAAAAAAAATGGCGATCGCTTTGCCGGAAGATCAGAGGAGAGAGCCAGGGGGAGGGACTTTGTAGAAACCACAACAATGGTAACGCACAGAACTTTCCCACTAGTGTTGCAGATTGGTTGCAGGAGTGTAGCGCTTTCCGGAGGGTGAATCCACTTTTTGGGATTTCCCTGAAAGCGCTACAACGAAGCGCTTTTTGCGGATCGGTTTCAGGTGTGTGGCAGATTGTCAACGACGTTGTGCATAATGGCAAAACTGTAGCGTTTTCAATTGGCAACCATTGTGCGATTTTGAAGGAGTGCGGAAAGCCCCTTAGTATACCTCCGCAGTGCCTCCCAACTCACACACAAAGTTTATTCTTCTACGCGACGACGGCAGCAAGATTAGAATTGGCCAAGAAATGGAAAACGCAATAACTACCTTCGATAGAAGACTGGTTGAACAAATTAGCTGACTTTGCCAAGATGGCCAAACTGACACTGCTAGTCAATGGAAGAACAGAAGAGGCCTTTGAAGAACAATGGGGCCCTTATCTGAATTATTTAAGAAAATAATCTAAAAGGGGATTGAAACGGGGAATTAAGTGTATCAAATGAAGAGCATAATCTATTGTTTTCTGTATTAATAATGTAGATTACTGTACCATCTTCAATTTTGGAAAATAAAATTTAAAAATTGCTATAAAAAAATAAATAACCAGGCTTGGTTTCTGACATCTGATGAGACTTGGCTAGCCTGGGCCATCCATGGGCACCCTTACCCAAATAAATTTCTTTATACACCTTCCTGAATTCAAAAAGTGAAGGCACTCTCTGGATCTATCCTGGTACGCCATTCTAAAGGACTGAGCCTGTCATAAAGAACGATTACAATCTAACCACTGTCAAATGGACAATTCTCAGAGAGGGCTTTACAAGAAGAGTGGCTGAAGAGAGCAGCTGGCATGTGAGAGGTGTGGTTGGACATTCATACAGTCACATGGTGATTTTACCAAACTGGATCCAAAGAAGAGGAAATTAACTTTAAAAGAGTTCTTGAAGGAATAATGCAAGATCTTGATCTATGTATAAAAATGATTTCAGTAACTATTTCCCATAGTAATCACAAACACACATGCATACCAGCTGGAAGGTGTCCTTGATAAAACTTAAAAAGGGAAGAAATTGGGAGGTTTTAGGACATACAGATGACCCTCAGGTATACTACTGTGGACAAGAATCTCGCAGAAGAAATGAAGTAGCCTTCATAATCAATAAGAGAGTAGGAAAAGCAGTCTTGGGATACAATCCCCAAAATGACAGAATGAACTCAGTTCGAATCCAAGGCAAACCATTCAACATCACAGTAATCCAGGTCTACGCCCCAACCACTGCTGCTGAAGAGGATGAAGTTGATCAGTTCTATGAAGCCCTACAACACCTTATAGAAGCAACGCCCAAAAATGATGTGCTTATCATCATGGGGGATTGGAATGCTAAAGTAGGAAGCCAAAAGATAACCGGGATAACAGGCAAGTTTGGCCTTGGAGTACAAAATGAAGCAGGGCACAGGCTGGTAGAATTTTGTCAAGAGAATACAATGGTCATAGCAAACACTCTTTTCCAACAACCCAAGAGACGACTCTACACATGGACATCACCAGACGGTCAACACAGAAATCAGATTGACTATGTACTCTGCAGCCAAAGATGGAGAAGTTCTATACAGTCAGTAAAAACAAGACCAGGAGCTGATTGAGGTTCAGATCATCAGCTTCTTGTTGCAAAATTTAGGCTTAAATTGAAGAAAGTAGGAAAAACACTAGGCCACTCAGGTATGAACTAACTCATATCCCCGACGAATAAGCAGTAGAGGTGACAAATAATTTAAGGAATTAGATCTGATAGACAGAGTGCCTGAAGAACTTTTTTTTATATATATTATTTTTATTTTTGTTGTATATAAGCACTTACAAAAGAGAAAAAGAGAAAAAGAAACAACCAGCTGAGCAAGTAATTATTGATACATGTAAAGGTATAGTCTGTTATTATCTTAAAGAATAGAGAAAAAAAGAAATAGCCAAGTAATTAATACTTATAAGGGTACAATCTATTATTATCCCAAATAATATATAGTCAGTTCCCATCGTATATCAGCCTTAACCTAAAGGTTACTGCTGCCTTTCCTAAGAGAGACCAAGTAATTGCTCCACTGTTCATCACATTCTTCAGGTGGTCGCAAAAGGTGAAATTGTGCTCTTTTCCATGATGTATCTGTTGGCAGGTCTTGAAGTATTTGTGTTTCTTTTTTGTTGTCAGGTCGCAAAGAGATATCTCTTGATTGCTTCCTGTGTGCAGTCGCCTTTGAGTAGACTCTGTTTATTTTGTTGATCTGAATCACTTCCTGCTCGAAATAGTCTTCCAGGCTTTCGGTGCTTTCATTCCTTAAATCTGTTTTCCCAAATTCTTCCAAGGTCCTTTTGATTTTTACGTTCCTAGCTCTCTCCCACTCCTGTTGATTAACTTCCAGACATTGAATTCTCATTTGATATATTGTTGGCTGAGTTGTGTTTTCATCAACTGTTTTTTTCAAATGGTCGATTTTGTCTAAGAGCTCTTTCTTAGTGTCTTGGATTTCCTTTTCCACCTTGTTGACTGCTTTCAGTATCTCTGAGTTCCCTTCACATAACAAATGAAGAAGCTGTACCTTAGTTAATTTTTCCATAGTTCTAAGAAGTCACAGATTATAAGGTCTCGCAGAGTTCGGGCGATCCAAAATAATCAATTTGTCGATCTCCTTATCAAGTCAGCATCCCCCACTGAACTCTCTCCAACAAATCTTTAAACTCTCTCTCTTCTTTAAGCTCTTTCTTTCTTTGTTTAACAAGTGTATTTATCTGGCTTGCCTCCTGTCCGAAGAAACGATTCCCTTGTAAATTGGTTAAGGGGGAGGAGGAGGGCTGGTGCCTGGCTCCAAAGAGTGGGAAAACAAACAGAAAACTCACAGTCTTTACGCCGCCAACCTTCGCAGACTTCGGCTCCTGTCAGTCTGGTAAGAGATAATCTGGGAAGAATGCAGGATCAGCTGGTCATTTCAGGCTTAGAAAGTTATTTACGACAAAGACACCGTCATGACCTTGAGCACAGGCAGCATCAATCCGGAGAACTCAGTCTCCGCAGATCTGTCGGACCCTCAGGATGCCGTTCCTGCTTCCTGGGGCGACCAACGAGCGAGATTTGCGTATCTGCTCAGGTCTGCCAGGTGCATTTGCTCCTGACCCTCTGCTTGGCTCAAGAGCTCAGCACAGACCGGGCTAGCATGGCGCCATCTTCAGTCATTCTCTGCCTGAAGAACTATTGACGGAGGTTCTCAACATAGAACAAGTGGTAGCAACTAAAACCATCCCAAAGAAAAAGAAATACAAGAAATCAAAATGGCTGTCTGAGGAAGCTTTACAAATAGCTGTGGAGAGAAGGGAAGTGAAAGGCAAGGGAGAAAGAGAAAGATACACCCAATTGAATGCAGAATTCCAGAGAAAAGCTAGAAGAGATAAGAATGCCTTCTTAAATGAACAGTGCAAACAAATAGAATAAAACAATAGAAAGGGGAGGACCAGAGTTCTTTTCAAAAAAATTGGAGATATGAAGAGAACGTTTCATGCAAAGATGGGTATGATAAGGGACCAAAATGGTAGAGACCTAAGAGAAGTAGAAGAGATTTTAAAAAGGTGGCAAAATTATACAGAAGAACTATACAAGGGCGCACTTAACATCCCTAATAAGCACGATGGGGTAGTCACTGACCTGGAGCCAGATATCCTGGAATGTGAAGTCAAAATGGCATTAGGAAGTCTGAGCAACAATAAAGCTAGTGGAGGTGACAGCATTCCAGTTGAACTATTTAAATTCTTAAAAGATGATGTAGTAAAAGTGCTACACTCAATATTCAGCAAATTTGGAAAACTCAACAATGGCCACAGGATTGTAAAAGGTCAGTTTACATTCCAATCCCAAAGAAGGGCAATGCCAAAGAATGTTCAAACTACCGCACTATTGCACTCATTTCTCATGCTAGTAAAGTTATGCTCAAAATCCTACAAGCTAGGCTCCAGCAATATGTGGACCTAGAACATCCAGAAGTACAGGCAGGATTTCGAAGAGGCAGAGGAACTAGAGATCAAATTGTCAATATACGCTGGATCATGGAGAAAGCTAGGGAGTTCCAGAAGAACGTCTACTTCTGCTTAATTGACTATGCTAAAGCCTTTGATTGTGCGGAGCACAACAAATTGTGGCAAGTTCTTAAAGAGATGGGAATAGGCTAGATATCAGGAAAAAAATTTCACAGTCAGAGTAGTTCAGCAGTGGAATAGGCTGCCTAAGGAGGTGGTGAGCTCCCCCTCACTGGCAGTCTTCAAGCAAAGGTTGGATACACACTTTTGCTGGATGCTTTAGGATGCTTTGGGTTGATCCTGCGTTGAGTGGTGGGAAATAATAATAATAATAATAATAATAATAATAATAATAATAATAATAATAATAATAATAATAATAATGAAAATATTGGTGTAGATGGTTTTTCCTACCTAAATATAGAACTTTACATTTGTCCCAATTGAACTCCATTTTATTCAGTTTAGCCCACTTCTCGAGCCTATCAAGATCGTCCTGTATTCTGATTCTGTCTTCTGTTGTGTTTGCTACCCCTTCCAGTTTAGTATCGTCTGCAAATTTATTAAATTCCCCCCCTAATATTGATGACATCCCAGACAGAACCTCTAGGTCAGCTGGGCAAGAGGATGCATAAAGATGTTAAATAGTACTGGGAAAAAAATGGTTCCCTGTGGGATCCCACATACGAGGGCATGCCACTGGGAAGTTCTCTCCCTTAACAGCACCCTCCGTCCTGGACCTTGGAGAAAAGATTGAAGCCATTTAAGGGCTGCACCCTAAATCCCCACATCAGCTAGGTTCTGGGCTAGTATCCCATGGTCGACAATGTCAAATGTTAATTCCAGTGAAAACAGCAGTGCCAACCTGCCTAGATAACGCTGTCTCTGGAGAGCATCTGTGAGGGTGACCACAGTCATATCCAACCCATGGCCAGTTTGGAAATCAGACTGGAACAGCTAAAAATTTGATGTTTCATCGAGGAAACTCTATACGTTTATTGCACACTTAACCACCTTATCCAGAAATGGCAGATGAGAAACTGGGTGACCCCCAAAGAGTGTTACACTGTGAAAACTCCAAAATACTGGTAATCCCCAAGGGCCTGGCTGCCGACTGGTGGAATGACTTGCCAGCTGAGGTCTGGGCCCTATCCAAGCTGAAAAATCCCAAAGGGCCTGCAAGATGGCCCTCTCCCATGAGGCTTATGGCTGCGGGAAACCCAAGCACAATGCAAGGCCAGAAAGACCCCCCCCCTTCCCTATCTATCTCTGTAACCATCTTGACATTCAAAATCTGGATATAAGATCTGTCCCAACATTTTTCTGACCTAGTGGTCAGATTCGGGGCTTTCGGGTGGGTTCTTTTCAGTTAATAATTTTTTAAATTACTGTTGATTTTTTAAATATTTATCCTGTAAAGGTATCCCCTGTGCAAGCACTGAGTCATGTCTGACCCTTGGGCTGACACCCTCTAGCATTTTCTTGGCAGACTCAGTACGGGGTGGTTTGCCATTTCCTTCCCCAATCATTACAGTTTTACCCCTCCCCCCAAGCTGGGTACTCGTTTTACCGACCTCGGAAGGATGGAAGGCTGAGTCAACCTTGAGCTGGCTGCTGGGATTGAACTCCAAGCCTCATGGTTAGAGCTTCAGACAGCATGTCAGCTGCCTTACCACCCAGCGCCACAAGAGGATCTATTTATCCTGAATATCTGTTTAATTGATGTTAGCTTTCCTAAGTCTGTCCTAGAGAGGAGCAGCCAATAAATAGTAGTAGTAGTAGTAGTAGTAGTAGTAGTAGTAGTAGTAGTAGTAGTAGTAATAGCAATACTTGGATGGGTCAGATGGATGCAGGACCAGCTTTTTTTCAAAAGTAGTCTGACTAAGGCCTCCTTTAATCTCTCCAGAAAAGTCCCTGAAACCAGTGATAGATTAATAATCTCCAAGAGAGGGTTCCAGGTCACCTCATCACTCCTCCAATTATGCACAGGGCTAGCCCGACCTAGCCCTGCCTGCACCCTTGGGAGTCCCAGGACTCCAGAAGAACCCGTGTTTCATTAATCTTCCGAGGGGCTGGGTCTGGCCGGGCCCTGGATGGCGGCGACATTGGGCATAAAAGGGGATTTTCCCTGAAGACCTGTTGCCTCCATTTTGGGCATTCCAGGCCGTGCATAATGGGTCCAGGTTAGGGCCCTGGCCCTGGTGAAGGCCAAACACACTTTCCTTGGGCTGGGGATCACCAACAGGTTTGCATTTGCAGGCCAAAGATCCCTATGGGGGGGGCATAAGGTGACAAGCAGTCCCTCAGGTATCGGGGCCCCAGACTGCGAATGGCCTTGAAGGTCAATACCAAAACCTTAAACTTGATCCGGGAATGCAGTGAGAAACCAGTGCAGCTATCTCAGCAGAGGCTGAATGTAGGCCCTCTAAGATGTCCCTGTGAGGACCATAACAGCTGCGTTCTGCACCAGTTGCAATTTCTGGGCCAAGGATAAGAGGAGGCCAACATAGAGCAAGTTACAGAAATGAGGTCTGCAAGTGACCATTGCATGGATCACTGTGGCTAGGTGTTCAAAGGTAGGGTGCTAGTTGTGTTGTCTAGTGTAGGGAGGATGAGAGCGACCACCTGCCCCCTCGATCCCTGTCTGTCTTGGCTCCTTAAGGGGAGTGATGGATGAATAGGTGATCAGCTCAGGGACATCATCAACTGCTCTCTCCAGTTGGGGGAGTTCCCTGAGGCGTTGAGGGAGGCAGTGGTATGCCCCCTCCTCAAGAAACCATCTCTGAGCCCGCATGACCCCATAGGCTACCGCCCAGTAGCACACTTAGCGTTCCTGGGTAAGGTGGTGGAAAGGGCTGCAGCGGACCAGCTCCTAGCGTTCCTGGAAGATACTTCGGCGCTCGATCCATACCAGTCTGGCTTCCGTCCTGGTTATGGGGTTGAGACGGTGTTGGTCTCCTTGTTGGATGACCTTCGCCACCAGCTTGACCGAGGCGGCTCTGCTGTGCTAGTTCTTCTAGATCTGTCAGCTGCATTTGACGTGGTCAATCACGAGCTGCTAGCGAGCCATCTCGCCGTTACGGGGATAAGGGGTACAGCCTTGCGCTGGATACGCTCCTTCCTCCAAAACCAGACACAGAGGGTAGCTGTGGGAAAGGAATTATTGGGCCCTTACCGGCTCCCTTGTGGGGTCCCACAGGGCTCGTTGCTCTCTCCCACATTATTCAACATCTTATGCACCCTCTGGCTCAACTGGTGTGGAGTTATGGGCTGGGTTGCCATCAGTATGCTGATGACACCCAGCTCTTTCTCCTTATGGATGGCCGCCCGGACTCTCCCCCGGGACCATTCACCAGATGTTTGGAAGCAGTGGCTGGATAGCTCGAGCAGAGTTGCCTGAAACAACCCCTCCAAGACGGAGGTCCTGTGGTTGGGCCGTAGGGGAGCAGACCAGGAAGCACGCTTGGCCTCTCTGGCCGGGACGCAACTTAAGATCACGTCTCAGGCCAGAAATTTGGGGGTGACCATTGATGCCTCACTAACACTCGAGGCACAGGTCAAACAGGTAGCTGGCCAGGCATTTTTCCATCTCCACCAGGCTCGGCTACTAGCGCCCTATCTGTCCTCTGAACACTTGGCCACAGTGATCCATGCGACCGTCACCTCCAGATTAGATTTCTGTAACTCGCTCTACACTGGCCTGCCTTTGGGCTTGATCCGGAAACTGCAACTGGTCCAAAATGCGGCTGCTAGGGTCCTCACGGCTACACCTTGGAGGGCACATATCCAGCCAGTGCTGAGGCAGCTACATTGACTACCGGTTATCTTCCGGATCAAGTTCAAGGTTTTGGTTTTGATCTTTGGTCTGGGCCCAGTGTATATGAGGGACCACCTATCGCCCTACGCCCCCCGCTGGGCCTTACGCTCTGCGGGGGCTAACCTATTGGTTATTCCCGGTCCCAAGCCTGGCCTCAACCAGGGCCAGGGCCTTTTCAGTCCAGCCCCAACCTGGTGGAATGAGCTCCCGGGTGAACTGCGGGCCCTGCGTGAATTGTCATCATTCCACAGGGTCTGCAAGACGGAGCTTTTCCACCAGGCTTTTGGCTGAAGCCGGGCAGCAAGAAGATCTAGCCCCCCTCACAAATGTGACAGTTGCATCTGTCATCTGCCCCCTCCCTTTCCCGTCTTAGTGGGTGTGGAATTGGGTTAGCTATATTGAATTTTGTCGCCATTCTTGTCATAACTTTTGTATTAATTGTATTATGTTTTATTGTGCTTTTATTGTTTTAGGGGATTGGTTTTTATGTGACCCGCCTCGAGCCTCCGGGGGAGGCGGGATATAAACAAAACAAAACAAAACAAAACAAAACAAAACAAAACAAAACAAAACAAAACAAAACAAAACAAAACAAAACAAAACAAAACAAAACAAAACAAAACAAAACAAAACAAAACAAAACAAAACAAAACAAAACAAAACAAAACAAAACAAAACAAAACAAAACAAAACAACAATAGGCTAAAAATGCTGTACCGGCTACTCTAGTGACCTGCGCTTCCATTGATAGGGAAGCATCAAGAATCACTCCCAGATTCCAGGCCTCAGGTGTGATCTTAACTTGTACCCTGGCCAGGTTGGGAAGACACGCTTCCTGGTCTGGCTCCTTCCCCCCCAACCACAGGATCTCATCTTGGGGTGGTTGAGTTTCTGGTGACTCAGCTCTAACCATCCAGCTCTGTGGGAAATGTTTCTGGGGGAGTGGGGGGGGGAGTCCAAGTGGCAGTCCATCAGGAGATAGAGCTGGGTGGCATCCACAAATTGGTGACAGCCCAAACCATAGCTTTGGATGAGAGGGTGCATATAAATGTTTAGTCAAGTCAAACTTTAATGCACTAGGCCATAGGTCATAACAAGATCAAATGCACAGTAAAATTGTTCAATACAGTAGATTAGTTTAAAACAAACACAGATCTATCACAGTTATTAACTAAACAGAGTAGTTCAAGTTCAAGTCAAACTTTATTGCACTAGGCCATAGGCCTTCGCAAAATCAGATACAATAAAACTGACTTGACTAAACAGAGTAAAAATCACTTTTAACCCATACACTCTGCTCACCAGCTATTCAGAAAGTCCACCATATTTGCCACAAGGCCAGCCCAAATCTTTCTTGTGGCCAATGCAAAGGTGGTGACCTTTTGTGTCACAAATAAATCCATATCAAAAAGCAAATACCTTAATTTATCATGAGCTGATGAAAATGCCCCTAAATAATTGTATTTAGAATTTTCCTCCTTGTAGAGTGCACAGTCCAATAGATAATGTGGAAGATCTTCAACTATTGAGTTCCCACAGATACAGAGATGTTGTGAAAGAAGAATTTAAGCATATCTCTCACTCAAGACAGAAGCGAGCTTTGACTGAAGTCTCAAGGCCGAAAATGCTCCCCTTAGCTTGCTTATGTTTATGTTAACCAGAGCCAGGGCTTTGCTGTCATCTGGGACACTGGAACGTGTAATAATGCCATCTATGAAGGCATATAGATTGGGAAGAAATGAAGATAGTGACAGATTTTATTTTCCTGGGCTCCAAGATCACTGCAGATGGGGACTGCAGCAAAGAAATTAAAAGACGCTTGCTCCTGGGGAGGAAAGCTATGGCACATCTAGACAGCATCCTAAAAAGCAGAGACATCACCCTGCCAACAAAAGTGTGTTTAGTCAAGGCTATGGTCTTCCCAGTTGCAATGTATGGCTGCGAAGGTTGGACCATAAGGAAGGCCGAGCATCAAAGAATTGAGGCTTTTGAACTCTGGTGCTGGAGAAGACTCTTGCGAGTCCCTTGGACTGCAAGGCGAACAAACCGGTCAGTCCTAGAGGAGATCAACCCTGACTGCTCTTTAGAAGGCCAGATCCTGAAGATGAAACTCAAATACTTTGGCCACCTCATGAGAAGGAAGGACTCCCTGGAGAAGAGCCTAATGCTGGGAGCGACTGAGGGCAAAAGAAGAAGGGGACGACAGAGAATGAGGTGGCTGGATGGAGTCACTGAAGCAGTAGGTGCAAACTTAAATGGACTCCGGGGAATGGTAGAGGACAGGAAGGCCTGGAGGATCATTGTCCATGGGGTCGCGATGGGTCGGACACGACTTCGCACATAACAACAACAACAATGAAGGCAGAAAGTGGCCCTTTAATTTCTATGGCAGAGTTAGAACACTGATGGCTAAAATATTCTGTAGTAGGCAGCATATTGTTCTCCCCCCATTTTAGTAGGATTAGGTGTGCACAGGCCCTAAAAGAGGGAAGTCCAAGCTCTGTGCTCATCAAAATGGCTGGGGACCTTTTGGGAAGATGTAAGACACATCTCATAAAGGTATTCTAAATAGATTCTAAGTTGCTGAGAGCTTGCTCTTTCCTATCCCAAACTTCAATGCTATACAGTAAGCTAGAGATGATTTTATTTGTAAACAGTTTCATAGTTGGATCTCTTACGCTTTGTAAGAAAATCTCATAATCGCCTCTAAGGTCTTTATTGCTGAGACTTTTAGGGATGCTACACAGGCTTTCCATAATAGGGTATTAGCAAATGTAACAAGTACTTAAATTATTTATATTACTCAATTTGGGTGTCCTGTATGCTCCAAGTAAATCTATCAAGTTTTCTTTTGAAGATGATGACTTTTGGTTTTTGGTAGTTGATGGTTAGAGCTTCCTCCCTGCAGAAATTGCCCAATCTATCCAGCAGTCTACTTAGTCCCACTCCAGTCAAAGAGTGAAGGGCCACATCATCCGCATACAGCAAGACTGAGATTTTCTGCTGGCCAGTAGAGGGTGAACAACTAGTCTCTGCACTATATTGATAATAATATAATCTTTCCATACCAAGCAGGGTTCAAAAAAAGGACATTCCACCATAGATCACTGCCAAACTCTTTTCCATCTGACAGCTTCTGGAATGAATGGACAAACAAAAAACCTTTATATTTGGCTTTTGTTGATTTAGCATCAGCCTTTGACTTGATCAACAGGGAGAGGCTGTGGCAGAAACTGGACAGGACAAGTGTGGATAAGTGCCTTTTGTACCTTTTACACCAATTACACTCTGAGACATTGGCAAAAATTAAAGTGAGACCATCAGGATCTCCAACAAAGGATATCCCAATTAGAAAATGAGTCAAGCAAGGATGTGTCCTGGCTCCTTTGCTCATTAATCTGTTTATTTTTTATCAACCCAGTCTTCCATTTTTTAAAGAAAACATTTGCCATAGATGTTAGAGAAGTTTAGTAAGCTAGCTGGATGGTAATGGTGTGGATCTGTATTATACTGTTTTTAATGTATTGGGACTACAATAATTCCAATCTTCTGGGAATTGACCTGTGTTGCTAATTTGTGTATGTTCTATGAGACACATGAATGTTCCATGAGACACATGAGAATACATTCAGGCGGAGAGATGGCTTCAATAAGGGTGGCACTCTGAAGAAGGGGCCCCAAAAGATATATTTGGATACATTTTATAAGTGTGGGAGCTTCTTCACTCATATTGTTTACCACCTATAGTCACCATTATTACAGCACATGAGTGTATTTAAATATTAGACCACTGAAGAAGACCCCAAGAGGGGTTTAAATTCATTTGGTTTTCTGTTTTTTTGTTATTTATCCATGTGTCAAAATGTTTTGGATTTGTATAATAGTGTGTGATATATGTTGATGTTTTAAAGTTTTATATTTGCATATATATTGAAATAAATATCTGCATTTTAATATTTTATATATGCTACTGCTGCTCAAGCTTTCCGGTTCCTAGCCTCAACCAGGGTCAACACTTTTTTCATCCTGGCTCCCACTTGATGGAATGAGCTCCTAGAGGAGATCTGGGCCCTGTTCGAGTTTCAGAATCCCCAGGTTTTCTGCCATGATTTTGTTCTGTTTAAAAGATTTGATTCTGTTACCTTCTAAGGTGTTGCTTTGACCTGTTTTGTCTTGATGTAACACAGATGTTTTGGTTTGATACCCCAAGGTTTTTTCCTGCCACTATGTTTTATGACTCCCTCCACATTCTTTCCCCTCCCTTGTGTTAGTACCCATAGTTTCCCAGACCTGTTGTTCGGATGGCCAAATGGTTATCTCAATGTTTTGACTCCTTTGAACTGTGCCTGGTTTGAATTCCCAGGGGAAGGGGGAGAGAACTCCTATATTGCTTGTTTTATGCTTTGTATCTCAGTCCCAACGATACCTTCATTGCAGATGCTTTCATTTTTCTTAAATACAGAAACTTTCAATGAGGTTACTTATTTAGAAATAAAAATTTCTTACATCAAGCTGACACAGTTCTTCATGGCCTGTTAAATTGAGCTCTTCCACCAACATTTTGGTTGAGGCCAGTAAACTGAGAACATCTACTGGGTTCCCTTATCAGAAATGCCCAAAAGGAGGAAATCTCTGGAAAGATGTAGCCGATTTACAGCTTCAATTAAACATGGGTATAAATTATTTTAAGTTTTGTCTTAGAATTTAAATGTTTAAAGTTTTAATTTGTTTATGTATTTTGATGCCCTGAGCCAACTTCAGAAGGACAGTATATAAATCTAATAAATAATAATACTAATTTTTATTTCACTCAAGAACATTCATTTTCTTCAATTAGAGTGAAGCACTTCATACATTCTGCCCTGAGTTTGGTCAATAAAGTTATCATGTCATTATTACAAACTGGTGTTCAATTATTAACTGCTACCTCTAGGCTTGCTGTGGGCCTCAGTACAATATCACAGCAGAAAGCAGTCACTGGGTTTATCAGGAAGGGAGGCGAGTAGAAGGAAGATGGTGTCAGCATGAATAATTGAGCATTAATAATTATAGTGGCATTTAGCAATCATTTCTCAGTCTTTTACCTGGTCAGTTTGCCTGGAGCTCATAAACCGACTGGGCTCCTCTTGTATCCACAAGAATTATGAAGAATGCAAACCCCCTCAAATATAGGGACAGGTGTGACCCACATTTGCCCTCTTCAAGAGGCTTCTTTGACCTTTCCAAAAGTCTATGTGAAGGACTGTGAGATCCTTGAGGACAAAAGCTAAGAGGGCTGGAAGCTGCAATAAGGAGAGAAACTGGAAAAGATGGAAAGAACAAGCTGACAGGATCCAGCCTCTGGACTGGTTTACATCGGAGACAAACAATACAGTCCTGAGCTCTATTCCCAACTTGGTTTTTAGATCCTAAGTCAGGATGATCCAGTACTGAGACTGAATGGAATCAACACATGTTGCTTCTGTTAATGCCATAAAGTGAATTTGATACAAATTCTGGGGAGTGGCTTTACATTGTTTGTCAAAACTGACCCTGAAAACTCTCCCAGACATCTTGGGATGCTGCATTTTGGAGTTGTTGTTGTTATGTGCGAAGTCGTGTCCGACCCATCGCGACCCCATGGACAATGATCCTCCAGGCCTTCCTGTCCTCTACCATTCCCCGGAGTCCATTTAAGTTTGCACCTACTGCTTCAGTGACTCCATCCAGCCACCTCATTCTCTGTCGTCCCCTTCTTCTTTTGCCCTCGATCGCTCCCAGCATTAGGCTCTTCTCCAGGGAGTCCTTCCTTCTCAGCATTTTGGAGTAGATGCTGTCAAATTGGCTTTGCTGCAGTTATCACAACCAGTTGATGTGTACCACACAGGTACGTGGAAAGCATACTGTCTTCTCTCTAGTTTTATACAAAGTACTAGGAATTAATAAGAAAGCAAAATTTTGTGTGTGTGTCTGAAGAAGAAAAGGTAGAGCCAAAGGGAAGAGGGAGAAGGGGCCCATTGTACTCAGGGCCCATGAAGACCTGGAACTGGCATCACCTGTGGAAATATTGCCTATTTTCTTATTCCTACCCACGACTTTGCTTTCCTGTATAATATAAAGGCAGCTATCCCAAAGGAACTCTTAATGCCTTCATTCTGTCCCTTCTCCCCAGATGATCTCACTCTGCTGGTAACTTCCAGGCTGACAGGAAATTATTAAACATCATTACACATCGTAAAACACAATTTGTCCAGCCTTCTCCAATTATTCTCTAGAAAATGTGAGTGGCTAATGGAAACTGTCCATTCTCTTTACATTTGCCAGTCACTCAGACAACTTCTGCACAATGCTCCCCAGTTTTGCTCCTGAGTTTCCTCCAGCTCCAAGGAGGGTACTTCTAGAAATGCAAAATGACACAACAAAATCAAAGCCCAAATTGCGGGAAGACAGAGAATGACCACATCTGCATTGCTGTGTGAATGACACCAATTGTTCTATGTAAACTTCAGTGCATTTTATATTTTGCATATTACCTATATTGCATTTTCATATTATAGATTTTAGGTATAAAATAGCAGCCAGTAACAAAGACTTATCAAAAACCTGCAAGTTTAAGGATATGCAAACGATAAAGAAAGGAGTAGAAATTCAATGGTTAGAGTACAATCAATTACTATCTAGATTCAAAGCAGAGTTTCAGCAACCGTTAAATCCAGGGGCTTCAATACCAGAATCTGAAAATTTGGTAATTCAAGATAAGCCTCACTTGCAGGGACAAATATATAAATTGTTATTGAGGTATGAGATGGAAATGGAATGGGTTAGGCCATGTATGATTAAATGGATGCAAAATATCGAGACAAATGTTACAATAGAACAATGGGAACTAGTATGGTCTAGAATCCCTAAGTATACCAACAGTCAAATACTTAAAGAAAACTGGTATAAAATATTTTAGAGGTGGTACGTGACACCAAAAGTGATTGCGAAAATTGCTAAAAAACTGTGATAACAAATAATGGAACTGTGGTGACAAAGTAGGTCCTTTTTTCATATGTGGTGGAAATGTGAAAACGTTTATAAGTTTTGGGCAAAAGTTCACAACATTGTGTGAAAATGTGGGGTCTTAGATTTCCTATGAAAGCTGAATCTATGTTATTAAGTATATCTCCGCAGTGCCTCCCAGCCCAAACTCAAAGTTTATTCTTCTACGTGACGACGGCAGCAAGACTAGGGGCCGTTCCGCACTCATCCAAAATAGCACAATGGTTACAAAACAAGAGCTATTGCATGCTCAATCAATGACTATCCCAGAAAGACGAAAACACTGCAGGAGCTCTAAGAAGCCTATTTGGATGAACAGAGAACTTCAAGAGGAACTAAGAAAGAAAAGGAAAATGTTCAGGAAATGGAGGGAAGGACAGAGCTCTAAAGATGAGTACCTACAGGTTACTAGGCACTGTAGATCAATCATCAGAAAGGCCAAAGCTGAGAGTGAGCTAAGATTGGCCCGGGAAGCCCATTGTAACAAGAAAAGGTTTTTCAGTTATGTGAGGAGCAAAAGGAAAGTAAAGGAGGCAATAGGCCCACTGTTGGGTGCGGATGGACAAACTCTAACGGAGGATGCAGAGAAAGCAGAAAGGCTTAGTGCCTATTTTACATCTGTTTTTTCCCACAGGTCAAAGTGTTTAGGCACATCTAGAGATGCCCATAGCCAAAGGACAGCGTCTGGGTAGCAGGTTAACATGGATAGAAAGGTTGTCAAGAGGAGATTGACCACAATAGGGAGCCTCTGCAGGCAGTTCGGAAAAAGACTGAACGGCGAAGGGCGAGACAGTTCTCGGGGCCTTTGGAGCTCCAGAATAGATTTCAGGCCCTTGCAGAGGAGGTGCAAGGGTCAACAAGGGAAGAGGTCCCAAAACAAACTCTAAGACAAAGGGAAGAGGCCACGGGGACAGAAGGAAATGGAGTTGAGAAGAAAAAAAAAAGGAGAGTACTGGTAATTGGAGACTCCCTGCTAAGAGGAATGGATCGCCATGTGGCTGGGCCCGACCCCCTAACCCGAGAGGTGTGTTGCTTGCCAGGGGCAAAAATTAAAGATGTTTCAGAAAGGCTGCCCAAACTCCTCAAATCTACGGATCACTACCCATTTGTGATGGTCCATGTGGGAACGAATAACATGTCCCTGAATACCATCGCTCCTATTAAAAAAGACTATCAAGATCTGGGGAGGAAGCTCAAGCAAATGGGGGCACAAGTGGTATTCTCTTCAATCTTGCCTGTCAAGGGAAGAGGAATGCGTCAGGAGAAGAAGATAATGGAGGTGAATCACTGGCTGCATAGTTGGTGCCGGCAGGAGAGATTTGGTTTCTGGGACCATGGGATAGGCTTTCTTGAGGAAGGCCTATTAGCACCTGATGGACTGCACTTATCGAAACTGGGGAAGAATGTGTTTGGCAGGAACCTGGGGAGATTCATCAGGAGAGCTTTAAACTAAAGCCACTAGGGGAAGGAGACGATCAACATAGGGAGTGTATGGAAGGAAAACGATCGGAGGCAGCACAACCGGCAAGGCCAGCTCATACGGAACCAAAAGTAAAAGGATTCAGATGTCTTTATACTAACGCCTGAAGCATGGGCAATAAAAAGGAAGAGCTGGAACTTCTCATGCTGATGGAAAGGTATGATCTAGTAGGCATCACAGAAACTTGGTGGAATGATTCTCATGACTGGAATGTAATGGTGGATGGATATGAACTGTTCAGAAAAAACAGAATAGATCGAAGAGGTGGAGGAGTGGCACTGTATGTGAGGAAAGGGCTGTATGTCAGGAAATTCTAGTGAAGGAGAGCATATCTACAGTGGAAAGCATCTGGGTGAAAATAAGCGAGGGGAAAACAAACAGTGTGGTGGTTGGTGCCTGCTACCGACCGCCTGACCAACGAGAGGATGTGGATGCTGCACTTTGTGAGCAGCTTGAGACAATATCCAAGCGGCAGGACCTTGTCATCATGGGTGACTTCAATTTCCCAGATGTGTGCTGGGAAACAAACTCTGCAAAGCGTCCTCAGTCATGTAACTTTCTGACCTGCCTGGCTGACAATTTCATTTATCAAATGGTAGATGAACCCACAAGAGGTTCAGCCATACTGGACTTAATACTGACCAACAGGCATGAGTTGGTGGATGAGGTGAAGGAGGTGGGGACCCTAGGGGGAAGTGACCATGTCCTCATAGAATTCCTTTTGAGATGGGGAGCCAAGGAAGCTTGTAGCCAGACGCGGATGTTGGATTTTCGTAGGGCAAACTTTAATAAACTCAGAGACATGATGAGTGTCATACCATGGACGACAATGCTGGAAGGGAAGGGAGCATGTGAAGGGTGGGCGCTACTCAAACAGGAGCTATTGCATGCTCAATCAATGACTATCCCAGAAAGACGAAAACACTGCAGGAGCTCTAAGAAGCCTATTTGGATGAACAGAGAACTTCAAGAGGAACTAAGAAAGAAAAGGAAAATGTTCAGGAAATGGAGGGAAGGACAGAGCTCTAAAGAAGAGTACCTACAGGTTACTAGGCACTGTAGATCAATCATAAGAAAGGCCAAAGCTGAGAGTGAGCTAAGATTGGCCAGGGAAGCCCATTGTAACAAGAAAAGATTTTTCAGCTATGTGAGGAGCAAACATAAAGTGAAGGAGGCAATAGGCCCACTGTTGGGTGTGGATGGACAAACTCTAACGGAAGATGCAGAGAAAGCAGAAAGGCTTAGTGCCTATTTTACATCTGTTTTTTCCCACAGGTCAAAGTGTTTAGGCACATCTAGAGATGGCCATAGCCAAAGGACAGTGTCTGGGTGGCAGGTTAACATGGCTAGAGAGGTTGTCGAGAGGCATTTAGGTGCAATGGATGAGTTCAAATCCCCTGGTCCGGATGAAATGCACCCGAGAGTACTCAAAGAACTTTCCAGAGAACTTGCATAGCCCTTGTCCATCATCTTCGGAACCTCTTTAAGGACTGGATATGTCCCGGAGGACTGGAAGAGAGCAAATGTTATTCCGATCTTCAAAAAAGGGAGGAAGGATGACCCGGGAAACTACAGACCAGTGAGTCTGACCTCTGTTGTGGGGAAGATAATGGAGCAGATATTAAAGGGAGCGATCTGCAAACATCTGGAGGACAATTTGGTAATCCAAGGAAGTCAGCATGGATTTGTCTCCAACAGGTCCTGCCAGACCAACCTGGTTTCCTTTTTTGACCAAGTAACAGGTTTGCTGGATCGGGGAAATTCGGTTGATGTCATTTACTTGGATTTTAGTAAAGCTTTTGACAAGGTTCCCCATGATGTTCTGATGGATAAGTTGAAGGACTGCAATCTGGATTTTCAGATAGTTAGGTGGATAGAGAATTGGTTAGAGAACTGCACTCAAAGAGTTGTTGTCAATGGTGTTTCATCAGACTGGAGAGAGGTGAGTAGCGGGGTACCTCAGTGTCAAACGTGAAGAGAACTCACAACAGGCTTCTTAATTAAAGAAAGCTTTATTGGAAAGTACTACACACTAAGGACTGAGAAGTCAAATCTGACTACAGTACAGATTTGCTTCAGCTTATCAATACAATTCTCCCGCTCAAAACTTGACAGTTCCCAAGGGAGGGGAGCAAGAGAAAAGACACATGTATAATTAAAACAGGAATACATTCTCATAGCCTTGACTAGGTGATAACAAACCCAGCTCAGCCGAGAGGCCACAACATGTGATAAGGTTACAAAAACAAATTATTCACTTTTATGGTTAGCAAGAATACAGGACCTGGGGCAACCAGGCGCCAAGCAATATAACTGACATGGAGGAACTCAGGCTAATTTATGGCAGAAATTCTACAATCCTGACATCCCTCCACACTAAAAAGACCCTCCCCCACTCTAGCCCGCATCAACTGGATGAGGGCAATCAGGGAATGCGCGGTGAAAAGCCCGGAGGAGGCGAGGTGCTTTGACATTTTCTGCCTCCACCCACTCCCTTTCCCCTGAAGGAAAATCCTTCCAATCCACTAAATATTGGAGGCGCCCCTTGTATACACGAGAGTCCAAGATTTGGTTGACTTCGTAGTGAGTGTCTTTATCAATGTAGACCGGAACTGGTGTTGAGAGCGGGGGGTGCCACACATCAGGCACAGGGGCTCGCCGCAGCAGGCTGGAATGAAAAACCGGATTCCTGTAAGTTTTAAAGGTAAAGGTATCCCCTGTGCAAGCACCGAGTCATGTCTGACCCTTGGGGTGACGCCCTCTAGCGTTTTCATGGCAGACTCAATACGGGGTGGTTTGCCAGTGCCTTCCCCAGTCATTACCGCTTACCCCCCAGCAAGCTGGGTACTCATTTTACCGACCTCGGAAGGATGGAAGGCTGAGTTAACCTTGAGCCGGCTGCTGGGATCGAACTCCCAACCTCATGGGCAGAAAGTTCCAGACAGCATATCGCTGCCTTACCACTCTGCGCCACAAGAGGCTCCTCAAGTTTTAGGCAGGCACAATTCCACAGTTACAGCATTGATCAGTTTCACAATTGGAAAAGGTCCCACAAATTTAGGACCCAACTTTTTTGACTTCTGCTGACAGCGCAGATTCTTGGTGGACAAGTAAGCAAGATCACCTACTTTCCACGCGGGAGCTGGTGCACGTTTTTTATCTGCCTGTTTTTTATAAGCCTGCTTTGCCTCCTTGAGGCTAGAGACAATGTCAGGCCAACCATCCCTGATCGTTGCAGCCCACTTGGTAACATCAGGGACCTCGGTGGAGCTTAGATCCCAGGTGGGTGCAGCCTCTAAGTCTGTCCCGTACACCACTTTAAAAGGTGACACACCCGTGGAGGCATGCACCCCATTGTTATAGGCGAACTCAGCAAGAGGCAAGAGGGTAACCCAATCGTTTTGTTGGTGGTTAATAAAACAGCGCAGGTACTGTTCAAGAATTTGGTTCACCCTTTCCGTCTGACCATTGGATTCGGGGTGGTAGCCAGATGTCAAGGCTTGCTCCACCCCCAACAACTTCAGGAGCTCCCGCCAGAACTTGGCAACGAACTGGGGGCCCCGATCCATGAGCAGGCGCTTCGGGATCCCATGTAGGCGGATTGTGTGGGTCACAAACATGGAGGCCAGTTTGGCCGCTGAGGGCAAGCCCGCACAAGGAATGAAATGGGCTTGCTTAGAAAATGCGTCCACCACCACCCAGACTACTGACTTGCCCTGGCTGGGAGGCAAGTCCGTGATAAAATCCATGGTGACATCAGACCAAGGCCGGGAGGGGATGGGCAGGGGCTGCAGCAACCCCCGTCTCTTCCCACCAGAGGGTTTAGAAACCAGACAGGTGGGGCAACCCTGCACGTACTTCTCCACATCGGTCCGCAATGTTGGCCACCAATAATGTCTCCTGACCAGGTGCAGAGTTTTCACAAAGCCAAAATGTCCTGTGGTTTTTGCATCATGGCAAAGTTTTAAAATGTCCCCGCGCGCTGCCGCTGGGACGTAGAGGCGCTCCCCCTTAAAGAACAGGCCCCCCTTATCGGTTAGGTCGGGGCGGAGGGAAGCAAACTCAGAGTCCAGTAACACCTCCTTTTGCACCCACCCACCAGGAATCGAGTTTCCCCTTTTCGTTTGGCTGCGCGTCACTGCGGCCATTCCCAGTTGGGCGGGAGTGAAAACGATGTCCACCAATGGGTCGCGCTTGCTGTTGTACTGGGGCAAGCGGGATAGAGCGTCCACCAAAAAGTTCATTTTGCCTGGCAGATGTTTAAGAGTAAAGTTGAACCTAGAGAAAAACTCCGCCCACCGCATTTGCTTGGCAGAGAGTGAGCGGGGCTGCTTGAGTGCTTGGAGGTTTTTATGGTCTGTCCAAACTACAAACGGGACGGCGGACCCTTCCAGCCAATGTCTCCAAGTAGCCAGGGCAAACTTTACATCCGCTGCCTCTTTTTCCCAAATTGCCCAGTTACGTTCTGCCCCGGAAAATTTCTTAGACAAATAAGCTAATGGGTGTAACTTTCCATCCTCCCCCTCTTGTAGGATCACGGCCCCCATTGCCACATCTGAAGAATCTACTTGCACGGTGAATTGCTTAGCTGAGTCAGCATGGGCCAACACCGGCTCAGATGTAAACAGGAGCTTCAGATTCTCGAACGCTTCCTGACACCGGGGGGTCCACTGGAGTGGGGCGCCTGGTCGACTGGCCGCCCTTCCCCCTTCCTTTGTTTTTAACAAGTCAGTGAGAGGTAATGCCACCTTGGCAAATCTAGGGATAAACGACCTGTAAAAGTTTGCAAATCCTAAGAAACTTTGGAGTTGCCGTCGTGTCCGGGGTGGTTCCCAGGCCAACAAGTCACGCACTTTGCCCGGGTCCATTTCGACCCCTGCTTCAGAGACCCTGAACCCCAGAAATTCAACCGCATCCCGATGGAATTCACACTTTGAAAGTTTGGCAAACAACTGGTGCTTCCGCAGTCGGCGGAGCACTTCACGGACTAATTTGGCGTGCTTGTCCACATCCTCAGAGTACACTAAAATATCATCAATGTACACCAACACCCCCTGATACAATAAATCATGCATAATTTCATTTATCATGTTCATGAACACGCCCGGAGTGCCGGCGAGGCCGAACGGCATGAGGATGTACTCAAATTGGCCCAAAGGGGTGTTAAAAGCAGTCAAATATTCATGCCCCTTTTTTATTCAGACCCGGTAATAGGCTTCCCTCAAGTCCAGTTTTGTAAAAATCCGAGCTTTCCCCAAATGACCCAACAAGTCCTTAATCAAAGGCAGCGGGTAAGCATTGCAAGTGGAAACAGCGTTCAGCCCCCTGTAGTCCGTGCAGAGGCGCAAAGACCCGTCTTTCTTTTTCACGAAAAGGACCGGGGCCGCCAAGGGCGAAGTCGCCGGTCTGATAAATCCCCGGGCTAGGTTTTTGTCCAGGAACTCCCTGAGTTCTTTCATCTCCCTCGGGTTCATCGAATAAAGTTTGGCTTTGGGGAGGGGTTCCCCTTTCTTTAACTCGATGGCACAGTCAGTTTTACGGTGGGGGGGAAGTTGGTTGCATTCAGCCTCTGCGAACACATCTGCAAAGTCTTGATATTCCTGTGGGATGGCCGCCCCCCGGCGGACCCCATTGCAGCCACGGCCAGTTCGTTTTGAGCGAGCGGGGGCCGTACATGCCGCTTGCAATTGGGCGAGGAAAACTTCACCGTTCCCTTTTTCCACTTCACCGTGGGATCATGCTCCCTCAACCAATCCAACCCCAAAACACACGGGAATGCGGAGTGGGGCGCTACCAGGGGTTGAATCTGCTCCCAATGTTTCTCAACGTCCAAATCCATGGGGAGCGTCTTTACTGTAGCCTCCCCCCCTGGAGCGCATTTTCCATCCAGTTGGGTAATAGGTAGGGGCTCACCCAACGGCACCTTGCCCACCCCCAAAGTCTCGGCTAGCGTTGGGCTTACTAGGGTCTGGGTACACCCTGAGTCCACAATGCAACGAACCCCCACTTTCCGGCAGACTGGGGCTCCGTGAGGGTTGCAGGCAAAAGTATCAGGGGGGAATCACTCACCACTCGTTTGCCCCTGCCGGAGGCCTGCTGGCGGGGCGCCTTTACAGCAGACCGTCTTCGTTTCCCGACTGCTCCTCCGATTGATCCTCTCCGTCCTGGCCGCTGCCCTCCTCCGATTCCTCCACCACCATCGCAGCTCCAGCTGGGGCCAGCAGGACCGTGGCACTTTTCTTCGGGACCGTTTTCTTGGCAGGGGATGCTTTGGCCGGGGTCCCTCCCGTCGACTTGGCGCTGGGCGACGTCTTGGATGGGCATTGCGCGAGGAAATGGCCAGCCTGACCACAACCCAAGCACAATCCCTTCTCCATGCGCCGAGTGCGCTCGCTCGGTTCCAGTTTCGCCTTTGGCTTGGCTTTCACGGGGGTAGAGGTCTTCGCCCCTGCCTTCCCGGCAACCCCTTGATATTCGGCCGCCCTTTCCAGGCGGCTCTCCATCTCTCCTGCCAGTTGGACCCAACCTGCCACCGTGAGGGGGTCTTCTAAAAGGAGGCACTTGCTGGACAAGTCCCCGGAGAGGCCCCCCACGAACGCGTGCACACGTTGGGGCTAGGTCCAGTCCGGCACAGCTGAGGACAGCTCCTTGAATTCCCTGGCATATTCGGCCACGGTCAGCTTCCCTTGCTTCAGGGATTTGAGTTTCTTCTCCGCCGTCTCCTTCTCGAACGGTTCCACGTACATCTGGCGCATGGTTCTCAGGAAGTGATTGTAATTACGGATGGCTCTTGGGTTGTAACGGTACAGGTCCATGAACCATTTTGCTGCCTTCCCTTCCAGGGATTCTCCCACGAAACGCACGCGCTCGGCATCATCATTGAAGGTAAACCCCAAGTCCATCATGTAGGCTTGGAGATGCACCAGGAACGAAGGGAAGGTTGATGGGTCCCCCGAGAATTTAGTTTTGAATTTGTAGATGCTCCGCATTTCCACTCCCCGGAGATGGGGAGGCAGTCGTCCCGGTCCCCAATCCATTGGGGCCCTCGCTCCACGGCCCAAGCCTCGACCTACTCCTGCCGCTGCTCGCGCCGCCGCCGCCGCTCGCGCCGCCGCCGCTCGCGCCGCCGCCGCTCGTGCCGCCGCCGCTCGCGCCGCCGCCGCTGCTCGCGCCGCCGCCGCTTGCGCCGCCGCTGCCGCCGCCTCTGCTCCGTCCACGTCCGCCGCTCCGTCCGCCGCCCCGGCACCTTCAGCGGCTCCACCGCCGCCACCAGCCCCGGCACCATCGAGGCCGGCGTCTTCTTCCTCCCTTCGCGCTCTCGCCAAGGCGGCGGCTTCGGCCTCAGCTGCCGCCTGAATCGCCGCCTCCTCGCGTTCCCGCAGGGTGGGAAGATCCCCCAGCCTCCGACCGCTGGATTCACGGGAGCCTCCGTGCAGCTCTCGCAGCAGGCGCCACGTCTCACGCTGCTCCTCTGGATCCAACCGGCCCGAGAGGTCCTGTAGCCAATTGGTCACCTTGTCCAATTTGTGCTGCAAATCACGCACCTCCCCGGCGGGCTCCGACCTGTAGCTGGGCATCCCCAGTTGATCCGGCCACTGCTCATCCCCCGTCAGGTGGTCGTATTTCGACAAACGCCTGCGTTCGGTGATGTGCTTTTCCTGGAACTCGGCATGACCCGGAGTTGCTTCTTCCAAGGCTCTGATCATAACCGAGCTGTACGGACCCACACCGGCTCCGTCGCTCTGGGAGAGGTCCCAATCCAGGCCCTTTCCCTGCTCAGTATAGGTATTTCCTTCTTCCTGCATGTTGGCAGGCGAAAGGGGTTGTGAGATTTGACTTAATGTCAAACATGAAGAGAACTCACAACAGGCTTCTTAATTAAAGAAAGCTTTATTGGAAAGTACTACACGCTAAGGACTGAGCAGTCAAATCTGACTAGAGTACAGATTTGCTTCAGCTTATCAATACAATTCTCCCGCTCAAAACTTGACAGTTCCCAAGGGAGGGGAGCAAGAGATAAGACACATGTATAATTAAAACAGGAATACATTCTCATAGCCTTGACTAGGTGATAACAAACCCAGCTCAGCCGAGAGGCCACAACATGTGATAAGGTTACAAAAACAAATTATTCACTTTTATGGTTAGAAAGAATACAGGACCTGGGGCAACCAGGCGCCAAGCAATATAACTGACATGGAGGAACTCAGGCTAATTTATGGCAGAGATTCTACAATCCTGACACTCAGAGCTCGGTGCTCGGCCCGGTACTTTTTAACATATTTATTAATGATCTAGATGAGGGGGTGGAGGGACTACTCATCAAGTTTGCAGATGACACCAAATTGGGAGGACTGGCAAATACTCCGGAAGATAGAGACAGAGTTCAACGAGATCTGAACACAATGGAAAAATGGGCAAATGAGAACAAGATGCAATTTAATAAAGATAAGTGTAAAGTTCTGCATCTGGGTCAGAAAAATGAAAAGCATGCCTACTAGATGGGGGATACGCTTCTAGGTAGCACTGTGTGTGAACAAGACCTTGGGGTACTTGTGGACTGTAAACTAAACATGAGCAGGCAGTGTGATGTAGCGGTAAAAAAGGCAAACGCCATTTTGGGCTGTATCAACAGGGGCATCACATCAAAATCACAAGATGTCATAGTCCCATTGTATACGGCACTGGTCAGACCACACCTGGAGTACTGTGTACAGTTCTGGAGGCCTCACTTCAAGAAGGACGTCGATAAAATTGAAAGGGTACAGAGGAGAGCGACGAAGATGATCTGGGGCCAAGGGACCAAGCCCGATGAAGATAGGTTGAGGGACTTGGGAATGTTCAGCCTGGAGAAAAGGAGGTTGAGAGGGGACATGGTAGCCCTCTTTAAGTATTTGAAATGTTGTCACTTGGAGGAGGGCAGGATGCTGTTTCCGTTGGCTGCAGAGGAGAGGACACACAGTAATGGGTTTAAACTTCAAGTACAACGGTATAGGCTAGATATCAGGAAAAAGTTTTTCACAGTCAGAGTAGTTCAGCAGTGGAATAGGCTGCCTAAGGAGGTGGTGAGCTCCCCCTCACTGGCAGTCTTCAAGCAAAGGTTGGATACACACTTTTCTTGGATGCTTTACGATGCTTAGGGCTAATCCTGCGTTGACCAGCGGGTTGGACTAGATGGCCTGTATGGCCCCTTCCAACTCTATGATTCTATGATTCTATGAAATTGAAATCGCTACAGTTTTGCCATTATGCACAACGTCGTTGACAATCTGCAACACTCCTGAAACCATCCGCAAAAAGCGCTTCGTTGTAGTGCCTTCAGGGAAATCCCAAAAAGTGGATTCACCCTCCGGAAAGCGCTACACTCCTGCAACCAATCTGCAACACTAGTGGGAAAGTTCTGTGTGTTACCATTGTTGCGGTTTCTGCAAAGTCCCCCTGGCTCTCTCCTCTGATCTTCCGGCGAAGCGATCGCCATTTTTTTCTCTCTGAGTGAGCGGAGATCAATGCACCGGCAAGCCTTTGTTTACCCAGTGAGGCTTCCCCTGCTGCAGTCTCTCTGTTTAAAGTCACCAAGCACAAGCAACACAGAGGCCCGTTTGTTTATTTTCCCTTTATTTTCCACACTGTTTTCAGCTGAAATCGCGCCCGTGAGGGGGGGGGTATTTTTTTTTTTACTCGGGGGGAGCATGGCAACAATGAAACGGCAGCTCAAACACCACCTGCTAGCTGGATGGGTCTCTCCGTTGCAATGAATCAACGCAGATTCGTTGCAACGTGTGTGTGTATGTTTTTTTTAAAAACCTTCCTTAAAGGGAAAGGGGCTGTTTGGGAGCATGATAACGACCGCCCATTGGCTTCTTGACGGCCAGGGGCGGGACACAGCTCGGCAATATCGCTTCCTGGCTAGCAATTTTTGCCTAGACCGGAAACCTGTGGGAAACAATAGAAACGCAACTGGATTCCACTACAAAGGCAGGTATGCATAATGACAAATTCCACTATTTACAATAGCGATTTTTCGTTCCGCAACCAATTTGCAACATGGATCCCGGTGCGGAATGGCCCTAGGTCTGGCCAAGAAATAGAAAACACAAGAATTACTTTCAATAGAAGACTGGTCGAACAAACTAGCGGACTTTGCAAAGATGGCCAAACTGACACTGATAGTTAATGGAAAAACAGAAGAGGTGTTTCAAGAACAATGGGGCCCTTATCTGAATTATTTAAGATGATAATCTAAAAGGGGACACTTAACAAAGGGGATTTAAGTGTAATAAATAAAGAGCATAATCTTCTGCCTATACCCCCAGAAGTGCTCTACGTTCCGCTACCTCCAACTGGCTACGGATCCCTGGCCCTAAAGAGGCACGTTGGGCCTCAACAAGGGCCAGAGCCTTCTCGGCCCTGGCCCCCACCTGGTGGAATGAGCTCCCCGAAGAAATTAGGGCCCTGCCGGAACTTCCACAATTCCGCAGGGCCTGCAAAAAGGAGCTCTTCCACCAGGCATTTGGCGGGGCCGACTGAGCCATAACACCTACAGGTGCCCCCCAGATTGAGGGAATGAACTGACTGAGGGATTGTCAAGTTATTGTTGAAGTGCCATTCTAATTGTTCCAGTTGATATGTTGTTGTTATTGTTATACAACTGTTATATTGATTTTGATATTGATTTTGATAGTGTTCTATGTGAATGTTCAAAAATGTTTTATGTAAACCGCCCAGAGCCATAGGGAAGGGCGGTATAAAAATATAAATAAATAAATAAATAAATAATCTATTTCTCTTTGTATTAATAATTTATATTATCGGTTCTTTTTCAATATTTTTATCTTTATGAATATATATATATATATATATACTAGAAAATAAGCCCGCTGTAGAAGAAATACAGCAAGTCCTAGTGGAGGGGGAGGCAGATTGTGGGAAAGGAAGAAGAGGAAACGAGGAAGGGGAGGGAGAAAAAAAGGGCAAGGGGTGGTTGAAGGGATGGGTAGAAGGGAGAAAGAAAGGAAGAAAAGGAGAGAGACAGGAAGCAAGTGAGAGGGAAAGACAGAGAGACAGGAAGAAGATGGAGAAATAGAGGAAGTCAGGAAGTAAGAAGGAAGAAAGAAAGGCAGGCAGAGAGGTAGGTGAAAGGGGAGGGGACAGGAGGGTGTAGGTTGGAGGAATGGGGGGCGAATCAGGAGGGGGAGGTGGGGAGGAAAGAGCGGGGGTAGAGAGGAGTGTGTGCGTTGGTGTGTGGGGTGGGGGAGAGGAAAGCAGGAAGTAAGAAGGAAGGAAGGAAGACAGGCAGAGTGGTAGGTGAAAGGGGAAGCGGCGGCGGGGCAATGGAGGTGGCAGCCAGGGGGGTTTGTGTGTGTGTGTGCTTGTCTGTGGGTGCGGGGAAGTGGCAGCGGTGCGATAGGGGGGCGGCCAGGGGGTTTTGTGTGTGTGTGTGCGTGTCTGTATGTCTGTGGTCGCTGGGAAGTGGCCGCGGGACGGCCAGGGGTGTCTGGCGGGGGACGGCCAGGGGTGTTTGGCTGGTGAGGCTGTGTGTGTGTGTGTCTGGGTGCAGGGAAGCGGCGGCAGTGAATGGCCATCGGGAAGGGACCCCAGGTGGGAAAGGAGCAGGGACGCCACATCTGCGACGCAGCATACCTGCTCCTTTTGCGAGGGCGAGGGGAAGCAAGCGGGAGTACTCACCGTCGGGGAAGGCTGCTTCTCCTTGTGTGCAGTTAGTCCCCGGCCGGGCAAGGTGAGGCTGCAGCTCCCCATTGGCTGCTTGGCCCTGGAATGACACTTGGAGGGCCCAATCATTGGGCTGTCTGAGTTTTTATCCCTGACAAAGTCCGCCCTTTCTCTTCCCCCTTATGGCTTACTCTTTTATTTATTCCGCTCCATAGGAGCAGTTAATATATATATCTATCTTTGTGTGTGTGTGTGTATGTATGTATGTATATATGTGTGTATATATATATATATATATATATATATATATATATATATATATATATATATATATATAATAGCAGCCAGTGGAAACCTTCATACATTCAGAGAGATACTTTTGTGCTACACCTGGCAGCAGATTGGCCATACGACATAAGGCCTTATTACTGTTGTCCACATGTCTATGCCCAGAATTTGTTTCTCTTTTAAATTTTGTTTTATGTATATCAAACCTTATGCCAATAAAGGTATCTGAATCTACATCCGGCTGTCTTATACTGGGTAAGATCATTTGTCTGTCAGGGTCAGCATCATCTGCTATCTGGGGTCTCTGGCCGGGGTCTTCACCTTACTCACTAGCTGATCCTTTCGCTGGAGACACTGAGCTGAACCTGAGATCTTTGGGGTACAAAGGAGATGCTCTGCTGCTGAGCCAGAGACCCACCCTTTGCCCATGCTCTCATGTACCCTCCCATTCACTCGTATATACACTGGTTTACACTACTGATCCGCAATGCTCATCTATACTTACAACTCAGACTTCCATATACCACTTTCTGACAATCTGAACAAAATGCTGCCTGCTCTGTTCCTTCCTGAGCTTTCTTGTAGCTATGGTACACAGCCCTGCCATATCCTAAGGGCTCATGTGCTGTCAGTTTTCTAAACATCTGAACAGTTGGATAGTTTATCGTCATTCCATAATGCCACAAAGTCTAAGGCAATGGCTCGGGAGGACTCTAGGCATCGATACATTGAAACCAGACCAGGCAAACTGCTCAGAGTTTTCAAAATGTCTGGGTTTCACTGTTTGTGCTATTCATCTGATCTTTAGAGGAAATCAGCAAGGCTGTTATTTTCCCGCATATTTACATGTTCTTTAATTTAATGCTTCAATTTTCCGTCTCTAGGATAATCGGAAAGGATTTAGGGGACTGTCTGAACCAGGCTACAAATAGATCTATAGCTACTTATTTTTCTGCCTCTGCCACCTGACCAAGAAACCCGCTTTGACCCTTGTCTACAGTTTTGTGTTGTTGTCAAGGAAGCAAATAATCCACATTCCCAAACTGGTGTCCTATAAAACACAATCTTTTGCTTTCCTCCTACCTTATTTAAATCTTATGGAAGTTGGATATATTTTATGCAGTTAACACTGCCAGCAGGTAAGGACTTTGCTGCTTATTCTGATATATTCTTACTGATCTTCCTATTTGTTTTGAATTTTGATTTGGTTTTTAGTTATATATCAGTTTTACAACAAGATACGATACACAATAGTCAATAAAACCATTTAACAACATTAAATCCATCAAAATTATTTCAGCACACGGTAGTTGCCAGGTTGCCAGTGTATATATTACTATTGTTTTTTAAAAGTTGATTGTAATGTCTTTTTAATTGTTCACCTCCTTGAAGGCCCCAATTTGGTGGGAATCAGCATATGAATGATCTCTCCGTTGATTATTCTGCTAACTTGTGGGGATTTCCCTTGTGCTCTGACGCATTGTGTGCGTGGTTAAGGTGCCACTGGACTCCTATTGTATTTTGTAACTCCAGACTAACACAGCTGTTGCATCTGGAAAGTTGAAGCCTACCGGAGAAACGGCCGGTCACAATTTGTACAGGAATATTATAATAGGAATGGGCGTTCATTACCACAAAGGGTACGGAACGTCTTTTAAAAAATCAGTAGGAAAAAGGTTTTCTACACCTTTAAGCTATCACTTCAGTCATATTGCTTGCCTTCCATGTGCTTTTCTGTCAGATTCACTCTGACTCAATGGGAGATGAATGATGAATTGGCCCCTCTTAGAGGCAGAGAGAAGGAGATGCTAAGCCTAGGACTGGGAATTGGCTAAGTACTTCAGCGGAGCTTCAAGCTCTTAATCGCTCTCAGCAAGTTGGCCTCCTTGATTTATAAACTGGGGCGGTGATTAATGATCTTTTAAGTGGACAAGGCAGGCCCAAAGCTTCACAAATCGGACCACTCAGACATGACGAGCACATGAAGGCGAAAAATAGCAGCTTTTAACATTACGGGAATTCACAGACTGCACCAAACCTCACCATCATTAAGGGTCAGGGGTCAGTCATGTGGCACATCCTTTAATGTTCTCATAATATCAGCTAGGGTTGCCAACTTCCAGGTAGAAACTGGAGATCTCCTGGAAATACATTTGATTTCCAGACAACAGAGATCAGTTCTCCTGGAGAAAATTACTGCTTTGGGAGAGGGATGAAGAATTTCGGATTACTGTTCCAAACCGGATGTTATTGCTGGCCCAATTTTGAGTAAAGTGCTGTAGAGATGAGGATTTTATTTCTTTCTGTTAATAAGCCACCTCAGAAGTGTAGAGCAATTTATTTCTGTTAATGTGCCTAACTGCCTCTCCCTGCTCCCACCATCAAAGGTGACCGAAGGTGAACTCCAGGAGCCCCCAGGCTGGGCAGCAAGAAGATGGTCGGTGGGGGAGGGGCACATTCATTCATGCCCCCAATCCATGAGCAGGACCACTGATGCCCCCCAGCAGGCTATGGTGGGTGAATGGTGGCCTGTAGAAGCACCAACCACGGTGAGACAAAAGAAGCCAGAGAGAAGCTGACTGGGTGGGTGGAAGGTCTCTAAGAGGGTCACTTCCACTGGTCTAGCCATGAGACTTTGTCATTCTGCTGCAGGCCACCTTCTCTTATGTGGCCTGGCCGAGCAGGTCATGCTGGGTGATTGTTACGCTGGCCGAGCCATCCCCGGCTTATGTAGCACATTTCCATTACATTTCTCCATGGGATGCTATATAATTTTATCTGTCTGTCTGTCTGTCTGTCTGTCTACCTCTCTCTCTCTCTCTCTTCATGCATTTATCCATTTCTATCCCTCCACTCCCATAAGTGGCTCGTGGTGGGAAACACTATTCACATTTCCTCAGTAAAACTCACATTAAAATCCTATTAAAACTCACAGCAGAGCCTCTTGTGGCGCAGAGTGGTAAGGCAGCAGAAATGCAGTCTGAAGCTCTGCCCATGAGGCTGGGAGTTCAATCCCAGCAGCTGGCTCAAGGTTGACTCAGCCTTCCATCCTTCCAAGGTTGGTAAAATGAGTACCCAGCTTGCTGGGGGGTAAACAGTAATGACTGGGGAAGGCACTGGCAAACCACCCCGTATTGAGTCTGCCATGAAAACGCTAGTGGGCGTCACCCCAAGGGTCAGACATGACTCGGTGCTTGCACAGGGGATACCTTTACCTTTACCTCTTTTTACTCTTCTTTAGAGCTCTATCCTTCCCTCTATTTCTTGAACATTTTCCTTTTCTTTCTTAGTTCCTCTTGAAGTTCTCTGTTCATCCAAATAGGCTTCTTAGAGCTCCTACAGTGTTTTCGTCTTTCTGGAATAGTCATGGATTGAGCATGCAATAGCTCTTGTTTGAGTAGCGCCCACCCTTCACACGCTCCCTTCCCTTCCTGCATTCTCATCCATGGTATGACATTCATCATGTCTCTGAGTTTATTAAAGTTTGCCCTACGAAAATCCAACATCCACGTCTGGCTACAAGCTTCCTTGCCCCTCCCCCATCTCAAAAGGAATTCTATGAGGACATGGTCACTTCACCCTAGGGTCCCCACCTCCTTCACCTTATCCACCAACTCTTGCCTGTTGGTCAGTATTAAGTCCAGTATGGCTGAACCTCTTGTGGGTTCATCTACCATTTGATAAATGAAATTGTCAGCCAGGCAGGTCAGAAAGTTGCATGACTGAGCATGCTTCACAGAGTTTGTTTCCCAGCACACATCTGGGTAATTGAAGTTGCCCCTGAATACAATGTCCTGCCGCTTGGATATTTTCTGAAACTGTTCACAAAGTACAGCATCCACATCGTTTCATTGGTCAGGCGGTTGGTAGCAGACACCAAGCACCACACTGTTTGTTTTCCCCTCGCTTATTTTCACCCAGATGCTTTCCACTGTAGATATGCTCTCCTTCACTATAATTTCCTGACAGGTAAGCCCTTTCCTCACATACAGTGCCATTCCTCCACCTCTTCTATCTATTTCTGAACAGTTCATATCCATCCACTATTACTTTCCAGTCATGAGAATCATTTCACCAAGTTTCTGTGATGCCTACTAGATCATACCTTTCCATCAGCATGAGAAGTTCCAGCTGTTCCTTCTTATTTCCCATGCTTCGGTCATTAGTATAAAGGCATCTGAATCCTTTTACTTTTGGTTCACTATGAGCTGGCCTTCCTGGTTGGGCTGCCCCTGATCGGTCTCCTTCCTTACACTCCGTATGTTGAACGTCTCCTTCCCCTTGTGGCTTCAGTTTAAAGCTCTCCTGATGAATCTCCCCAGGTTTCTGCCAAACACATTCTTCCCCAACTTTGACAAGTGCAGTCCATCAGGTGCTAGTAGGCCTTCCTCAAGAAAGCCTATCCCATGGTCCCAGAAACCAAATCCCTCCTGCCGGTACCAACTACACAGCCACTTATTCACCTCCATTATCTTCCTCTCCCAACGCATTCCTCTTCCCTTGACAGGCAAGATTGAAGAGAATACCACTTGTGCCCCCATTTGCTTGAGCTTCCTCCCGAGATCTTGTTAGTCTGTTTTAATAGGAGCGATGGTATTCATGGACATGTCATTCATTCCCACATGGACCATCACAAACGGGTAGTGATCCATAGATTTGAGGAGTTTGGGCAGCCGTTCTGAAATGTCTTTAATTTTCACCCCTTTTCTTCTCAACACCATTTCCTTCTATCCCCTGTGGCTTCTTCACTTTGTCTTAGACTTTGTTTTGGGACCTCTTCCCTCGTTGACACTTGCACCTCCTCTGCAAGGGCCTGAAATCTATTCTGGAGCTCCAAAGGCCCCGAGAACCATCTCGCTCTATGCCATTGAGTCTTTTTCCGAACTGTCTACAGAGACTCCGTAATCCCCCTATCCTCTTCAGGACTGGTTGTATCCTCTTTATTTAGAGTTGCACAGCTCCTGTCTATGAACTCCTCCCCTTTCTTAATTTCTGTCAGAGTACTAATCCTCTCTACTAATCCCCTAATCCTTTCCTCCAAAAGTCTTACCAGCTTACACTTGGGGCAGATGTAGTCCGTCTTGTCTTCAGGGAGGAAGGCAATCATGTCACACTCACTGCAGATAATGGGATGAGTGTCCTGGAGGTCCATTGTAACTTCTAGGCAGTGCAACTACTTGGAAAATATAATCTACTGGTTCTAATGGCTAGGCTAAGAACCACAGGCCAAGAGCCCTTTGTCTCTCACCCTTCAGCTCATGCCACACCTCTGGGGAGGAGCAGCCCTTTTTAATCCTCCCAGCAATCACCCAGCAATCACCTAACAGCACCACAATAGCAGTCACTTGGTCAGCAGCAGCAGCAGCTCTCTCCACGTGCTCCCAGTTGTCTGAGCTCTGCCTCTGGTGAGGAGCAGCCCTTTTTAATCCTCCCAGCAATCACCTCACTCAGCATAAATCCCAAATAAAAATGGTGTCCTTTCTGCCCCTATTGTTGAACACTGTATAACAAAAAATCATAAATTGGAAGAATTACATTGTTATGTTTTTTAATTTTTTTGAAAAAGAATGCTTTAAGAGACTAGATAATAAATTATTAGAACAAGAGGTCATTTGTGCCATCTTTAAAATTGGAACATTAGAACCTAAGGGATTGAATAACTTGTTGGACTTTTATTGCTTTTTATTATCACTGCAATTATTTGTCTCAAGATTCTGTAGTACCCCAGGTGTTGATAATTACAGAGGGAATTTAGCATTCTCTTCTCCCTGATTCAGGTGCGTCTGGGGCAACACGAGCTAAATTTAGCCATTGTTAGCATGACCTTGTAAGTCTCTGTTTCGTCTTCTTTTTTCCTACAAGTTTAATGCTATAGAATAACAATATTAGCTTGTTATATTTTTACAATCATTGAAGAATATACTTACTCCTGTTTTAAAAATAATCTGAATATTTTATTTCTGTTTTAGATACTCTGTCAAGAGATTCCTTAATAAGTTGAAGTTGGTCCTTAAATATAAAGTATGTATTACTTTATACAGGACTGATGGTGGTCTGCCTTTCTGTGCCCCAGAATACAAACAGTTGCTGATAAGGGCTGGCCATAGCCCAGGAGGGACACTCCTGCACCACTCCCTCCCAACTGCAGGTAAGAATGGCTCCTTTGAAGGCTGGACTCTGAGGCATTGTACGATTTTGAAGTCCCGCCTCCAAACCTCCAGGAATATTTCCATCCCAGGCGTAGCCAACCTACAGGTGTGGCCTGGAGAGCTCCTGGAATTACAGCTCACCTGTAGAGTGTAAAGATCAGCTCCCCAGGCAGAAAGGGCTACTTTGGACAGGGTTGTGGTAGAGAAGAAACATTTAAGGCCTCCCACACAGGTTGTTGTTGAATTTAAAGACTTGAGGCCTACTGCACAGGGTTGTTGTGCAGATGAAACAGGAGACAAAAGATACTCTGCAACAGCATCCAGTTTCATCTGCCTCAAATCTGGAGAGAGTTGCAAAGAAGAAAGACACATGGCTTGGCTGTGTCTAACCCCCGGACAGAGCAGTATTTTAAGTGAGAAGGGGCTTTTCTGTGGCCTCCCTGTCAGGCAACTGTTTGGCAGAAGGGGAAATCCCCCACCCCTCAAAAGGAATGCCCTCTGTCTCCCCTGCGTTGCTCTTGGAAAGGCCTCCTTCCCTCAGTCAGGGCCTGTCAGAGGTTCCTTGGCAGCAGGCCTGAAGGGAGGGAGGGGAGGGAGCGCACTCTCCAGCCTCCAGCCAGCTCTGCCAGGGTTCTGAGGCCATTTGCAGTTGGACAAGGCAGTTAGGACAGCCTTAGGGTGAAAAGGGGCTGGCGCAGCGTGTCCAAGTTTCTGTTCTCATCCCCCTTGGCAGCCCTACTGACCTCCTCTCCCTGCGGTGGTCAGGAGCAGACTGGCAGCAATGTCTCCTGATTGCCCTGGAACTCTGGTCTGTCCTGGTGAGGGCCCAATAGTTTGGCCCCTCTGCTTGTCATTCCAGGGCCAAGGGGCCTATTGTTGCCCCCCCCTCCATCCTGGACTGAACCTACCCCAACCCTTCTTACTGTTTTATTAAGAAGGACAGATGGCTTGTCATCTTCTTGGGAGAGGGAGCCTCAGGGATCTGTCCTGGGCCCTATCTTGTTCAATTCATAAATGAATTGATGAAGGAATAGAAGGGGTGCTTACTAAATTTGCAGATGATGTAAAGGTTTGCATTTAGGTAGGAAAAATCAAATACATCACTATAGAATGGGTGAGACTTGTATATGTGAAAAGTAGACCATACACTGAACATGAATTAGCAGTGTAACTCTGTATCTAAAAAGCCAAATGGGATTTTGGGCTGTATTAAAAGAAGTATAGTGTCCATATCACGTGAGGTGGCGTTATCATTTTACTCCACTATGGTTAGATCTCACTTGGAATATCTTGTTCAGTTTTGGGCACCACAACTGAAGAAAGATGTAGAGAAACTAGAGTATGTCCAGAGGAAGGCTACAGAGATAGCGAGGGATTTGGAGGGATTTGGAGACCAAGTCATATGAGGAAAGATTGAAGTAGCTTGGTCTGTTTAGCTTGGAGAGACGGCAACAAATAGAAGATGAAGCAGAGTTGTTTTCTGTTGCCCCAGAGGGTGGAATCAGAACCAATGGGTTTAAATTAATTCAAAAGAATTTTTGGCTGAACATCCAGAAGATGTTCCTGATTGTTAGAGCGGTTCCTAAGTGGAACAGGTTTCATCGGGAGGTGGTGAGTTCTCCTCCTCTGGAAGTTTTTAAGCAGAGGCAAGCTAGTCATCTGACATAAATGCTGATTTTATGTACTTAGGCAGACTGTGAGTGGGTGGGGAGGAAGGGATGTGCCAGTTTATGTCTCTTGGGTCGCTTCTTTGCATACCCAGAAAATTGCTGATCACCACTGTGGGATGGTAGGTGAATTCCCTCCAGGCCAGGCTGGATTCTGTAAAATATTTGGTGGAGGCATCACTTGGGCATATAATTGTGGTCACTGTGGGTGGGCAGGAAGTTGTGAGTTCCTGCATTGTGTAGGAGGTTGGACTAGATGACCCCGGAGTTCCCTTCCAACTCTATAAATGGTGCTGGCAAAACAGTGCAGGTAAACAAGCTCCCTGTCCCACCATTGTTTCCTTACAAGTCTGCCAGCTCCACAACAAAAACTTGTCCACAGAACATCAAGTGATAAAAAAATGTGGGGGAAAAGTGACATTGTCGAAAGTGCTATGGATATTTTAAACAGCCCACCATAGAGCAACGAAGGGGTAGAAAATGAGGAAAACAAGACAAAAATGTTTCCCTCAAAAGCAACTCAGGACAAAGGATTAAAATAAAATCCCTTTGTGACAGTATGCAAAGAGGTGGTTTAAAAATACCCAAATTAAAATTATATTTTGAATAGCTTTGACTTTGTTAAAAGACTGGATAACTTTAAATAATCAAAGACTTTTATGTCTAGAGGAGATGGTTTGAATTTTTGTTTGTTATAGGAAAGAAAAAATAATAAAAAATTTTGGGCAACATATTTTGAGATCTGCTTTACATAGGATGTGGATGAAATAGAGGAAAAATTAATTGATAAGATTCCATTATGGTTATCCCCTCATGAAGCAGTGTTTAGAAATCATACATAGAGAAAAAACATAGTGTCCATATAAGGTTTTGTTAGTTTAAGCCAATGAGGACAATAAAATTAGATATAATTTGAAATCTTTGGAAACATTAAGGAATCATAGAATCATAGAATCATAGAATCATAGAGTTGGAAGGGGCCATACAGGCCATCTAGTCCAACCCCCTGCTCAATGCAGGATTAGCCCTAAGCATCCTAAAGCATCCAAGAAAAGTGTGTATCCAACCTTTGCTTGAAGACTGCCAGTGAGGGGGAGCTCACCACCTACTTAGGCAGCCTATTCCACTGCTGAACTACTCTGACTGTGAATTTTTTTTCCTGATATCTAGCCTATATCGTTGTACTTGAAGTTTAAACCCATTACTGCGTGTCCTCTCCTCTGCAGCCAACAGAAACAGCATCCTGCCCTCCTCCAAGTGACAACCTTTCAAATACTTAAAGAGGGCTATCATGTCCCCTCTCAACCTCCTTTTCTCCAGGCTGAACATTCCCCAGTCCCTCAACCTATCTTCATAGGGCTTGGTCCCTTGGCCCCAGATCATCTTCGTCGCTCTCCTCTGTACCCTTTCAATTTTATCTACGTCCTTCTTGAAGTGAGGCCTCCAGAACTGCACACAGTACTCCAAGTGTGGTCTGACCAGTGCCGTATACAATGGGACTATGACATCTTGTGATTTTGATGTGATGCCTCTGTTGATACAGCCCAAAATGGCATTTGCCTTTTTTACCGCTGTATCACACTGCCTGCTCATGTTTAGTTTACAATCCACAAATACCCCAAGGTCTCGTTCACACACAGTGCTACCTAGAAGCGTATCCCCCATCCAGTAGGCATGCTTTTCATTTTTCTGACCCAGATGCAGAACTTTACACTTATCTTTATTAAATTGCATCTTGTTCTCATTTGCCCATTTTTCCATTGTGTTCAGATCTCGTTGAACTCTGTCTCTATCTTCCGGAGTATTTGCCAGTCCTCCCAATTTGGTGTCATCTGCAAACTTGATGAGTAGACCCTCCATCCCCTCATCTAGATCATTAATAAATATGTTAAAAAGTATCGGGCCAAGCACCGAGCCCTGAGGTACCCCGCTACTCACCTCTCTCCAGTCTGATGAAACACCATTGACAATAACTCTTTGAGTGCGGTTCTCTAACCAATTCCCTATCCATCTGACTATCTGAAAATCCAGATTGCAGTCCTTCAATTTATCCATCAGAACATCATGGGGAACCTTGTCAAAAGCTTTACTAAAATCCAAGTAAATGACATCAACCGAATTTCCCCGATCCAGCAAACCTGTTACTTGGTCAAAAAAGGAAACCAGGTTGGTCTGGCAGGACCTGTTGGAGACAAATCCATGCTGACTTCCTTGGATTACCAAATTGTCCTCCAGATGTTTGCAGATCGCTCCCTTTAATATCTGCTCCATTATCTTCCCCACAACAGAGGTCAGACTCACTGGTCTGTAGTTTCCCGGGTCATCCTTCCTCCCTTTTTTGATGATCGGAATAACGTTTGCTCTCTTCCAGTCCTCCGGGACATCTCCAGTCCTTAAAGAGGTTCCGAAGATGATGGACAAGGGCTGTGCAAGTTCTCTGGAAAGTTCTTTGAGTACTCTCAAAGAATGAGGTAATATTGAACAATTGGTGGCTTTATGCCCAAATTAAGGATTGGTTTGTTAAAGATAAGAAAATTTGAATTTGAGCCCAACTCAACGACTTTATTGTCTCAACTTTTAGATATTGAAGATCATCCAATAACTAGGATTTATGAAGAATGTTTAAAGTTAGACACTGAAAAGGAGATGATTAAAGAATTCATGATTAACTGGGCCAGAAATATTGGCTATAATATCCAACTGGAAGATGGGCAACACACTTGGGAGAAAGATTTAAAGTTTTCTGCCAGTTGTTATATGAAATAAAAATTCTATAAAATGCATTACAAATGGCATTTAACTACCTCTAAGATTTCTAAAATGAAAAATCTAGTAGATAGAAAGTGTTGGGAATGTAATAAAGAACTGAGTCCATTTTTTTATTAATGGTGGTTATGTGAGAAAGCGAAATTTTGGGGGTTTAATATTCATGAAGAAATATAAAAAACTTTGGGAGAAAGATTAACTTTAAAATGAAATTTATCTACTTGGTATTTTAGACAATAGTTTAGACAAACAAAAGGGAATTTTATTTTGATATCTATCAACCACTGCAAGAATTGTTCGGGCCAGGAAATGGAAGTCATCCAGCTCACCTTCAATATATTAATTGCAATGTAAGGTTTTGGAGTTAGCTAAAATAGCTAAATAAATGATAAGGAGATTCCTGACTTTAAACTTAATTGGGAATCATGGGTAAAATACATTGAGCAGAAATTTAAAGACAAGAAAATGATTTTAAGGTTCATACTTAATTGAAGAAAAGTTTGCATTTTTCTTTTTGTCTATTTTTTGTTTAGCTGTTTTTATAAAAAATTATGAAATATATTTTGCATTGATATAGTTGTTTTGACTTAATGGACTGCTTGACAAAGGATATGACCTCTTTGGGTATTAAGTGCCAGAGAGCCAGCTTGGTGTAGTGGTTGTTGTTGTTGTTATGTGCGAAGTCGTGTCCGACCCATCGCGACCCCATGGACAATGATCCTCCAGGCCTTCCTGTCCTCTACCATTCCCTGGAGTCCATTTAACTTTGCACCTACTGCTTCAGTGACTC
Organism: Paroedura picta; assembly: GCF_049243985.1. Lineage (NCBI taxonomy): Eukaryota > Metazoa > Chordata > Lepidosauria > Squamata > Gekkonidae > Paroedura > Paroedura picta. The sequence goes on from NC_135382.1 coordinate 2,593,246, forward strand.
CATCCATCCACCTCGTTCTCTGTCACCCCCTTCTTCTTTTGCCCTCGATCGCTCCCAGCATTAGGCTCTTCTCCAGGGAGTCCTTCCTTCTCATGAGGTGGCCAAAGTATTTGAGCTTCATCTTCAGGATCTGGCCTTCTAAGGAGCAGTCAGGGCTGATCTCCTCTAGGACTGACCGGTTTGTTCGCTTTATGGTCCAACTTTCGCAGCCATACATTGCAACTGGGAATACCATAGCCTTGACTAAACGCACTTTTGTTGGCAGGGTGATGTCTCTGCTTTTTAGGATGCTGTCTAGATTTGCCACAGCTTTCCACCCCAGGAGCAAGCGCCTTTTAATTTCTTTGCTGCAGTCCCCATCTGCAGTGATCTTGGAGCCCAGGAAAATAAAATCTGTCACTATCTCCATTTCTTCCCCATCTATTTGCCAGGAATTGAGAGGGCCGGATGCCATGATCTTTGTTTTCTTGATGTTGAGTTTCAAGCCAACCTTTGCACTCTCCTCCTTCACCTGCATCAACAGGCTCTTTAGTTCCTCTTCACTTTCTGCCATTAGAGTGGTATCATCTGCATATCTGAGGTTGTTGATATTTCTCCCTGCAATCTTGATCCCAATTTGTGACTCCTCTAATCCCACATTTCTCATGATGTGCTCTGCATACAAGTTAAATAGGCAAGGCGACAGGATACAGCCTTGCCGAACTCCTTTCTCAATTTTGAACCAGTTAGTGATTCCATGTTCAGTTCTCACTGTTGCTTCTTGACCTGCATACAAATTTCTCAAGAGACAAATAAGATGCTCTGGTATTCCCATCTCTTTAAGAACTTGCCACAATTTGTTGTGCTCCACACAATCAAAGGCTTTAGCATAGTCGATAAAGCAGAAGTAGACGTTTTTCTGGTACTCCCTAGCTTTCTCCATGATCCAGTGTATGTTGGCAGTTTGATCTCTAGTTCCTCTGCCTCTTCTGGTGTAGTGGTTAGGAGTACCTACTTCTGATATGGAGAGCTAGGTTTGATTCTTGCTCCTCCCCCACATGAAGCCAGGTGGGTGACCTTGGGCCAGTCACAGCACTGATAAAGCTGTTCTGACCGAACAGTAATATCATGCCTCTCTCAGCCTTATCTCCCTCCCAGGGTGTCTGTTGTGGGGAGAGGAAGGGAAGGTGAATGTAAGCCACTTTGAGACTCCCTCAGTTAGGGAAAAGTGGCATATAAGAACCAATTCTTCTAAGTGCGTGGCTGCATTTGTGTGTGTGTATTTATGTATTTACTAGAACTTAAGCCCGCTGTATAAAAAATACAGCGGGCGCTAGAAGACACTGGGTGGGTGTGGGAGCGTCCCGGCTGCCTCCCCTGGCCCCCTCCCCCCAGCCCCTCGCTTCAGAGTGGGGTTGAAGGCTCCCCCAGCCACACTCTTCCCCCCCCCCCCCCGACCTGCTGGCTTCAGCGCAGGGCTTGGAGCCCCGGGCTGAAGCCTTCACCGGCCGCCCCCTCCCCCCATCTGCTGGCTTCAGCATGGGGCTCGGAGCAGCCCCGGCTCATCCCAGACTGCTCTGAGCCTGGCACTGAAGCCTCCCCTGCCCGGCCCCCTCCCCCCAATGCCGCGGGAGCGCTTTACAGATTTGTACTTTGAATTTTCTGGTTTATGTCATTGAGATTTGTATGATATATGTGAATTCTTCAATAAACAATTTATACTTGGGTTCCTGAAAGCTTTGTTCTCTAATGCAGTCACTAATCTGCATAACTAAAGAGCTTCTCTGCATGGCTAAAAGTTTGTCTCAGGCAGGCAGGAGAGAAATGAATCGGTGAAAAGCTTCTTTCAGAAACAACACTTAAAAGACGCTTAAAGCACCGAAGAGGCAGTTCACCATGCAGAGCAAAATCAGTTTTGTGGAGTAAATTAACTCTTCTGTGCAGAGATCAGAAAAACAACGATGTATTCAGTGAGTTTTCATCAGCTTATCCATCATGCAGAAGAGGCCCAGGTCAATGATCGAACTACCCTAAACAATTGGGCTGAGAGCTTGCAGACACAATACAGGTGGCATAAACTCAGGTTTAGCTGCCCTAACTGCCATCTCATACACCCTCATAAGTGTGCGATAAGATGCTCTTGCAGATTCATTGAGAGATTTCTGCCACACTCGCTCTAGCCATCTCACTTCCATCTTTCTCTCCCTTAGCTCCCCGTATACCAAGGGGCCAGTTTGAAACGAGGGCGGAGAGGGCACTTGGGAGTGATCCCATATATAGTGGCAGTCAGATGGGACTGTCTGTTCTCCACTCATGCTGCTAGTGAGTCACAGTGGGGCATGGGATCCCACGGACTTTTCAGGAATCCAGTCAGATCCATAAATCTCTGCAGGTGAGCTAAAATAGGGCCACCACCCAAACAGGGATAGGGACATATCCAGAGCTAGATCTTCAGGGCATTGTGGTTGGACCACGGAACAGAGTCAGCTGTCATCTGATCCACCTCTACCCTAGCATCAAAGACCAAATTGGCGGCCTGATGGTGGGGCCAGTAACAAACTGGGAGAACCGTCATGCTGCCATGGTTAACACCAGATCTGCGCTAGACCTGGAGGCAGGTACTGCAGTGCCCATGCCGTCACCGCCTTGGGCAGGCTATCTGGAGGACCATTGGGTGGGTGGTAAACTACCCAGAGAGCTAAGTTATCCACTGACCCCCACTCTGCTTCGACAACCGGTGGCACTGAGAGAGCCCTGTAGGAGAAAGCCTCCCAAACCATAAAATAAAATAATTTGATGATTCTCTTCTTAATAAAACTTTTTTATTCTTCTAAACAGCTTGGTGCTTCACCCACTTTGCATACTGAAACTCTGCCAACATACAACAATTGTGGTTTTGAGTTCCCCTTGGTTGCTCTGCATTGGAACAGTCAGAAGGACTGGCCAATATGAGGTTAATATGTCAGACACTGCATATGATTCTCCCCACATTTGGTCTTGTGGGATGGCCAGTTTTGTTGAACAAAGCTACAGCCACCTTGATGGGAATGTTCAGAAACTGGTCTTTCAGCTGGTGTGTACCAAGACGAAAAGAGAGGTATGAATTTTGTAATTTGCAGCACCATTTTCTTTTAAAGACAGGACGGAACAAATGTTGGTAACTAGTGAAGGAAAGTGGTATGTTCTTTGCTGCAAAGAAATCAATAACTAAAAACTAACTCCTGCTAAGAAAGGAGAGATCAGTCGTCCCAAGAGGAAAATTCCAAAGCATTTTCAATCTGGATTCCACTCCGGGGAAAACTGCTCTGTACGTGAATGCTGAAAAATCACAAACCTATTTTCCGAAACTCTGTTATAACAAACTGAACCTTTTTGTTTCACTGTTCAGTAATATCTTTTCCAGCCGTTGCTTTTTTATTTCAAAGAGCAGACTGTAATATCTTTTCCAGGAGTTAAGCTGAGGAAGAAAGGGGTGCAGCAGACGGCATGAATTATTGGTATACTCTGGCAATCTCTGGATGACACAATCTTCCTCTTTTATAAAATGTTGTAGCTTTGGGCTTATAGTAAACCTTTCAAACTGGAATTTATTCCTAGAGGGCCCAAAAAGATAGTTAAAAGCATAACAGAGCAAGTGCGGATGGAACATTTTCTGAGAAGTGGTGCTGTCATCCCAACAGTACACAGGTACACATGTGTGCACTATTCAAAGTGCCTTTGCACTTTCATGTAGGAATGGGAATAATAGAATCATGGAGTGGAAACGGACCAAACAGGCCATCCAGTCCAACCCCCTGTTCAAGGCAGGATCAGCCTCAAGCATCCAGGAGAAGGATCTGTCCAGCCGCTGCTTAAAGATCACCAGTCAGGGGAAGCTCACTACCTCCTTGGGCAGCTGATTCCACTGTTGAACTATTCTGACTGTGCTCTGCTGCCAACAGGAACTGCTCTCTGACCTCCTCTATGTGACAATCTTTCATATATCATATGATAACCGAACGACGGCAAGATGGCGTCCAGATAGAAACACCGGCTATCCCGCTCCGCAAGTTATATTTTATTCTGTTATTTTACTCTGCTAATTGAAGTTTCCTGAAGGTCTGTGGCTGTGTGCTATCTTGTGCTATCTTGTGCTACTCTGAACTGAAGGCATTCCTCAATCTTATTTTGTTAATTATACCAACCACGGAAGAGCAGCGCTTATCAAGGAGTGCCTCCTTAGCAGAGGGCCATAAATCGCAGCCTAACTTCAAGCTCTCCAATAGGCAGCTTTAGTATAAAAGGGGGGAGAATTTTTTTTTCTTCAATAACCACTGTTTTACAGAACTACAAAGTTACAAAAAATTGTTTTCAGCTTGGAGCAATTTTTTGCTTGTCTGCTTACCTGTTCCTTTAACTAATTGTCCAAGTATCTCTGCTGCCACTCATCATATGGGAATGGGAGTAAAACGCAGGTGTGAAGAGGATTTAAATTTGCCAGCTCAAAAACAGACGAGAATAGGGGATTACTTTGTGACCAGCAATGCCTCAACATTTAGCATTCCCACCAAGAACCGTTTTACTCCTCTGGCAGAAACTGAAGAAAACCTAAACTTAAATCCAAACAATTCACTCCTAGAAGCTGACAGTAAAGGAGGCACAGAAAACCTTGCAGGAGAACTCTTGGAGCTGACTGCAAGAACAGTGGAGAGTATTTTCTGCGCGTTGAAAAGGAATGGCTATCTACTCGAAAAACTTACCCAGACAGTCTCAAGGCTAGTCACCCTGAGGGAGTCCAAATCAGCCTCTAATGGGCCTCTCCCTCAGCCATCTTATTATCCTTCTGGTTCAACCACAAGGACCTGTGAGAATCCTTACACAAGGCAGTCAGAAGACAAAAGAAAACTCCAACACCTGATTTTACAACCATGTAAAGTCTGCCTGGTCATCTGCCGGTACAAGGGGTGGGTCCCCCCTTGGAATTCTAAGCACCTGGCTATCAAACATCTGAGAACCCTAATCATAGAGAGGCACTTTCCTATAGACCTAATCTCAACAGAATTCCTTAACTATGCAAATCAGGCACAGAGAATTATGCTCACCTTCAATAGTCCAAGGATACCTTCTCTACTCCTAAGACAGAAATCTATCCTGGGTCCTAAAGGAGTTTTCCCCATTCGAGTCTTCACTAATACTGTAACAACTGCTTTGTTTTCAAATCCTCCTCGCCAGAAAACCACTATACCAGCAGAAAAGCTTCCTGAGGAAACATCAAATAACACATTACAACAGGACCCTTCTAGACGGCCTGGCCAACCAGACTGCCTACTCTCAAGTTCTGGAGATCTTCACCTTGAAAACTCCTTTGAAGAGGGCCTTATCAACTCCTTTTCGACCCTCCCAACATCAGAACGTCTAGCCATCACAAACAGACTAGAATGTCTCAGGTTGGAACTTTTGAAAATTCACGAAGTCTCAGCAGTTCAAAACCTATCCCCACCAACAAACTGCAACCAAACATCCACATCACCAAGCACTCCAGCTGTTTTCCCTCCGCCCAAGTTACTCCCTGATAAGATACAGAGCTCCAGAGATGAAATTTCAATCTTCCAGCCAATGGAGTGTGAACCTGTGAAAAACGGCCCATCTGCACGGAAACAGTCCTCCTCTACTCATGGACTCCCCTCCAAAAATGGATGTGTCTTCTCAGATTCAAGGGGAGAATTAGATAAAATTTCAAACTCGGACTGACTGTTAAAGATACTATCTTGGAACTTGGGGGGATGGCAGAACAAATTCTATGATCCTGAATTCTCAAAATTTTTAAGTGGTTACGATATTCTTTTCTTACAGGAAACCTGGGTCCAAGATGTAAGCTCTGTAGCTCTACAGGGTTTTCAGCCATTTGCCACACCGGCAATCAAAGTCCATTGTAAGGGCCGGGGCAGTGGCGGTCTGGCCGTCCTTGTAGCGGTTGACTTAATAGCAGAGGTTCAGACCCTGGAAAGCAGCTGCCCAAATTACATCCAAGCATTACTGATTAAGGGACCACATTTCGGCAACCTCCTGTGCATCAATGTATATCTCCCTCCAAAACTCTCACTGTCACAGGATAAAGGGAAACTTTGGGACCAACTTTCCCACACACTGGAAACCCTTTCTTCTCAGTTTCCTAATGCCCAAATAATTATGTGTGGTGATTTTAATGCCAGAATTGGCCCTGGTCACTCTGACTCTAGGGCAGATGTCAACTCTCAAATCGCGGAGCACACATGTCTTTTAGAACGAGTCTCACAAGACCCTACAATTAATAAGCCTGGTCTAAAATTATTGGAGTTGCTATCCTTGTTTAATCTTTATGTCTTACATGGCTCTAAGTTTGATAAGTCTGGTGGTTCCTTCACATTTTTATCTTCCTGTCATGCTAGCACCATAGATTATATAGCAGTTTCACCTGCTTTACTAACAGAGGTGGTCTTTTTTGAAGTAGGTAACTCTCCTTTAAGTGATCACTGCCCTCTACAGCTCTTACTTAAATATAATAGCAACATTCTTTTACCTCCAATTCCTGAACTCGCTGAAGGTACATTTCCTGGCAATAGGAGGATGAAATGGTCAGAGCAGGTACAAAACAACATAGCTCAAGCTCTGACGAGTGATGACCTTAAATCCCTGCATTCAGCCCTTTTACAGCCTGGCCATGACGCCATAGGACACTATGACAAAATTATTAGCTTGATCAAACCTCTGCTTATCAACAATAAACCTCTAAAGCTGTTATCCTGCCCCAATAATGGCTGGTTTGACCAAGAATGCAAAACCTTCAGGAAAAAGCTAGTCAAATGTATGAGGCTGAGCCGTCGCAGTAGAGAGGATAACAGAATGTTAGAGCTCATCAGATTAAGATCCCAATATAAGAGTCTCCTCAAAAGTAAGAAAGCTGACTATGCTAAACATATGTGGAACAAACTAAATCTGGCAGTAAAGGAGAAAAATGAGTCTCAATTCTGGAACCTTGTTTCTTTCGGGCTTGCAAAATCACCCCAACAAGTTGAAGCCCAAATATCTGGAAACACTTGGTTTACACACTTTTCGAAAACCTTTGGAGCCTGGCCACCTCCCCCACCATATACAGAACCAAACACCCAGGCTATTTCCATTGACTCTCTAAGTTTACCAGCTTGGCCCCCAGTCACAGAGGCTGAAGTCAGAGGCCTTATTACATCCCTAGCTTCCAATAAATCACCTGGAGAAGATCTGATTCCACCTGATTTATTTAAAGCGTTCCCTAACTGGTGGGCCCCAGTCTTAGCTAGGGTCTTCACCCAGATAAATGAATCAGGCATTTTTCCCAATGGCTGGAAGATGAGCATAGTGGTTCCTATCCACAAAAAAGGCAACAAGACCGACCCACAAAACTACCGCCCCATTAGTTTACTAAATATCGCATCTAAACTCTATGGAAAATTCCTCTTACATAAACTAGAGGACTGGGCTGCTGACAACCATATCTTACACCCACACCAAGCAGGATTTAGAAGAGGCCATTCTACCACTGACCACTGCCAAACCCTCCATTACTTAGTCTACTCCAGTATAGAAGGCCCTACGAGAGCCTTATACGCAGCTTTCATTGATTTAGCCACAGCTTTTGACTCCATTGATAGGGACAGACTCTGGTCAAAGCTGAGGGAAACTAACATCGATAAACGCCTACTGTTTCTGATGCATGAACTGCACTCAGGCACCCACACAAAAATTAGGGTAGGTGCTTCAGGCTCTCTAACTAATGAAATTGCAGTAAGGAAAGGGGTAAAGCAAGGGTGTGTACTAGCCCCTCTGCTTTTCAATATTTATATCAACGATATAGTTCAAAGACTATCGGGCCCAGAATTTGTACCCCCTTCTGTCGGTCAGCAAAAGGTCTCTATCCTGCTTTATGCAGATGACATGGTTCTGGTTTCCCTTACAAGAGTTGGTCTGAAAAAGCTACTTAACAACTTGGGTACTTATTGTAAGGAAGAGTCCCTTTCCATTAACTACACAAAAACAAAAGTTATGGTTTTTAGGAAAAGACCTAAAAAATTTATCTGGAGTATAAACAATATTCCTATAGAACAGTGTAGTACATTTAAATATCTTGGGATCACTTACAGTGAGACCCTAAACTGGAATGCCCACCTTGCAACTATAAAGGCCTCTGGTCTAAAAATCATTGGAGCCATTCTGAGATTTTATTATACCAGGGGAGGGTTTCTAGTTGACCCAGCTCTAAAGCTCTTTGCAGCCAAGGTCATTCCTCACCTACTATATGGCATTGACATCTGGGGCTGGAAAGAACAAACAATCAATAGCTTGGAGCCCATTCAGAACTTTTTCTTCAGACGTCTCCTGGCTCTTCCAAAAGGGTCTCCCGCAGCCCTGATGAGGGCAGAGCTTGGTTTTCCCTCACTCAAAGCCCGTGCCCACTTAGCTATTCTGAAATCTTGGAAGAAAGACATCTCAACCAAATTAGATTCTTTAAACCATCAAAGTTTTAAGCTCTTATTGAGCAAGGACAGGACTCGGTCTGATTTTTTTAGCTCCATTCTTTCACGCTATACCATACCAGATGACTTACTGCATACATCAGCCAATATTTCTGATTTACGTGATTGGGTGTTCAAAGCTGACTCTCTGATCGACCACTCTTCAATACAGCTATCACAAGCAGCCCCATGGTATAAAACAATTAAAAAAGACCATTCCAGAGCATCATATTTAGTAAATATAACGACACGTAATCTTAGAATGGCCCTAACATCTTTGCGGTTTGAAATGATGCCATCAGCCATGCTCTCTGGGCGATATCTCCGAATACCCACAGCCCAACGCCTGTGCATATGTGGAAATCCATCTGTGGAGGACCTGCCCCACTATGTCTTGGCTTGTCCCCTGTACTCCGAACCCAGGGGCAAATTCCTTGCCAAGCTATTACCAAACTCTCACCCTATTTCTGATTTTAACAAAGTCACCTATCTGTTATCAGATGTCGACCCCTATATCTCTTATAGGGTGGCACTTTTTGCTCTGGCTGCCAGGAAGATTCGAGCTAATGCATTTTTACAGGAGCCTCCACCTTGATACACCATTTTATCTCTTTTATTGTAACTTAGTAGTCCATGTTTACATTTTTAGGTACACAATATTGGAGAAATATTGTTTTATTTGTTTATATTTGTGCCATATTGTTTTAATTGTGTTTTGTAATGGCCTTTGGCTACATACAATAAATGTTATCGTATCGTATATATTTAAAGCCAGTAATCATGTCCCCCCTCAACTTCCCCTTCTCTAGGTTGAATATTCCCAAGTCCTTCAGACTTTACTCATAGGATTTGGTCCCCAAACCCTGTATCATCCTTGTTATTCTCCTCTGCATCCTTTCAATTTTGTTGACATCCATCTTGAAGTGAGGCCTTCAGAACTGCACACAGTTCTCCAGGTGGGGTCTGACCAATGTAGTATACTGACATCTTGTGGTTTTGATGTGATACCTTTGTTGATACAGACCAAGACTGCATTCACCTTCTTTACCACTACATCAAACTGTCTGCTCTTATTTAGCTTATAGTTCACAAGTACTCCAAGACCACACTGGTACCCAGAGGTGTCGCTCTCATCTAATATGCATGCTTCTCATTTTTGTTACCCAGATGAAGAACTTGTACATTTCATTGAATTGCCTTTTGTTCTCATGTGTCTATTTTTCCTGTATATTCACATCTCATCAACCTCTATCTTCTGGGTTGTCATCTGCAAATTAATGAGGAGTCCCTCCACCCATTCATACAGATTAATTATAAAAATGTTGAGAAATATTGGACTAAGTACCGAGCCCCATGGCACCCATGTTGCCCCATGGCTAACTTTCTTCCAATCTGGCAAAATGTTATTGAAAACTTATCTGGGTGTGGTTTTCTAACCAGTTCCCTATCCACCTAACCAACCCAAAATCCATTCTGCAGTTTTCTAGTTTATCCATCATGACATCATGGGAAACCTGTCAAATGAGCAACAAGATGGCAGCTGGGGCAGTCACATGATCGGACTGCTCCCACAGGGAACACCTGGGCTACCAAAATGATCACCCAACATGGCTGAAAAAACCCTGGCAAAGCATTTCAAAAACTTGAAATAATAATCAAACCAAACCAAGAATAAATAAACAAACCCCAACCAAATATGGAAAGACATGGACAACAGCAAACAACAAACCCAGAAACTAAAAGAAACCTTGACCAGACTTCAGACACCAACTTAAACCAAAAATATCCTAACAAGTCACAGTGAGATGAAGAACAAGGGAAAAAAAAACAATTAGAAAGATGAAAAGCCCCCCCCCCCCAACTTTATGGAAAACAGCACCCACTGAATTAAGCAAGAAAGCCAGCAAACAGCGGCATATCAACAAATGGACCCAATGCCCTCCTAGCATGCAGGAACAATCCCCAGCATTGCCGGCATTACCACGAAGACTGGCCCTAACCCAGTGTGATTCACACAGAATGGGATGAGGAAGCCTGCAAAACTGACCAGCACACTGGACAACTACTCAAGAGACAGCCGGAGCTGTGGTCCAGCTCCCTCAGCACCACTGTGGACCATGGACAGCTCGAGGAGAAGGGACAAAATGCTGGATCATACATCCACCATCCCATAGACCGACTGGACATCTGTGGGGTCACCCACACCAGTGGACAAGGTCCTGTTCCAGCAGACCCTGCTGCTGCCTAGACCACACAAACTAGCAAGCTGAGACAGGTGCAGGAGACAGGCTGCGAAGGAAAAATACATCCATGACCAAGCTAATCTGCTCAATGAGTCCAGCCCAGACCACTGCAGGACCGGACTGCAGGGAAGTCGAGATGCTGGATGCAGGGGTGGAGCCGCACATGCAACTGAGTTGAGATACGGCCCACACAACTGGCCCTGCTTGACCATCCTCAGACAGAGAGAAATCCAACCAGTCATGGCAATCATTGCTGACCATCTGGACAACTGGTTAGAGTTGTGGGTGGTTGGGGAAGGAGCGGGAGGGAAGGAAGGAAGAGTCCAATGGAGCAAGAGGGCCCAAAGGAGGGAAACAGAAGAAAAGTCCACAACGAATCTTGAGAGGAGGAAATTACGAAGAGACCATGACCCCTCCCCCCCAAAAAAAAATAATAAAGAGGGGGGAAGCTAAACCCATCAAAAAAACAAGATGGCTCTCTGGCCTAAAAAACAGATAGAACCAGCCTAAAATGTTGGGGAAACATGGCGGGACTGAACAAAAAGCGCACACATAATTATTAACATGCCAAAACCCACCTCCCAGCAGACAAAAGCTACATGCATCACCTATCCACCCCAAAACAAAAACCAAACCCAGGACAAGCCAAATTACACACATTAGCTACATCTGATCCCACTCAAACCAAACTGACCGGACATCTAATTAAACTACAAATCAATTACTTCCCACTGATTCTCCCAAGCACTGTAGATCAATCATCAGAAAGGCCAAAGCTGAGAGTGAGCTAAGATTGGCCAGGGAAGCTCATTGTAACAAGAAAAGATTTTTCAGTTATGTGAGGAGCAAACATAAAGTAAAGGAGGCAATAGGCCCATTGTTGGGTGCAGATGGACAAACTCTAATGGAGGATGCTGAGAAAACACAAAGGCTCAGCTGTCAAACGTACAGAAAACTCACAACAGGCTTCTTAATGAAAGAAAGCTTTATTGAAAAGTACTATACGCTAGGGACTGAAAAGTCAAATCTGACCAGAGTTCAGATTTGCCTCTGCTTATCAATACAATTCTCCCGCCCAAAACTTGACAGTTCCCAAGGGAGGGGAGGCAAGAGAAAAGACATATGTGTAAAGAAAACAGGAATTCATTCTCACAACCTTGAGGAGGTGACAACAATCCCGAGAGCCCACAACAAGATAAGGTTAACATAACAAAACTATTCACTTTTATAGCTAGCAAGACTACAGGGCCTGGAGCAAGCAGGCGCCAAGCAATATAAAGCAATATAACTGACATGGAGGAACTCAAGCTAATTTATGACAGAGATTCTACAATCCTGACATCAGCGCCTATTTTACATCTATTTTTCCCACAGGTCAAAGGGTTTAGGCACATCTAGAGATGGCAGTAGCCAAGGGATAGTGTCTGGGTGGCAGGTTGACATGGACAGAGAGCTTGTTGAGAGGCATTTAATTGCACTAGATGAGTTCAAACCCCCTGGGCCAGATGAAATGCACCCAAGAGTGCTCAAAGAACTTTCCGGAGAATTTGCAGAACCCTTGTCCATTTCTTCAGGACCTCTTTAAGGACTGGAAATGTCCCGGAGGACTGGAAGAGAGCAAACATTATTCCGACCTTCAAAAAAGGGAGGAAGGATGACGTGGGAAACTACAGACCAGTGAGTCTGACCACTGTTGTGGGAAAGATAATGGAGCAGATATTAAAGGGAGCGATCTGCAAACATCTGGAGGACAATTTGGTGATCCAAGGAAGTCAGCATGGATTTGTCTCCAACAGGTCCACCACACCAACCTGGTTTCCTTTTTTGACCAAGTAACAGGTTTGCTGGATCATGGAAATTCAGTTGATGTCGTTTACTTGGATTTTAGTAAAGCTTTTGATAAGGTTCCTCATGATATTTTGATGGATAAATTGAAGGACTACAATCTGGATTTTCAGATAGGTGGATAGCGAATTGGTTAGAGAACCGCACTCAAAGAGTTATTGTCAATGGTGTTTCATCAGACTGGAGAGAGGTGAGTAGTGGGGTACCTCAGGGCTCGGTGCTTGGCCCGGTACTTTTTAACATATTTATTAATGATCTAGATGAGGGGGTGGAGGGACTGCTCAGTAAGTTTGCAGATGACACCAAATTGGGAGGACTGGCAAATACTCCATAAGATGGAGACAGAGTTCAACGAGATCGGACTACAATAGAAAAATGGGCAAATGAGAACAAGATGCAATTTAATAAAAATAAGTGTAAAATTCTGCATCTGGGTCAGAAAAATGAAAAGTATGCCTACTGGATAGGGGATACGCTTCTAGGTAACACTGTGTGTGAACGAGACCTTGGGGTACTTGTGGATTGTAAGCTAAACATGAGCAGGCAGTGTGATGCAGCGGTAAAAAAGGCAAATGCCATTTTGGGCTGTATCAACAGGGGCATCACATCAAAATCACAAGATGTCATAGTCCCATTGTATACGGCACTGGTCAGACCACACCTGGAGTACTGTGTGCAGTTCTGGAGGCCTCACTTCAAGAAGGACGTAGATAAAATTGAAAGGGTACAGAGGAGAGCAACGAGGATGATCTGCGGCCAAGGGACCAAGCCCTATGAAGATAGGTTGAGGGACTTGGAAATGTTCAGCCTGGAGAAAAGGAGGTTGAGAGGGGACATGATAGCCCTCCTTAAGTATTTGAAGGTTGTCACTTGGAGGAGAGCAGGATGCTGTTTCTCTTGGCTGCAGAGGAGAAAACGTGCAGTAATGGGTTTTAAACTTCAAGTACAACGATATAGGCTAGATATCAGGAAAACAAATTTCACAGTCAGAGTAGTTCAGCAGTGGAATAGGCTGCCTAAGGAGGTGGTGAGCTCCCCCTCACTGGCAGTCTTCAAGCAATGGTTGGATACACACTTTTCTTGGATGCTTTAGGATGCTTTGGGCTGAACCTGTGTTGAGCAGGGGGTTGGACTAGATGGCCTGTATGACCCCTTCCAATTCTTCGTTTCTATGATGCTATGATTCGACTCTGCTCTGGTAAGAGCTCAGTTTTGGGCATGACAACTGAAGAATGATGTAAAGAAACTGGAACATGTCTTGTGGAGGGCTACAAAGATGGTGAGGGATTTGGAGACCAAGACCTATGAGGAAAGGTTGAGGGAGCTTGAGGAAAAGTTGTGGAGATATGATAACCATATTCAAATACTTGAAGGACTGTCATATAGAAAATGGAGCAGAGTTATTTTCTGTTGCCACAGAGGGTCAGACCAGAACCAATGTATTGAAATTAATTCAAAAGAATATTTGGCTAAATCTCCAGAAGTTCCTGACAGAGCAGTTCCTTAGTGGAACAGGCTTCCTTGGGAGGTGGTGGGTTCTCCTTCTTTGGAAGTTTTTAGTAGATGCTATGTAGCCATCTCACAGAAATGCTGATTTTATGAACTTAGGCAGATGGTGAGTGGGTAGGCAAGAAGGGATGTGTCAATATTTGTCTCTTGTGGCCTCTCTTTGCACACCCAAGGAATTGCTGATCACGTCTGTGGGATGGTAGGTGAATTTCCTCCAGGCTGGATTCTGGAGATTTTTGGTGGTGGTGGGGATTACTTGGACATAAAATTGGGGTCACTGTGGGTGGGCAGGTACTTGTGAGTTCCTGCATTGTGCAGGGGGTTGGGCTAGATGATCTTGGATGTACCTTCCAACTCTATGATTCTATAATTCTAATAGTGCAGTAAAAAGTATAATGTCTCATTGTTAAATGTTAATTTATAAACTTATATCTTTGGTACAAGTTCTGATTGTTAAAATGTTACATGTTCCAATCATGTTGTTTAATATATTGTACCGTATTATGAAAGATTCAGTGTAAATTTTCACAATCTAGTAAGCCCATCACTCAAGTCAAAGAAGGTTGGTCTGGCAGGACCTGTTGGAGACAAATCTTTGCAGATTTCCACAGATCAACAAATAATCATTTAGATGTTTGCAGATTAACCCCTTCATAATCTGCCCCATTATTTTCCTTGCAACTGAGATCAGACTCACTGGCTTCCGTGACTGGAAATGGGTCTTGATTTCCCAAGATCTTCCTAAGCAAAAGATCTTGATAGTAACAGCAAATAATAAGTTCAGAACAGATCTAGAGTTCTTTCCATAGGGGAGGGGTATAAAGGCATTTTGGCAGGAGAGCGAGAGGGCACCCAAGGTGCTAAGGTTCACAGGATTGCCAGATGGCCAGAATCTAATCTTTACAGTTACAGCCTTGTTGAGACTAGGCTGTCCAAGCAAGGTTGCTAAAGGGAGATTGATAAAGCAATGGAAGAAAACTCCCACTGGGAAAGAAGGGTAGTCTTGGAGTCTGAGGACAGATTTACAGGTTTACAACCCTCAATCTTGCCAGCTTTCAAGAAATGAAGCTAAACGGGCATGAATTGAGGTTCATGACATTTGGCTCCCCTTAAGGCCCCCCACCCTCACCCCCGCTGCAGAAAGGGCAAGGCCCAGTTTGTCCAGAAAACGGGAATGGAACTTGCGCAGCAGGATGGGCGCTGCCACATCTTCGGCATCCACCCACTCATTGTCCGAATCAGGGAAATCTTTCCATGCCACCAGATATTGTAGGCATTTCCG
This sequence comes from Paroedura picta, assembly GCF_049243985.1. Lineage (NCBI taxonomy): Eukaryota > Metazoa > Chordata > Lepidosauria > Squamata > Gekkonidae > Paroedura > Paroedura picta. Next base: position 2,608,611 of record NC_135382.1, read on the forward strand.
GGAGATTCAAGAGTCCACTATTTCAGACAGCTCATAGTGGGTCTTGTCCCCTACCATCACCAGAGGAGGAGGTGGGGATTTCGGGAGTCACTTGTCGGGAGTTGGCACCTTTTTGACTAGACTGACATTTTATTTATTTTACTTATTTAGATGTATATACCGCCCTCCCCGAAGGCTCAGGGCAGTTTACATTAAAACTAGTCAACGATACATGAAACAGTCTTCGTTCAAACATACAGTAATTAATAACAGTGGTTGTAACCATATAACAGAATAATGTAATGATGGAACGGTGCAATACCACAACAGGTCCAGAGCGCTCTGGTGGAGTTCTGGGAGCAAGGGGGGGAGAGGGGGGGAGGTGGAGGAGTGGGGGGGAGCGGGGGCCCTTCATTCGCTGTTGGTTGTGCCTGGTCTCAACCAAATGCCTGGCAGAGGAGCTCCTTTTTGCAGGCCCTGCGGAACTGTTTAAGCTCCATCAGGGCCCTGATCTCCTCCGGGAGCTTGTTTCACCAGGTGGGGGCCAGGACAGAGAATGCTCTGGCCCTGGTCGAGGCCAGGCGGACTTCTTTAGGGCCAGGGACCATTAGCTAGTTGGTGACGGTGGAGCGCAGAGTTCTTTTAGGGGCATAGGCAGGGAGGCGGTCCCTCAGGTACACTGGGCCCTGACCGCGAATGGCCTTGAAGGTAATTACCAGAACCTTTAGTCTGATCCGGAATTCAACTGGCAACCACTGCAGTTGGTGGAGAATGGGCCGGATGTGGGACCTCCACGGTGTTGCTGTGAGGATCCCGGCCCCTGCGTTTTGGTCCAGCTGTAGTTTCCGGGTCAAGGCTGAGGGCAGGCCTGCGTAGAGCGAGTTACAGAAGTCCAGTCTAGAGGTGACCGTTGCATGGATCACTGTGGCTAGGTGTTCTGGGGCCAGGTAGGGCGCAAGTAGTTTGGCTTGGCGGAGATGGTAAAATGCCAGCCGCGCTACCTTTGTGATCTGGGCTTCCATTGTCAGGGAAGTATCCAGAATCACGCCTAGGTTCCTGGCGGAATCAGCCGTAGAGAGCTGTACTCCATCCAGGGCAGGCAGGCACGCTTCCTCGCATGGAACACTGGGTGTACCTTTCGATAGTCGGCCGGGAGTTCCACCCTTATCACCACCTCATTCAGGACCTCTGTGACTTTAAACGGACCCACAAATTGGTAACTCAGCTTCTTATAGGGTTTCTGGTTTTTTAGGTGCTTAGTGGGAAAAAAACACCTCGTCACCCACCACATAGGCAGGGGCAAGCTGCCGCTTATGGTCCACCCATTTTTTGAAGTCATCCTTAGTTTTATTCAGGGTGGCCTTCACCTTGGACCAGGTGTCCCTAACCTTGGCCACCCACTCCTCCACCCTGGGGGGGATAGCCTATGATTCCCTGGGAGAGGTGTACACATAAACTACCTCGAAGGGGGATTTCCCCGTGCTGGCGTGTGGGGCATTGTTGTATGCATACTCCACCAATGCCAACAGATGAGTCCAATTGTCCTGGTGGTAGTTTAGAAAGCAGCCCTCCCCCTCCCCCCAGGACCTGGAGAGGCTGCAGGCCCCTCTTAGGGAACTCACCGGCCGGGGCAGCTCTCATGCAGCAGGGATATGGAGCCTCTGAGCCTTAAGGGAAGCAGAAGGAGGAGGGGGTAATACTATTGGATGTCTACCCTTCTACTCCTCCACTATGTCCAGGACATTGCTGCTTCCATGGATGATGGAAATTCAAACCTAGGTTTCCAATATCCTAGTCTTACACTCACAGCTGCATAAGCTTAGTTTCCATTGCAAATTGCAACAGGGGAGGTTTGGATATAAACTGGGCCAGGATATTCCAATTCCATTCATTTTTGACCTTGGAACACCCAAAGCTGCTCACTAATTCTGAGATTCCTAGTTCTATTTCCTGACGTGTTATGATTACCACAAGTGGACAGACAGATGGACATGTGGTGACACCCAGCCATGCTTTCTTATGCTATTTAGTTTGGAGGATCAAAAGGGGATCCCTGATGGAATTGCTGTCTAGGGTCTCATGGTGGCTCTCACTTTCTATACACGATTAACCTAGGGGTAAAAATAGGACCATGTGGAAACCTGCCTGGGGGGAGGGGGAGACAAATGGGTCCCTCGGTGTAGCAAAGGTGAGGCTTCCTTTGAAATGAGTTCTCTGGCCAAAGTTTGGTACGGGCATCCCACCAAAGGCACGTTCTATTCTGTTTCCCAGTAGAAACACTCTTTATGGCACAAACAGGACTCACTCAGGAGGAAATGTTTGTCTTCACTCAGCCATCACAGACCAGCTTTTCACTAAGTGGCCCAGCAAAGCTCCTGTTCGCATGTAAAGGTACAATCTTTCCTAACCATTCCCCTAATGTCTGTTTTGCAAGTATCTGGGAGGTGTCATTAGAGCAATTCAGTGCACAGCTTTTTGAAATTAGAAGTCAAGCCTACCCTTCCTTGCCGTGGGATGTGGTGTCCCAAAGCCCTCTCCACCAGAGAGTTAAAAATCAATGTTTCTCTTGAAAACTTGACATGAATTGCCTGTTGAGTAGGAACCCGAGCTGAATGCCAAAAGCCATCCATCAGGGAAATTTTTTTCATTTAACAAAACACCCATTATCAGTCTCTTTGCAAGCTTTTTTGATACCACTTTATTTTGCTCTATCTGGAAAAATACAGAAGTGTACATTGAAAGCTAGTCAACAGTGACTGTGTTTTCTGTTTCAAAGGATTCGGCTGTTTGGAATAAGTAATTTATAGGAGAGTTTTTTTTTTTACATCATTTAAAAAAAGAATTCACAGCTTCAGCAGACAGAATCTGATCCCCAAAACCTGATGGAATGGCAAAGCAAAAGTTTATTTTGCTATGGGTTGTTTCATTTCCAACCAGTTGCAATATTGATTTCTCTCAGTGGATTAATTATCGGAGACAGTTTCAGTCTTCCTTGCAATGGACCGAAGGAGAAATGATGTTTTCATTTAAAGGAAAGTCTATTGACAGTTGTGGTCTTGCTTCCCTTGGGTTGCAGAATCAATGAAGGAGGAAGACCTGCTTTGTAGAAGTGATGGGTGTGATGTTATTTATCTTAGATTATGTATAAATACATGTAGATCTTGCTTGTTTACAGCCAGTTGCCAGATTTGATGAAAAACAGGAGTTAAATGAGTACTTGATGATGGTGCATCAGGTAAAAAGAGAAACAAATTTCAGCAGATGCATAGAGTTATGTATACTGGTAGCTTTGAATATGATCCGCTGGATGAGCAGGAAATATGCAGGAGCACACTCAGAAGCTGGTACCAGAAACTGGTGGCTGAGGAAGGACTCGGGAGACCTGTTTCAAGTCCTCGTTTAATGTTGACACTCACAGAAGACTTTGGAACAGCCACATGGTGAGCCAGAGGACAGAAGGAAGGAGGTGACACATGGCTCCTTGGAGGAAACCTTGGAAAAAACACGGCAGGGTAAGATGCAGATGGCTTTAGTCCCTCAAAGCATACAGTTGGTTGCTTTATCATATGAATCTTCCTCTTTCCTTCCAAAAGCTGAGGGTCATGTATGTAGGATTATTCACGCTATATTTTTGAAAACCTCTGCTCTAAGTTGAATTGAGTGATAGTGCCAAAGTCACCTCATGTGGTTTGCAACAGAACAGGATTTGGCATCTGGATCTTCTCCTTTTACTTCCTAGCCAGAACCGTACTTGAGAACACCAGCCATCTGGCAGACAACCGGCTGTACCCCCAAGGCACAGCTGGGTCCAGGTTTTGGTGGACTCAGAGCAGAGAATCTTCCTCATCTCTCCTCTTCTGCTCCCCACTCACAACTCCCTGCCTGCATTCTCCTCCCCCACTGCTTGACCAAACATCCTTCCCCCACCCACTGGTTCATTTGCTAGCTCTCCTGGTGCTGAGATACTCTTTTTCTAGCTGTACTAGACAGGGTGTGAAACTCAATGCCTTGCTGCTGGGAGCGTCACTGACAGTCACCTACCGGGTGGGGTATGCTTGCAAATGGAAGCATGGGTAGTAAAAAGGCTTGCCACAAGCAGATATTTCAAGATGGGTGGCCATGTTTGTCCATAGCTGTAGAAAAGAGCCAGTGTTCAGGAGCACTTTCAAGGCTATCCAAATTTGTGGTAGGAGAGGAGCTTTCAGAAGTCACTGCTCTTCCAATACCAGGTTTCAGGTTTCTGAAGAAATGAGTAGGGACTCACAAAAGTTCCTCTCCTGCCACAGGTCTGGCTAGTTTGGGCCCATTATGCACGGCCACCGAAACGGCAATTTCGGGTCACATGGAAAACGCGGAGGGGGAAGACGCGAAGCACAATGGTTATGCACGGGACGGGGCGCGACGGCAGCAAAACCCAGAGTAACCGATTATGAACGCAGCGATCCGGGCGGCGCTTCTGGTTGCGCCCCGGTCACCCGGAAGCTGCGCTTTCTTTCGCTAATGCGGCTTTTTCAGCAGCATGCACCGAAGCTGCGGCCGGTTGCAGCTGGCTCCGTGCGTTATCGGTGATTTTAGTCGCCGCCATTCCACCCCGAAGGTGCTCTTTCTACTACCAGCTGATGGTAAAGAAGAGAAGTGAATAAATGGGGTGAGGTGGCCAGGGGCTCCTCCAGAAAACCTGGGCCTTGGCAGCTGTTCTACCTCCAGGTCTGCAGATGCTGGCTGTGACTTTGAGTGATCAGGGCTGCAATCCCTGGGGCTGGATGCTGTTTGGAACCCATGCATGCATGCAACAACAAACTGCATGTGTGCTTTGTATGTTCATCTGCTAGCCTAATAGAGGGATATCATGCCTGAAAAATGGGTTCCATGTTCCTGGTTGGATTAGAGAACCTTTTGTAAGACCTTGGTACGGGGCTAGCGTAATCTGGAGGGTGGATAGAAGAGACACAGCACGTTTTACCTTATACTTCATCTGCATAATGCCCAGTGAACCAGATTATTGCATGAGAAATACAGTTCAGCCCAAATACCCACCACACATGATAGGAATAGCTTCTTTGTAGTTCCATAATGCTGCATAATGAATTTCTGTAGCTCTTTAAAAACACCCCCTGACTCCTTTCCCATCACCCTCTTAACCCTTTGATGTGTAGAGAGTGTTGTAGTGCCTACTAAATTCATTTCAAGGTCTCTTTGAGGCTCCAGTCACTTTGTTCTCTGCATTAGTAATACAGGGAATAATCCTGCTTGATTTGCAAGATTTGAGTCGAGTAGCTTATAGCTTTTGAACTAGCAGAGGCTCAGAGCAGCTCTCTAAAGTGATAGGTGCAATTCATCACATCCAAGTCAATGTTCAAGCAAGAAACCCAATCTATGTGGACACCCTGCTTAGTCATTTGAAAGGCAAGTGAATGAGGGACTTTTCAGACATGGAAAGATAAGTCTGGGCAGAACTTGTGGGATTTCCCCATCTTTCTTTGACACAGTAGGAGAAAAGTAAATAAAATACAATGGCTCAGATTCTCAAACAGTAGTGCAAATTGTTTGATTTACCTGGATGGAGCAGGTGAGCCTGGTCCTATTGGATCTTGGGAGCTAAGAAAGGCTGACCCTGGTTAGATGGGAGACCAAAGTGGTCCAGATTCAATATGCAGAGGCAGGCCATGGCAAACTACTATTTCCATCCCTCTCTCCCCTCCAGCTTGATGGCACTTCCCACCATCCATGTTAAATGCTCAGAAACCTCCTTCAACATTCTCCCATGAGCCTTGCATTTTTAAAGGTTCAGCTGAAGCAATTTCCATGCAATTTGGCAACTAAGATTTTATCACTGACTTAACCATGTGAAATGTCCTTTTGGCACTAGTACCATAGCAACTATAGATTCCTAGAGAGGCTTATGCTGTTGCCGAAGCCCAGAGATGACAGGTCTCATGCTGGGTGAGAGTGTGAGAGCAACATGAGGAAAGCAAGCCTCTCTGCTCCTCTGTTCCTAAGCAGCTTACCAGACCTGGAGAGCCTTGTACCCCCAGTTCACCCACCCTTGGGAAATCCAGCTGCCACTGCTGAAAGGAGTTGGAAGTCAGTGATGCAGTTTGCTTCAGTAGTTCTTTCGCTTGGTAGTTATCCAGTTTCTCCAAAACACGTGAACAAATAAACAGCACTTCAATGGGTCAATGATATATTTCAGACATTAACCTTCTTGTCCTAGCATTGAGAGAACTGTTCTGCAACTCACCTTTCCTTATGCCAACTCTGCCATTTTGTATTCTTGAATGTTGGACCAGAGAGTAAGTACTAGTGAGCTTTTACTTCCAAGTTTAATCCTTTAGGGCATATGGATATAGGCCTTGGGGCTACAATGATGCTGATGCAGCAAAGCACCTGTGAGGGTGAGAGCACCTCTGCAATGAATCTGCATGAATGGGGAGGGCCTGTGGCTCAGTGGTAGATTATCTGACTGGCGTCAAGAATGTTCCAAGTTCAATTCCTGGCATCTCCAGCTAAAAGGATGAGGTGGTAGGTGATGTGAATGTCCTCTGCTTGGGATGGCCACTAGGGATGTGCGGTTCGGATTTGGAAACAGCTGAATTGGCTGAATTAGGGCCAATGTGGACGTTTCCAAATCAAAACGGTCCAAATTGGACCGTCGCTACTTTTAAAACGGCCGAATCGAAGAGATGTGAATGTCCTCTGCTTGGGATGGCCACTAGGGATGTGCGGTTCGGATTTGGAAACAGCTGAATTGGCTGAATTAGGGCCAATGTGGACGTTTCCAAATCAAAACGGTCCAAATTGGACCGTCGCTACTTTTAAAACGGCCGAATCGAAGAGATGTGAATGTCCTCTGCTTGGGATGGCCACTAGGGATGTGCGGTTAGGATTTGTAAACGGCCGAATCGGGGCCAATTTGGACGTTTCCTAATCAAAAATGGTCCGAATCGGACCGTCGCTACTTTTAAAATGGCTGAATCGAAGAGATTCAGCTGAATCTTGGCCGAATTGAATCCATTTGGCCGAATTGCCAAGCTGTTGAGCAGCCTTGTGGCTGCTGCAGCCTCCTTTTTCCCATTTATTTTTTGGCTTTCCTGGGGGCTGGGGGAGAGGGGGTGTACATTGCACCTCTGAAACTTCTTGGGGAGCTCATGGGAGAAATTTGCAGGGGAATCAGGGAAGACCCTCCCTGAGCTCCCGTGCAAGTTTCAAGAAGGTTGGACTAAGGGTTCCAATCCTAGGGGCTCCCAAAGAGGGTGACACCATTTCCCATAAACTTTAATGGTGGGAAAAAATAATTTCAGCAGGTTAATTGCCAGTTCAATTAACCAATTGCCAATTAAAGCAGGATTTTGCATTCAAAGAAGTTATTCATCAAATAGGATTTCCAATTGTTCCTCCAAGAGCAAAAATTCAATGTGTTTGAGATAAGTGAGGTGGTTTCCAGAATAACAGAGATTTGTGATGACTTGTGCTAGAAAGGCTTTTGCTACTCAGAATAAATGGGAATATTTCAAATAAAGTTGCAGTTTACACAAAAGATTACATGGAGGATTGCCATTTCCAAAAAATATTATATATGTTTGCATTCATTTAGATACAGAAAAATCCTGTCTTGCCTATGGCATTATGCAAGACAACAGATAATAATACATTTTAATTGATGAGAATATTATAAAAAATTTAACCCTGGTTGATGGATTCCAGTTAGAAATCAATCACTGTCCCTTAATTCTCTAATGAATCCAACGATAGAAGAAATGAAACATTGCTAAAAGCTCCCACACAGGAGATCCCAATTGATGGGAAGCCTTTTGATTTATTATACAACAGATAACATCGGCATGATACAGCATCCTGATGGTTTATGAGCCTATGAAAATCCTTGTAATGAAGGTTATTCTCAAACTCATAAAGTTTCATATTCCACTGCATACTCTATCATCATCTTGTAATGTGAACCTCAGAATGATAAACATATTAATTATATAAAAAGGAATTTGTTGGCTTATCCAAGATGGGAAATGGAATGGAAAGGAGCTACCCCAACATCTACAGAATAAAGTGGCCCAATGTTGCAGTCAATATTTTATTATCTTAGCAGTGAAAACAGAACAGAATATTTCATTAAGGATTTAGCATATTATTGTTGATGGCTGGTGGAGAAAAGTAAAATTAAGTAATTTTATGAATTTATTGGCTGTGTGATCTCTTATTTTATTTTGCAGTCAATCTGCTGGAACAATCCACATTCTGCCCCAAACAAACCCGGTTCCCATGGCCCGAGTAATATATGCAAATGTAGCCTATTTGCACACAGAACATAATTTAAGCTGCTGCCACTAGCAATAAAGTAGATCAGGTGCAGGGAATAATGGCCTCTTCTCCAAAGACGGATTGACAACAGTCACCAAATCAAACGGCAGAGTCCTGAGTCAGCAAGTGAAGTTTACCTGCTTCCCTGGCCCATGTTAAAAGATCCCACTGCGGAGAAAGGTTCTGGAATCAGGTGTTGAAGGTCTTCGGATAAATTGGCATATATCCTACCACTCATTCTAAGGATAGACGGCACATGCCAAGTCTCCCTTCCACTATAGACCTTTATTTGTGTCATGCTGTGACCAAGAACCAGAATTTTAAGAACTGGTAAGGCAATGATGAATTAGTTATTTAAATCTGTTTTTAATAATTGTAAAACTAATTTATTAACTATTTAAATATTTTCTGTATTTTTAAATGTATTTTATTCTGATGTAATCCACCTTGAGTCCACAGAGATGCAATTAATTATAATTATATTCTACACATAGTTTAAACCCATTACTGATGGTCCTCTCCTCTGCTGCCAATAGGAACTGCTCCCTTCCCTCCTTCAAGTGACAACATTTCAAACACTTAAATAAAGCAATCAAGTCCCATGTAAACCTCCTCTCCTCCACCTCTCAGCCTTTTCTCTCAGGGCTTGGTCCCCAGGCCCTGGATCAGCTCATCACTCTCCTCTGCATCCTCTCAGTTTTGCCCACGTCCTTTTTGAAGTGAGGCCTCCAGAAATGGACACAAGTAAGGGTTGAAACCAGAGAAATTATCAAGGAAGAAAGAATACTCTTGTCATCATGAGAAATGAAAAGCCTCCAAGAATGACTGATGAAACTCTTAAGATTGCTCAAGGTAGACAAGAGGCAAAAGTAAAAGGTGCGAAGAATAGAATCAGAAGTCTAAATTCAATATTCCAGCAACTGACATACAAAGAGAGCTTTTATAATAACCAGTGTAGAACAAGAACAGAACAACAAAACAGAGAATAGAACAACAGGAAAGGGAAAGCAAGAAATCTGTTCCACGAGATCTGAAAAATCAAGGGGGAATTTAAAGCAGAACAAAATAAAGAAAAGATGGAAACAATGCCATGATGAATATACAGATGAGATGAAAGGATTAAAGATTCCTTCAAAAAACAATCTTTTGAAGAAGTGAAAGCTGCACTCAGGTGCAGTGATGTGAAATTGCACTCAAAACAAGTTGGAAAAACAAACCACCAGGAAATGAGCTATTTCAAGACATTAAAGTAGAATCTTAATTTCTTTGCTGCAGTCCCCATCTGCAGTGATCTTGGAGCCCAGGAAAATAAAATCTGTCACTATCTCCATTTCTTCCCCATCTATTTGCCAGGAATTGAGAGGGCCAGATGTCATGATGTTTGTTTTCTTGATGTTGAGTTTCAAGCCAACTTTTGCACTCTCCTCCTTCACCCGCATTAACAGGCTCTTTAGTTCCTCTTCACTTTCTGCCATTAGAGTGGTATCATCTGCATATCTGAGGTTGTTGATATTTCTCCCTGCAATCTTGATCCCAATTTGTGACTCCTCTAATCCCGCCTTTCTCATGATGTGCTCCGCATACAAGTTAAATAGGCAAGGCGACAGTATACAATCATCAATATCACTAACAAATAACACCTAAAATCCTTTAAAAAACCCAATCCCACTCACACATAACCCCCTCATCTGCCATGTGTCCCAGAGTGTCCCAGGGTTGGTACTTGGAGGAGGGGCCCACGTTTTTGCTTAGCCTGCAGAAACAGAATGGTTTCCCATTGGCAAAGTTGTCAGACAAAGATATATTTTATCTCCCTGTTTTAGCAATCTGTATGCAGAACATATCAAGGGGAAAAATGCATTAAATTTAGATGAAGGTCAAGTAGAAATCAGTAAAAGGAACATTAACAGTTTAAGATGGACAGATGGCACCACGTTGCTGGCAGAAAATAGTGAAGTCTTGAAATCACTACTGATAAAGGTAAAAGCAGGGCCTACAGCTGAGCATCAAGAAGACAAAACAAATGGTTAAAGGGTGATGCTGAAGAGATTGAAATAATTGGCTCAATGACCACAATAATTCATGTCAATGTATTCCCCAGTTACTATCTATAGGTATGAAAGCTGAACAGAGAGAAAACAAACAGGAAGAATGTTGATTCAAGTGGGTAGTCATGTTGGTCTGAAGTAGCACAACAAAAATAGATTCCAATAGCACCTTTAAAACCAACTAAGATTTAGTCAAGGCGTGAACTTTCGAGTGCAGGCCCTCTTCCTGGGGAGGCAGGGTATGAGGTTGACAAGTTAACCCTGGGCCCACCCCACCCAATTCCAGCTGGCAGCTGGCTACTGAAGGGTCAGGGAGGCAGGATGTGAAGTTCTTCATAGCCCCAGAGGGGTCTTTGAAGTAGAAAGTGCCCACCAAACAGCTGATTTTTTTTCCTGAGGATCAACTATTGTCAGGAGCTTTAAGTATCTCCACAGCAGATTCCCCTGAGGCTGTGGAGAGCTTGCTCTTAATAGCTACAGAGGGGTCTGATGTGAAGACATTTAAAGCCCCTGTCAAACAGCTGATATTCAGAAAAAAATTGTCAGGGATCTCAGCATCTTACTCCGTGGGTCAAATCTGCTGAATCAAGCCCAAATCTGCACAGAAGCTTATCTGATTCAGTTCATTTAAACTGATGGGGCGTGCAATTCAGCTCAGATACATCTGAACGGTACCTGAATCAGCATTGATTCAAGTACTTTCAAACCTATCCAAACTGCATCACCCATCCCTAACAAGGACTAGAAGGAAGGGATTCAAAGGACAGGAAAGGAGGTTCCACTTAAATATTAGAAAGCATTTCCTGATGTTGAGGGCTGTTTGTAGGTGGAATCAGCCACCTCGGATAGTGGTGGAGTTTCCTTCATTGGAAAGAGATTGGAGGAGCCCCTGTCAGGAGTGCGTACTTTTTAAGTCTTGGAGAAAGGTGTGTGGACTGAATGGCCATGTGTGGTCTTTTCCAGCTCTGTGTGATTCTGATTCCTATTAATGTTCTCACAGAGTTTTTATTCATTTCAGTGGGGCTTGCACAGGAAACCTCTCAGATGGTCACTTTATATATTAAAGAAAAACTAGCAGCAAAACACATTTATAAAAAATGGGCTTTGCAAGGGGAGAAGGGGCAAGGCAAAGCCCCGCCTCCCCATGAAGCTTAGGAGTTCTTGGGCAGCGGAGAGCGACAGGTTGGCACAAGGAGGGAGGAGAGTGCCCCCCTGCCAGGTGCACAGGAGGAGAGACGGGTGGTGGAGAGGGTCCATTGGCCCCAGAAGGCCTGGCAGCTTGTGTGTAATGGGGTACAAGGCCTTCCCGGGCCAAGAGGACATTGCAGGCGCCCCCCCACTGGGCGCACCGACGGAGAGCATCCCCTTGGACCGGGAAGCAGCCCATCTCCCCCCCCCCCGACATGGCCTGAGCACTTCCTGGGGGTGTGGAAAGCACACCTGGGGCCTTGAGGCCCCGGGTGTGCTTTCCAGTCCGCTGGGAAGCCATCCCTTTCCCCCCCTGACCCCCCCGTGGCCGGCCCTCTTACCTGGCATTTTGGAGGTGGAGCAGCGGAGTCACAGATGTGCCTGGCTCTAACAGCCATCTGTGAGGCAAGGGGTGAGGGCTCGGTGAAGGAGGTGGGAGCTATAGGAGCAGGGCCAATCAGGGTGCAGGTGGCTTGACCCTGATTGGCCCTATTCCAACTTGGACAGGGAGGGCAGGAGCTGTAGGGGCAGGGCCAATCAGGGTGCAACCAGCTGCTGTTTCACAATTATTTATAGGCACCAAATGGATAAGATATATTCCCTGACTGAACAAAATTTTAGAGTTTCATGCAAACTCTATGATTGTATCTAGAGATGTTAACTTTTTGTGTGCACAGTGGGTAGCTCTAAAGGTTGACCTTCTTGGTTTAGAAATAAATTTCATGGTGGGAGAAAAACCCCTTCTGTGAGCAGAGAACAAATGAGCCAGAGACTGCGAAAATGATGAGCTGCTGAAAATCCCAGCTGACGTTTAGATTGATTAGTTATTCAATATTTCCCTGTGCCAGTGTGCATAAACTTCAGTTTCTTCTTCCCTCTTTCCCTGGCAGAAAGGGAAAAGGTTTCATATTGTAACAGACAAGGCACTGTCAATTAAGCATCACCTTCAGTTTCCTTGTTTATGATCCTGTGGCTACTAAGCATCAATAATTTCTGCCCTCCAAGTTGTCACGGGGAAGATTGATTGTGCATGTCTTTCCTGATATGAAGACATTGAAATGAAATCACAGCCTTCCATCTATATCAGTTAAGCTTTCTGCAACACCCGCCCCCCCCAAAAAAAAGACAAGAAAAAAACCCCATGAAATTGCCTGCACTGCGAGGTCCCTTCTGGGCAACATCCGGAACGGAAGTTGGGGGGCTGTCCTATAGGGATGTGTGGCTTGGCTGCCTCAGCGATCACCGAAGCCCGAGGCAGCGTGATGGAGGAGAGCAGCGGTGCCGCCACTGACCCTCCTCTCCATGCTCTGCCGCTGGCCTCCTAGTTCCCGCCTCGGGCTTTGGTGATCGCCGAGGTGGCTGAGCCGAGCCGAGCCGCACATCCCTACGGTACTACTCAGAAATAAGAGTAAGTTTTGCATGAGCCAACAATATAAAACATTTGTAAGAAACTATTATGAAAATTGGCCCAAACAGGGAAGATACGCATTGAAAAATAGACAATTTGATTAGGTGTCCTGGCCATGCAGTCCCCAGTAAACAATATGAGACTCATCTGTACACAGTCCGTGGCGCCACGGGCGCCACGGACTGAATAAAAGAGTAAGGGGTAGTGGGGAGGAGTTAGGGTGGGACCGGTCCGGGATAAAAACTCGGAGGGGCCAATCAGGAGCCGCGAAGCGGCTCCTGATTGGCCCCTCCGAGTGTCAATCCCGCCCCAAGCAGACAATGGGGAGCCGCGCGAAGCGCGGCTCCCCATTGCCTGCCTCACTCGCTCGGAAAATGGTGGGGCGGCTGGTGAGAGCCTCGGCTGGGGAGTGGGCCGGGAAGCCTTCTCTCAGCCGGCGGAGCGGCCTCGCAGTGTCGTAGACGCTGCGAGGCCGCTCCGCCCGCCGGCAGAAGGCTCCAGAGAGCCTCGGGTGGGTGGGTGGGTGGGGGGGGGGGACGGGAGTTCTAGCGCCCGTTGTATTTCTGCCTACAACGGGCTTAAGCTACTAGTCAAGAATAAAGGGGTTATTTCTGTGCAGTTGAGTCCCTGGTGTGTGCCTGGTATGCTAGCTGCATGTGCACAGGATCACCAGCCAGAGAAGAATTCCCAGGGGAAGCCATAGTTGAATGGGAACATTGCTAAGCAATCTAAGAGTGCTGCCAAACAATTGTGCTTGGATCCTGCAGAGCCTTTCTATGAACCAGGATGATTTCCTCCAGCAGAAGGAACTTTCTCCTCGAGTCAGATGTTCTCCTGAACGCCTTGCAACTGGAAAAGGCTCTTTGACCAAAAGTATGTGTCTGGCTGCTATTGGAAACAGAATTGGGTCAGGCGCATCCTTAGTTGTATCCAGAGAGTTGCTTTTTGCAACTGTGATCATCACCACTAGTGATTGATCTGTCTTACCTGCATAATTCGTTTTGAAGGTATCTGAGATGCCATGTTTTAATTATAGCGAATTCTGTAATGTTCACTGTGCATTGTGTGATGTTTTGCCTGTCTTGATCCTGCTTCCAGTCATCCGAGGAGGACAAGCACCTCTTGTGGTCTCCCCAGACTTGTACTATGCTAAAATTATTCTTTGTTAAAACATTCTTCCCCTCTTGAGGCTGCCTGGAAACCCTCTACCCCATCTCTCCTTTGTCCTCTTCTCCCCCACCCCCAAATCCCCTTCTTGAACTGAGACTTGCCTCAGAGTCTCCAAAAGGTACTGCAACTTGTGACTCACTTTGGCTGCCCTCGGAGGCAACCTTTCTGGGCCGAGCCTTTATTATTTCTTCTCTGGAAGGCTCACAGGCCACCTCCCTTTGGGCATCTTCCTTCCCCACCCCACACCCCACAGATTAAAGGTCAACGTGTTTTTTATTCCCAAACTGAATGCATCTCAGGACAATGTAATCCCAAATCTATATTCCTGCCCCTGTTGTTTTTTGAGAGCTTTTCAGACCTGGATTCCTCTGACTCCTCTGACACGCTTCACTAGAGCTAATAGCTTCCTATTACCAGTTACAATTTAGCATCTGAGCCAGGAGCTAGTAGAAGAAGGGGTGTGTGTGGGGGGAGAGAAAGAGCACAAATTATATGGCATTGCACCGAACAAAGGTTTTATTTCTCCTGAGCACAACTCTTTGATAGGGAAATGGGGGAGACAAATGTGTTGCTAATTTAATTAAGTGGTATGAGATTGCAAGGTCTGCAAATGCCATTTAAGGCAGGATTAATCAAGAGCAGGTGATGAAAATGAATAGTCACACATAATGTTAGCATTTCTAACAATCCGACACAGTCTAATGGAATCAAGTGCTGCTTGACAACAGGGTTCAGTTTTGCTTGCTAATCCAAATTTATCTCTTTTGCGTCACTCTCGTGCATAGAGAACTCATCACTGGCATAGCATCTCATACATTTATCTGGGGTAGTCTGAGCTATTTTATTTATTTAACTTTTATGCTGCTGCTCCTAGACCGGCTAGCCTACAGTGGCTCATATCAATTTGTCCATGAAACAGTAAAAAGATCAACATAAACTTGCAAATGCAAGATGTTTATGTTGATCTTTTTACTGTTTCATGATGTAAGCCACTGTAGGCTAGCCGGTCTAGGAGCAGCAGCAAAAAAGTTAAATAAATAAAATAGCTCAGACTACCCCAGATAAAGCCCCCATCCCACCCTCCCCAACCACCACTTCCCACCCCCTTCCCCAACCTACTGCAAAATTGATGCCATATCCATGCAGGGAAGATGTGATGTAGGCAAGGTTCCCAAAGGCACTGGAGGAAGGCCAGATCTTCCTGGTCCTGGCCTCACCCAAATGCCTGGCAGAAGAGCTCTGTCTTGCAGGCCCTGAAGAAGTTCCATCAGGGTCCTTAGCTCATAGAATCATAGAGTTGGGACCTCCAGGGTCATTGAGTCCAACCCTTTGCACGATGCAGGAACTCACAACTACCTGCCTACCCACAGTTACCCCAATTTCATGCCAAAATAATCCCTCCACTAACAATCTCCAGAATCCAGCCTGGCCTGGAGTAAATTCACCCACCATCCCACAGTGGTGATCAGCACTTCCCTGGGTGTGCAAGGAAGGGCCACAAGAGACAAACACTGGCCCATCCCTTCCTGCCCACCCACTCACCGTCTGCCTGAGTTCCTTACAGCATTTCTGTCAGCATTTCTCTTCCAGGAGCTTGTTCCACCAGGCAGAGGCCAGAGCTGAAAAGGCCCTGGCCCTAGTCAAGGCCAGGCAAACCTCAGGAGGTCCAGGAATCGCCAACCTGTTTGTACCCCCAAAGCACAAAGCCCTGCAGGGGGCATAGGGCATTAAATGGTCCCTCGTGTACATTGAGCCCAGACTGTGAATGACCTTAAAAGTTAATACCAAAACCTTGAACTTGTTCCGGTATTCAACCAATGCAGCTGCCTCTGCACCAGCTGAATATGGGCTCTCCAGGATGTTCCAGTGAGAATTCCAGAAGCTGCTGTGAGGAGGGCTGCAGACGTGAGGTTTACCATCTTGCATTTGCAAGTAGGAGGCGATACGCGTTTCCCCCCTCCATGCGGAAATGTTCCTGGTTCCTGTCATTTGTATGCTTTTTGCCAGTTATATTTGCCTATGATCCCTTTGATCCCTTAGCCAGCTACTTGGACTTATACCTTAGGTGTTAGTGCCCTCCGACCTTTCTTCCTGCCTCAACCCCCCACTTCCCCCCACACACAATTGGGTCATTCCTGGGAACCACCACCTGCTCAAAAGGGCTTGAACACGGAGACTGCCCATTTCAACAACGAAGTGCCCAAACCTCTTGGTACAGGGAGGGTGTCAGGATTGTAGAATCTCTGTCATAAATTAGCCTGAGTTCCTCCATGTCAGTTATATTGCTTGATTGGGCCTGGCGCCTGCTTGCCCTGTCCTTGTAGTTTGTAAGCTATAAAGTAGAGTAGTGATGTTATGTTAACCTTTATCTTGTTGTGGGCTCACAGGGTTGTTGTCACCTCTCTCAAGGCTGGGAGAATGGAATCCTGTTGTTTTAACACACATGTCTTTTCTCTCCTACCCCCCTCCTTGGGAACTGTCAAGTTTTGGGCGGGAGAAATGTATTGATAAGCTGGGGCAAATCTGGCCTCTGGTCAGATTTGACTTTCAGTCCAATGCGTATAGTGCTAATCAATAAAACTCTTTTCTTTTGAATAAGTTTTGTTGTGAGTTTCCTGTGCGTCTGACATCAAGTCAAATCTCACAACTCCTTTCACCTGCGAAAATGCAGGGCGAGGGACATACTTTTTCTGAGCAGGGAGAGGGCCTGGATTGGGACCTTTCCCAGGGCGACGGCGCTAGTGCAGGGCCGTACAGCTCGGGCATGCTGAGGGCAATCTCGGGGACAACCCCGGGGCCCGAGGAATTTTTGGAACGACACGTCACCCAGCGCCGGCGATTGTCGAGGTACGACCGCCCTACTGGGGACAAAGTGTGGCCGGAGCACCTGGCACTGCCTAGCTACGGACTGGAGCCTGTGGGTGAGACGCAGGACTTGCAGTACAAGCTGGACAGGGTGACCAACTGGCTGCAGGACCTTTCGGGTCGGTTGGATCCGGAGGAGAAACGACGGACACAACGCCTGTTGAAGGAAGTGCTCGGTGGTGGTGCACACGATACCAGCGGGCGCAGAGCGAGTGGTGGGCTTGCCCTGCGGGAGCACGGCATGGCGGACACACAAGCAGCAGCGGATGCTGAAGCGGTGGCCAGAGCCAGAGCGCAGCTGGAGATCGAGGCGGAGGCTGCGGCGCGGGCGAGAGCGCAGCGGGAAAGGGAAAACGAAGACGAGGAGCGAGAGGACGCGGGTGGCGCTGGCGGCGACGGAGCCGGTGGCGACGGAGCCGGAGGCGACGGCGCGGACGGAGACGCTGAGGCAGCGGCGGCGGCAGCAGCGGCGGCGGCGGCGGCGGACGTTGCGGGAGCTGAGGCGGCAGCAGCTGCAGCGGCGCGAGAAGCAGCGGCGGCGGCCGCGCGGGCAGCAGAGGCGGCGAGGGTGGCAGATCGAGCGAGAGTGGCGGCGGGACGAGGACGGGGCATCGGCCAGGGTGCAAGGCCCCTGGTCCCAGCTCCGGCGCCAGCGGAATGGGGCCCAGGGCGCCTACCCCCCCACCTCCGTGGAGTGGAGATGCGGAGCACCTATAAATTCAAGGCTAAGTTTTCGGGGAACCCCGCAGAATTCCCTACGTTCCTGGTGCATCTCCAGGCCTACATGATGGACATGGGTTTTACGTTCCATGACGCCGCCGAGCGGGTGCGTTTTGTGGGGCAGGCCCTAGAAGGCAAGGCTGCCAAATGGTTCCTGGACTTGTACCGTTATCATCCCCAAGCCATCCGTAATTACAACCACTTCCTGCGAGCCATGCGCCAGATGTATGTGGAGCCGTTCGAACGGGAGACGGCAGAGAAGAAACTCAGGGCTCACCGGCAAGGAAAATTGTCAGTGGTGGAGTATGCCAGGGAATTTAAGGAGCTGGCGTCTTCGGTGCCTGACTGGACCGAACCCCAACGCGTACTGGCGTTTGTGGGGGGCCTCGATCCCACTCTGGCTGACAAATGCCTCCTTTTGGAAGACCCGCTTACCGTCGACGGGTGGGTCCAATTGGCTGGAGAGATGGAAAATCGATTGGAGCGGGCCTCGATGATTCAGGTCTTAGCGGGTAAAACTGTGGCGAAGCCTTCCACCCCAGCGAAAGTCAAGCCCCGTGCGAAGCTGGAGCCGACGGAGCGCACCTGGCGCATGGCGAAAGGGCTGTGCTTGGGTTGCGGCCAAGCGGGGCATTTTCTCGCACAATGCCCGTCAAAAGCGGGATCGACACCGAGAGCCGTGAATAGCCCCCCAACGAAAGCTCAGCCCACCAAGAAAGCCGCTCCGAAGAAAAGTGCCAAGTCCCTGCTGGTGCCGGTGGCTGCCGTACCGGCAGTGGACGACTCGGAGGAAAGTAGCGAGCCGGAGGAGGAGGACCAAGCCGAGGCGCAGTCGGGAAACGAGGACGGTCTGCTGTAAAGGCGCCCCGCCAGCAGGCCGCCAACAGGGGCAAACGCGTGGTGAGTGATTCCCCCTTGCTGCTCTTACCTGCCAATCTCTCCAACCCCAATCACCCAATTAGATGGGAAATGTGCCCCCGGAGGGGAAGCCACGGCAAAAACGCGCCCAATGGACTTGGACATAAAAAAACATTGGGAGCAAATCCAACCTTTGGTAGCCCCTCACTCTGCCTTCCCTTGCGTGTTGGGATTGGATTGGCTGAAGGAACATGACCCCCTAGTGAAATGGAAAGAAGGGACTGTGGAATTCACCTCTCCCGCTTGCGAGCAGCACGCTCGGCCGCGGAGCCCCCCGAGCTCGGGGGTTGTGGCCGCATTGGGGTCCGGGGGGGCAGCGCTTCCTCCCGAGTATCGGGACTTTGCTGATGTGTTCGCGGAGGTGGAGTGCAACCAACTTCCCCCCCATCGTAAAACTGACTGTGCAATTGAATTGAAGAAGGGGGAACCCCTCCCCAAAGCCAAGCTTTACTCCATGAGCCCGCGGGAAATGGCGGAGCTCAGGGAATTTTTGGATAAAAACTTGGCGAGGGGCTTTATTAGACCGGCCACATCGTCCTTGGCGGCCCCGGTCCTCTTTGTGAAAAAGAAAGACGGTTCACTGCGTTTGTGCACCGACTACCGGGGTTTGAACGCAGTCTCCACATGCAACGCCTACCCGCTCCCCCTGATAAAGGACTTATTGGGCCACTTGGGGAAGGCGCGAATCTTCACGAAACTGGATTTAAGGGAGGCCTATTACCGGGTCCGAATAAAGAAGGGACACGAATATTTGACAGCCTTTAACACTCCCCTGGGGCAGTTTGAGTACATTGTAATGCCGTTCGGCCTCGCCAGCGCTCCGGGCGTGTTCATGAATATGATTAATGAAATTATGCATGATTTATTGTACCAGGGGGTGTTGGTTTATATTGATGATATTCTTGTGTATTCAGAAAATGTTGAGAGTCATGCTAAACTGGTCCGTGAGGTGCTCCGCCGCTTGCGGGAGCACCAGTTGTTTGCCAAACTGTCAAAATGCGAGTTCCACCAAGATGCGGTGGAGTTTCTGGGCTTCAGGGTCTCCCAGGCTGGGATTGAAATGGACCCGGGCAAAGTACGGGACCTGTTGGCGTGGGAACCCCCCCGTACTAGGAGGCAATTACAAAGTTTCTTGGGGTTCGCTAATTTTTATAGAACCTTTATCCCCAATTTTGCCCAAGTGGCGTTGCCTCTCACTGATTTGTTGAAAACCAAACAAGGGGGAAAGACAGCTAACCGTCCGGGGGCGCTTCTCCATTGGACTCCCCCATGCCAGGACGCGTTTGACAGACTGAAATTGTTGTTTACGTCCGAACCGGTGCTGGCCCATGCTGACCCAACTAGGCAATTCACCGTGCAAGTAGATTCCTCGGACGTGGCAATGGGGGCCGTGATCCTCCAAGAGGGGGAGGATGGGAAATTGCACCCGCTGGCCTATCTTTCAAAGAAATTTTCTGGGGCGGAACGGAACTGGGCCATTTGGGAGAAGGAAGCGGCTGCAGTCAAATTGGCTCTTTCCACTTGGAGGCATTGGTTAGAGGGGTCCGCAGTGCCATTTGTGGTCTGGACGGATCATAAAAACCTCCAGGCGCTCAAGCAGCCCCGCTCGCTTTCGGCAAAGCAGATGAGATGGGCGGAGTTTTTCGCTCGTTTTAACTTCTCCCTTAAACATCTACCCGGCAAAATGAACTTTCTGGCAGACGCCCTATCGTGCCTGCCCCAGTACAACAGCAAACGAGACCCATTGGTGGATACAGTTTTTACCCCCGCCCAACTGGGGATGGCCGCGGTGACGCGCAGCCACACGAAGTCTGTAACGCCCATTCCAGGGGGTTGGGTCCAGAAGGAGTTGTCACAGGACTCGGAATTCTACTCCCTCCGCCCCGATCTGACTGAGAAGGGGGGGCTCTTTTTCAAGGGCGAGAGACTTTTTGTCCCGGCTGCGGCCAGGGGAGAGGTTTTAAAACTTTGTCACGATGCGAAAACAGCTGGACATTTTGGGTTTGTGAAAACTCTGCACCTGGTCAGGAGACAGTATTGGTGGCCCTCTCTGCGCAAGGATGTGGAAAAGTATGTGCAGGGGTGCCCCATTTGTGTCGCCTCAAAACCTGCTGGGGGAAAGAAAAAAGGGCTGTTGCAGCCCCAGCCCACCCCCTCTCGGCCTTGGACGGATGTCACTATGGATTTTATTACGGACTTACCTCCCAGTCAAGGGAAAACCGTCATTTGGGTGGTAGTGGACGCTTTTTCAAAGCAGGCTCATTTTATCCCGTGCACGGCCTTGCCTACTGCAGCCAAATTGGCTTCAATGTTTATTAACCACGTGGTACGTCTGCACGGGATCCCGACACGTGTTCTGACGGATCGGGGCCCCCAGTTTGTTGCCAAGTTCTGGCGGGAGCTCCTGAAGTTGTTAGGCATAGAACAAGCCCTCACCTCAGGCTATCACCCCGAGTCTAATGGCCAGACCGAGAGAGTCAACCAGATCTTGGAGCAATACTTACGCTGCTTTATCAATCATCAGCAAGATGACTGGGTTTCTTTACTGCCACTCGCTGAATTTGCCTATAACAATGGGGCCCACGCCTCAACGGGGGTATCCCCCTTCAAGGTGGTGTATGGGACTGATTTAGTGGCAGCACCCACTTGGGAACTTAGCTCCACCGAAGCCCCTGACATAAATAAGTGGGCTGCAACCATCAGTGCAGGGTGGCCGGAGATAGTTGCCAGCCTCAAAGGAGCGAAACAGGCCTATAAAGCCCAGGCGGATAAAAAACGGGTACCTGCACCAGAATGGAAAGTGGGAGATCTGGCCTATTTGTCCACAAAGAATTTGCGGTGTCAACAAAAATCCAAGAAGCTTGGCCCAAAATATGTGGGCCCATTTAAAGTGGTTAAACTAATAAATGCTGTAACTGTGGAACTTGCTTTACCAAAGACTTATAGGAATGTGCATCCGGTTTTTCATTCCAGCCTGCTGCGGAGAGCTCCCGTCCCGGATGAATGGCACCCTCCTCCAGCTACGCCTGTGCCGATATACATCGACAAAGACACCCACTATGAAGTTAACCAAATTTTAGACTCTCGTATGCATAAGGGTCGCCTCCAGTATTTGGTCGATTGGAAAGATTTTCCCTCTGGGGACAAGGAGTGGGTTGAGGCTGGGAATGTGAAGGCGCCCCGCCTTCTCCGGGCTTTCCATCGAGCATTCCCTGATTGTCCTCGCCCGGTGGATGCCGGCTAGGTGGGGGAGTGAGTTAGTTTTAATGCGGAGGGATGTCAGGATTGTAGAATCTCTGTCATAAATTAGCCTGAGTTCCTCCATGTCAGTTATATTGCTTGATTGGGCCTGGCGCCTGCTTGCCCTGTCCTTGTAGTTTGTAAGCTATAAAGTAGAGTAGTGATGTTATGTTAACCTTTATCTTGTTGTGGGCTCACAGGGTTGTTGTCACCTCTCTCAAGGCTGGGAGAATGGAATCCTGTTGTTTTAACACACATGTCTTTTCTCTCCTACCCCCCTCCTTGGGAACTGTCAAGTTTTGGGCGGGAGAAATGTATTGATAAGGTAAAGGTAAAGGTATCCCCTGTGCAAGCACCGAGTCATGTCTGACCCTTGGGGTGACGCCCTCTAGCGTTTTCTTGGCAGACTCAATACGGGGTGGTTTGCCAGTGCCTTCCCCAATGTATTGATAAGCTGGGGCAAATCTGGCCTCTGGTCAGATTTGACTTTCAGTCCAATGCGTATAGTGCTAATCAATAAAACTCTTTTCTTTTGAATAAGTTTTGTTGTGAGTTTCCTGTGCGTCTGACAGAGGGGCTGTGGGCAGAGAAGCAATGGCCAAGTCTGGATCTGCAGTCTTAGTAAAGAGCCCGTGACGATCTGATTTTTATTTCTTCCATTAAAAGCTTTCTTTTTCCTAAATGAAATCTGCTTATTGGGAGTAATCAAAGGTTCTCACAGTGGGCACCATGTTCTCCAGTTAATACTTTAGAGGCAGCTAAGCTGAAGGTCGAGTCTGTTTTAAGCTATAGATAGATAACTTCACATTGCCACTACTTTGGAAATAATATTCCTTTAGATTTGACAAAACTGTATGAAAATTTTTTTTACCATTATTTATTTATTTATTTTTATTTATTTATTCATATTTTTATACCGCCCTACTCGAAGGCTCCCCCTTCAAGGATCGCTGCCTTGTTGTGGCAAGGGGGCTTGCGTAGTTCAGTGAAGCTATGAGCTATGCCGTGCAGGGCCACCCAAGACGGTCTGGTCATAGCGGAGAGCTCTGACAAAAGGTGATCCACTGGAGAAGGAAATGGCAAACCACTCCAGTATCTTTGCCATGAAAACCCAATGGACAAGTTCAAAAGGCAAAACAATATGACGCCGGAAGATGAGCCCCTCAGGTCGGAAGGTGTCCAATATGCTACTGGAGATGAGCAGACGGCTAGTACGAGTAGCGCCAGAATGAATGAAGCGACTGGGCCAAAGCCAAAAGGACGTTCAGTTGTGGAAGTAACTGGTGGCGAAAAGACAGTCCGATGCTGTAAAGATTTTTTTTCCATAGGAACCTGGAACGTCAGATCCATGAATCAAGGCAAGCTGGACGTGGTTAAACAAGAAATGACAAGACTGAACATCGACATTTAAGGAATCAGTGAACTAAAATGGACAGGAATGGGTGAATTTAATTCAGATGACCATCAGGTATACTACTGTGGACAAGAATCTCGCAGAAGAAATGGAGTAGCCTTCATAATCAATAAGAGAGTAGGAAAAGCAGTCTTGGGATACAACCCCCAAAATGACAGAATGATCTCAGTTCGAATCCAAGGCAAACCATTCAACATCACAGTGATCCAGGTCTATGCCCCAACCACTGCTGCTGAAGAGGATGAAGTTGATCAGTTCTATGAAGCCCTACAACACCTTCTAGAAGCAATGCCAAAAAATGATGTGCTTATCATCATGGGGGATTGGAATGCTAAAGTAGGAAGCCAAAAGATAACCGGGATAACAGGCAAGTTTGGCCTTGGAGTACAAAATGAAGCAGGGCACAGGCTGGTAGAATTTTGTCAAGAGAATACAATGGTCATAGCAAACACTCTTTTCCAACAACCCAAGAGACGACTCTACACATGGACATCACCAGACGGTCAACACAGAAATCAGATTGACTATGTGCTCTGCAGCCAAAGATGGAAAAGTTCTATCCAGTCAATAAAAACAAGACCAGGAGCTGATTGTGGTTCAGATCATGAGCTTCTTGTTGCAAAATTTAGGCTTAAATTGCAGAAAGTAGGGAAAAGCACTAGGCCACTCAGATATGAACTAAATCATATCCCCGACGAATACACAGTAGAGGTGACAAATAGATTTAAGGAATTAGATCTGATAGACAGAGTGCCTGAAGAACTATGGACGGAGGTTCGCAACATTGTACAAGAGGTAGCAACTAAAACCATCCCAAAGAAAAAGAAATGCAAGAAATGAAAATGGCTGTCTGAGGGAGCTTTACAAATAGCTAAGGAGAGAAGGGAAGTGAAAGGCAAGGGAGAAAGAGAAAGATACACCCAATTGAATGCAGAATTCCAGAGAAAAGCTAGAAGAGATAAGAATGCCTTCTTAAATGAACGGTGCAAACAAATAGAAGAAAACAATAGAATGGGGAGGACCAGAGATCTTTTCAAGAAAATTGGAGATATTAAGAGAACATTTCATGCAAAGATGGGTATGATAAGGGACCAAAATGGTAGGGACCTCACAGAAGCAGAAGAGATTAAATAAAGGTGGCAAAATTATACAGAAGAACTATACAAGAGCGAGCTTAACATCCCTGATGACCACAATGGGGTAGTTACTGACCTGGAGCCAGACATCCTGGAATGTGAAGTCAAATGGGCCTTAGGAAGTCTGAGCAACAATAAAGCTAGTGGTGGTGACAGCATTCCAGTTGAACTATTCAAAATCTTAAAGGACAATGCAGTAAAAGTGCTACACTCAAT
This sequence comes from Paroedura picta, assembly GCF_049243985.1. Lineage (NCBI taxonomy): Eukaryota > Metazoa > Chordata > Lepidosauria > Squamata > Gekkonidae > Paroedura > Paroedura picta. The sequence continues at coordinate 2,633,226 of NC_135382.1, forward strand.
ATGCCAGCAAATTTGGAAAACTCAACAATGGCCACAGGATTGGAAAAGGTCAGTTTACATTCCAATCCCAAAGAAGGGCAATGCCAAAGAATGTTCAAACTACTGCACCATTGCACTAATTTCTCATGCTAGCAAAGTTATGCTCAAAATCCTACAAGCTAGGCTCCAGCTATATGTGGACCAAGAACTTCCAGAAGTACAGGCAGGATTTCGAAGAGGCAGAGGAACTAGAGATCAAATTGCCAACATACGCTGGATCATGGAGAAAGCTAGGGAATACCAGAAGAATGTCTACTTCTGCTTCATTGACTATGCTAAAGCCTTTGATTGTGTGGAGCACAACAAATTGTGGCAAGTTCTTAAAGAGATGGGAATACCAGAGCATCTTATTTGTCTCTTGAGAAATTTATATGCAGGTCAAGAAGCAACAGTGAGAACTGAACATGGAATCACTGACTGGTTCAAAATTGAGAAAAGAGTTCAGCAAGGCTGTATACTGTCACCTTGCCTATTTAACTTGTATGCAGAGCACATCATGATAAATGCGGGATTAGAGGAGTCACAAATTGGGATCAAGATTGCAGGGAAAAATATCAACAACCTCAGATATGCAGATGATACCACTCTAATGGCAGAAAGTGAAGAGGAACTAAAGAGCCTGTTGATGCGGGTGAAGGAGGAGAGTGCAAAAGTTGGCTTGAAATTCAACATGAAGAAAACAAAGATCATGGCATCCGGCCCTCTCAATTCCTGGCAAATAGATGGGGAAGAAATGGAGATAGTGACAGATTTTATTTTCCTGGGCTCCAAGATCACTGCAGATGGGGACTGCAGCAAAGAAATTAAAAGACGCTTGCTCCTGGGGAGGAAAGCTATGGCAAATCTAGACAGCATCCTAAAAAGCAGAGACATCACCCTGCCAACAAAAGTGTGTTTAGTCAAAGCTATGGTATTCCCAGTTGTAATGTATGGCTGCGAAAGTTGGACCATAAGGAAGGCCGAGTGTCAAAGAATTAACGCTTTTGAACTCTAGTGCTGGAGAAGACTCTTGCGAGTCCCTTGGACTGCAAGGCGAGCAAACCGGTCAGTCCTAGAGGAGATCAGCCCTGACTGCTCTTTAGAAGGCCAGATCCTGAAGATGAAACTCAAATACTTTGGCCACCTCATGAGAAGGAAGGACTCCCTGGAGAAGAGCCTAATGCTGGGAGCGATCGAGGGCAAAAGAAGAAGGGGACGACAGAGAATGAGGTGGCTGGATGGAGTCACTGAAGCAGTCGGTGCAAACTTAAATGGACTCCGGGGAATGGTAGAGGACAGGAAGGCCTGGAGGATCATTGTCCATGGGGTCGCGATGGGTCGGACACGACTTCGCACATAACAACAACAACAACAACTCGAAGGCTCAGAGCTGTTTACATTAAACTGAAACTATACATGAAACCATATGTATAATAACATGGATATTATTAATTGATAAACCGGGTGACAGTATAACATAACAGTATATCATAACATAAACAGTGGTAACTCAAACAGGGGGGCATAAACAGGGAGGCGAGCCCTGACCGCATATGGCCTTGAAGGTAATTACCAGAACCTTTAACCTGATCCGGAATTCAACTAGCAACCATTGCAATTGATGTAGTATGGGATCTCCATGGTGTCGCTGTGAGGATCCTGGCCATGCATTTTGGACCAGATGTAGTTTCTGGGTCAAGGGCAGGCCTGCGTAGAGCGAGTTACAGAAATCCAGCCTGGAGGTGACCGTCGCATGGATCACTGTGGCTAGGTGCTCTGGGGCCAGGTAGGGCGCTAGTAGCTTGGCTTGGCGGAGATGGAAGAATGCCAGCCGCTCTACCTTTGTGATCTGGGCTTCCGTTGTGAGGGAAGCATCCAGGATCACACCCAGGATCCTGGCGGAGTGGGCCGTAGTAAGCTCTACACCATTCAGGGCAGGCAGATGCGCTTCCTCACATGGGCCCTTCCTACCCAGCCACAGGACCTCCATCTTTGGAGGACTGAGCTTCAGGCGACTCTGCTTGAGCCATCTCGTCACTGCTTCCAGGCAGCTGGCTAATGCTTCTGGGGGAGAGTCAGGGCGGCCATCCATCAGGAGGAAGAGCTGGGTGTCATCTGCATATTGATGGCAACCCAGCCCAACTTCCGTACCAGTTGTGCAAGAGGGCGCATGAAAACTTGAATCTGTACCGGCATTTCCAATATGTTTAAAGGCTGAATAATGGCTGTCTGATTCACCCAAATCGTGATTTGGGCAATTTGGACAAGCTGCAGCCATCTAAACTCTAAAGGAAAGCAAGAGAAAGGGAAAGAAACAGTTTCCCACTGCGAGCGTAGCCAGTCATTGCAATGAGGTCTTGCAGCCTTTTTTGAAAATCTTCTGTGCATGGTCAAATGGTATAAAAGTAAGGGACTTACCGGACTCCATTGCTTGTCTGCTGAGCTGCTCTGTGGAGAGGAAGGAGACTTGCTGTCTGTGACTCCTAGAGATTTAGTTACCTGGATAACAGCTGATTCTGCAGGAGGTCCTTCCTGCCTACTTGCCTGCTGGTGGATTCCCTGCATAACATTGCTGAAGAAGACTGTACTACTTTGAATGGAGAGAATCTCTGAAAAAAATTATCTTTCTTTTTTCTCTTCTCCTTGTTTTAATTTAAAACTTAGTTTTTTTTCTCACCCTTTGGCTTCTGTGGGTCTGTGAGGTGGCTATGTTTGGAGGGTTGTAAAATTTTATCATCTATTACTTCTGGGCTTTCTGGATTTTTGTTTAATTTTTAAATTTTGTTTTAAAAATTACAATTCTATTTTGATTTCCTCTTTGACTTCTGCTGTCTGTGGGGAGGCTGTGTTGGGGGATTAATCATTCTGTTTTGATTTGCAATTTGATTTGCTAAAGTGTCACTGGTTCAATATATTTGACTGGTTTGTTTGTTTGTTTGTTTGTTTTTGAATTCTTGTGCAGTGGAGGGGTGGGAGGGTGAAATTAATAGACCATACTTGATTGAACTTTTGAATTTGGGGTTTGTTGGCTCTAGTGGTCTCCTGTTTGTTGTTTTTGGTTTGTCTGTGTTTGTGGACTGGTTGCTTTTGCATGTGTGACACATCTAATTACATTAAATTTGGTCTTCACATGTTTTACCTGGGTGACCTTGAGACAAGTACGACACAAGGCTCCAGGTCTGCTGTCTCTTGTCTGATTTCAGATTGCTTGCATTTGTCTTGCAGCAGTCTTGGTTTGGAGGTGGTGTTTTTTCTTGTCTGGTTGGTCTGACTAGTTGATAAGGCCAGGATCCAAGGTTACTTAGTTTGGTTTTGGTTACCTTTGAGGAGTATCATCTAGTAGAGCCATTTATAAAGATATTTATGTTAGTCTTTTGTATTTTATTTACTTTTTATTATTGTAATGATATAGTTCCTTTTATTTTATTTTTTAAAAACCCCTGACAAATTCCACAAAGAGCAGCTAGACTTTCTTGGCTACCAAGTGTCCAGGAAGCATTTGGAAATGTACCATCAAAGGCCTATTATGCACGGCCGCCGAAACGGCGATTTTGGGTCACATGGAAAACGCGGAGGGGGAAGACACGAAGCAAACCGCTTACGCACGGGACGGGACGCAACGGCGGCAAAACCCAGAGTAACCGATTATGCACGCGGCGACCCTGGGGCCGCTTCTGGCTCCGCTTTCTTCCACGTTTTGCTAACGTGGCTTTTTGGTGGCATGCACCGAGTCTGTGGCCGGTTGCAGCCGGTGCCATGTGTTATCGGTGATTTTAGGCGACGCCATTCCACCCCGAATGCGGCCCTTCCCCTCCGTGCATCCTGGGCCAGAGTCATGTGCTGGGGTGGGATCCCCCACATCCTCAGAGGCATCTGCAGAGTTCCTTCAGATTCACAAGATTTTATAGGGAATCATTCTGAATTTTGCTCAAGCTGCCTTGACAGCCTCACAGACCTGTTAAACACTGGGGAAGAAGATGTAGTAAAGAAAACATGCTGTAAAACTGAATGGACAGAGGAACACCTGCAGGCATCTTGAAGCATGCAGAGACTGCAAGGGCATTCTAGGAAATTTCTGAAACTTAGTAGAACTGGGTTGTTTGGGAGAGAGAAGCTGCCACAATCAAATTTGTGCTCAATACTTGATGTCATTGGCTCCAGGGGATGGCAGAAGTGTTTGAATTTTGGACTGACCATAAGAACCTCTGGCTTCGTGCCATACAGATCAGATGGGCTGACCTCCTCCCCAAGTTCAATTTTGTGTTAAATAAATCATTTGTCCAGAAAAATGAACTTTTTAGCAGCTGCCTTGTCCCACCTACCTCAACATGAAACAGGCATAAGGAGGTGACAGGCTCACGTGTACCGCACAGCCATTGGGGCTGCTTGCAGTGACACAAAGCCAGACTAAGGGAAACCGCCTGGTGCAGGAAGATGTGAATACGGGGCTGCACTGACTTTCAGGGGAACAAAGCCACTTCAGGGATAGACTTTACATCCTGAATTGAAGGGAAATGATAAATTCTCGTGTTGAGAAGGTTACCTTAATGTGCCAGCTGAGGCAGGGGAATAGGTCTTGCATTTATACCATGATGGGACATTTTGGATTTGTAAAAACATTACTTTTAGTAGGATCCAATATATACAGGGTCATGCTACATGTATCATATCTAAATGAGGTAAGGGCAAGCCCTGAAGACTGCTGCAGTCCATGGATACCCTAAGTTATCTCTGGTCTGTGATTTCGATGTGTTTTACCAGAGACTTGCCTCCCACCCATGGGAAAATTGTCATTTGGGTTGTGGTAAATTAGTTATCTAAACAAGCTTATTTTGTGCCTTGTGCATTGTTGCCCACCACTCAGAAATAAGTAGCTTTATTAATTCAACACAGTTTACATTCAGTTCCTCTTAAAATAGTCAATGACAGAGACACCCAGTGTGTTGCTAAATTTTGGCGGGAATGTCTTAAACTATTGAGAATGAAAGAAGGATTAAGCTTGGGCTATGGCTTGTAAAAAGCCTCTTGTGGCACAGAGTGGGAAGGCAGCAGACATGCAGTCTGAAGCTCTGCTCATGAGGCTGGGAGTTCGATCCCAGCAGCCGGCTCTAGGTTGACTCAGCCTTCCATCCTTCCGAGGTCAGTAAAATGAGGACCCAGCTTGCTGGGGGGTAAACGGTAATGACTGGGGAAGGCACTGGCAAACCACCCCGTATTGAGTCTGCCATGAAAACGCTAGAGGGCATCACCCCAAGGGTCAGACATGACTCGGTGCTTGCACAGAGGATACCTTTACCTTTACAAATATTAGCATCACAAAGTATAAATGCTCTTCAGGTTGAGTCGCGGGGGGGGGGGACAGGAGGAAAGAGGAGAGGTGGAGCAAGAGGAAGAGATGGAGATGGGATCTCTGTGAGAAACTTTGATTTCTAAATAAATAACTTCACAGAATGAAAGTTTCTTTAAGAGAAATTAAAGCATCGACAATGAAGACATAGTCAGGACTGAAGTAAGCCAATATAGGGGTTTGCTTCCCCCCCACTTGGCAATTTGAACCAGGAGTCAAAATATCAAGATGAGCAGTTGGCCATTTGAACAACAGGTCTGGGAACTATGGAACTTTGCTCTCTGAGATTTTCCCAGGGCTAAAGGGATTGTCTGTAGTGGTGGATTCCCCCCCCCCCTCTGTTGTGGTGTTTGGTTGGCCTCCTGGTCCCGCCTGGAGTCTGGCATCCCTGCACCACTAGTGGTACTAGTGGTACCACTAGTGGTACCCCCCACCTTTGCGGGCAACCCCCTCCTCTCCAGGTGAGCGCTGAGAAGACCTCAGTGGGTCTCCAATTCTCACCTGGGGGCTGACACACAAGTGTTGCTTGGGCAGCCAGCCACAGCTGTCCCCTGCAGCTCTGACATGCAGTATCCCTTTTCTCCACGGAAGGTGATGGGAATGAGAATTGCTTTCTGCATGAAGATGAGCAGAAAATCCTGTTTATTCCTATCATCTCCTGCCTGGAGGGTGGCATTTGCATGCTAGACCTGAGTGTGAGAGAGTACCTTCCCCGAGGGAATTTTGGCTTTTCCACCTTTCCCATAGCCTGGGATGGTGGGGGTTTAAGTTGCAGCCTCCAAACTATCAGGGTACCTCTGGGAGTCTCTTACATGACTCCCCTCTAAGTTTCAAGAAGAGGGGAGCCCCCATCTCTCCATCAGATCCTATGAAGAGTGTGTCCCTTAGGATATAATGGAGTAGATGGGGGCACCCCGTTTGGGAGCTCCTAGAATTGGACCTGTTGGTCCAATTGTTTTGAAATTTGGAGGGGAGCCTTCTGTAGCTATTACGGAAAGTTTGGATGTAACTTGAACACCACCTCCCAGGCCCCAGGAAAAGCAGAAGAGCCAAAATTCCCATTAAAGTCAATGGCGCCATTGAGTTTAATGGATGCTGAAGTGCCTCAGGCGCTTCTGAAGCGGCTTTGGCCGAAACCGAATAGGTCCAAAGCAGCTTCAGAAGCCGAATCAGTCCGAGGCGGCTTCATCTGAAGCCAAACTGGTCCGGCTCAGACCCTTAGTGCACAAGCCTACCATGAGCTACATTTGGAGTTCCTGTTGCTGAATTAGGTCTACCCTCTAGGGCAGGGGTAGTCAACCTGTGGTCCTCCAGATGTTCATGGACTACAATTCCCATGAGCCCCTGCCAGCAAATGCTGGCAGAGGCTCATGGGAATTGTAGTCCATGAACATCTGGAGGACCACAGGTTGACTACCCCAGCTCTAGGGCATCTATTTTCTGTCTCAAATGGCTTCTCTGCCAGTAATACCCAAACCAAAGTACACAACCAGGGACTGTTACTGGGGGTCTGCCAAGCCAAGCAAGTCAGTCCTCACCTGCTAACAGAAGTCAATGCTAGAGGGAGACAGAAAAATCTACTAGGGGAGGAAGTTCCAGAGTTTTATTGCCATTGACCAAAAATATCCTTTCTTGGGTTGCCGCCTGTCTAACTTGTCTTAGATGATACTTCATGTTGAATGTCATGAACCAGTTTAAAAGTGACATGCTATCCTTGAGCAGATTAACATCTGGTGGCCTTGGTATATATCAAGATATCAGATATGTTTATTATTATTTAGATAGTTTATAAATTGCTTCAAGCAGTACTTTGGAGACTTGCTTGTTATTGATCTTTGCCACTATGGATCTTTCTTAGAGAATTTTGGGCTACAACATCCAAAGCATTGACCATTTTTTAGTATGAAACAGAATGGCTGAGATCCACTCAGGATTTCTGCCATCAGCACAGGACTTCTTCAATGCCTACCACCTCCTGCTGCAGCCTGGAATCTCCCATGAAACATTGCTTGAGGGGCAGTCAACACTCAGGGACGGCATGGAGGAGCCAGCAGTCCATCATGAGAGAAAGGGCCTGGCCCAAGTAGCTTCCCTTTCCATCCAGAGAAATCTTCCAATAGCTCCCAACTAATATTTGGAACTGATGAATGTCATGAAAGTAGGCAGACTAACCCAGTGTTTGCGGCATCCCATCACTGAGTACAATAAGACAAAGGTGAGAGGACAACTGTTTTTGATGGCATGTATTCTTCCTTTGTCAGAAGAGTTGTCTAGCCTAAAAATAAATGAATGTTGCTTTTTTTAGAAACTCCAGGACCCCTTTGATATAAATAATTTGAAATACTTGGCAAGCAGAGAAGATTTCAGTCAAGCATTTTAGCAAGAAAAATGATCGGAAGCTGAGTTTCTGTGTTATGTCTCTTTTAGCTGCGTAGCAATAGCCAAACAAGCCCCCCTCGGTCTCCATGAGTGTCCCCAGACTTGGCTGTTGTCTCCTGGCAATGTTGCAATGCCTCCAATGGTGAATAGTGCTCCCCTCCCCTTTCCTTTAAGGAAAGCCATTGTCACATGATTGCCCTGCACGACATCTCAAATCTCCCGTCTGTTTTGTTGGCCTGAAATGCATGAATAATTTTCCCAGTGCTTGTTTGTAGCACTACTGGAGAAAGAGAGAATTACTCCAGCACAATCTCTTGTCCTCAATCAGCATTCCATTGGCTTGAGCTGGCTTACAACAGTGTAAAGACATCGAAGGCATGTGTTGTAATAGAGCGAGCATTGTCCTCTTGAAGAACACACGAAAGAAAGAACATTGTTCAACCAGGGAGCAATTCATTGGGTTTTTCCCAGAAACTCTTGGGTCAAGTTTTTATAGGCCTATTTGATTTTCAAATTCTTTTTTCCTCCCCTTTTTCCTCACAGTGCACCATAGTGTCCAAACTTGTCTACATTTACTTCTCATGTTTTGTGCATGGTAGATGTCCTTTGAAAAGAGTATCTCAAATAAGTCTTTATTCTTGTTTTGTTGGCTCTTCTTCTGTGTTTTCATGAACTCTGACCCCGGCCATGGCAACTGCAAGAAAAATGTTAGCATTGATTGACAGGATTGAAAAAGCCTCCATCCCTTTCCGCATTTCAAACCCTCGGAGAACAATGGGGTTGGGTGTGATTGAATTAATGAGATAGCGCAGACTGTCAAAAGAGCACACATACTTTACATAAACCTGATTATCTTTACATGGCAGAAATGGGGGGAGGGGGAGGAAGAGAAGACGCAGGGAGGAGAGGATTGGCTTTCAGGCCCACCTCCAAAGGAGCCATCAAAGTCGTTGCCCCCCTGGCAGAGGGAGTGATGTGCCGACTGCGTTGGCCTTTCTCTCTCCAACCAAGCCTGCTTAGCATACATCAGCCATGGTCTTTAACAAGTCTATTCAGGAAACTGGGCTCCCAAATGACACTCTTTTCATTCTCTAGCACCTTTTTTGCTGATTCCCCTCCCCTCCCAGGAGCCATTGTTTAACTTGAACTAAGCACACATTCCAACAATTAGACCTGATCCAGCTCCCCCCCCCGCCCAACTTAACCCCCCAAGACTGAGATCACTCATGACTAGAACACATTTTTAAAGAGGTGAATCCCAGCTGGTACTTCCTGTAAAGAACAGAACACGGAGAGTGGGAAGACGGCTCAGGAGGAAATGGCTTTCCATGGAGAGTTCAGAATTATTTGTGGCTATGTTTGGAGATGTTCTAGGAAGTCACCAAGTGGTGAGGGTGCAATTAGAACTAACCCAATGCCACTGGCCTTTAAATTGGAGCCAAATGGCTGCCTTTCAGGCTTATCTAGGCTCTCTTTCCCCACTACCACTCAGCTGGTGTGGGAGAGGAAGCAAGAAATTGGGGGAATGTATCCTGATGCATTGATTCCACTCCCTGTGTGTCTGGAAGTGCCCCCAGTGTATTGCCAGGGGAAGGGGTGCCATGGATGTTCTGGCCTTTGGGCATAACTTTATAGCTTAGCCACTGATGGCACTTCCAGGAGCATGAGGGTAATGTCAGTGTCTTGCTAGTGAAATCAGCATGTTGCTGCCAAGGCCCCTTTCCCCGAAGCTGAGTCCTCATAGGTTGCCAGGAAGAGATTGGCAAGGTTATTGTCTTTGGGCTTCAAAATAACAGCCAAAGGTTTGGGCAGTGTGCGTCCCCCACGTATTTTTGCTGGGATGCAGACACAGGGGATTCTCAGTCTCTTGGGAGCCATAATCACAGCTCGCGATTGAGTCCAACTGGGTGAGTCATAGATTCAGTAATAGCACTGAAGCAAAGTGCAGTCCCAAATCATGGATCCTATATTTGCCCTTCTTTAGTTGTCCATTAGGATTCTTTGGAAGCACCTAAGAGCCCATATGGCACAACTCCATAAACTCCATCTGGAAGAGAAACAAAGCTCGGAATTTACAACTGGCATTCGTGAAATGAAAAGTGGTGTCAGGTTGGAATGACCCTCCAAATCTTGGCTTGGAGAGCTTTGCACCTCTCATTCCTCCCCCTTCCACAAACCTTCTGTGGCTTATGCACCACTTCCAGTCGCCACTTGACCCTCTAGTGCAGTGGTCCCCAACCTTTTTATCACCGGGGACCGGTCAACATTTGACAATTTTACTGAGGCCCAGGGAAGTAGTCTTTTGCTGAGGGATGTCGCCATCGCTGCCGCCTGAGCCCCTGCTCCACTTGCTTTCCTGCCGGCGCCCCTGACTTTCCGCCACCCACTGGGGGCACTGCCAGCAGCAGCTGTGCAGTGCCACGCCAAGGGGGAGCCCCAGCCATGGCGGCTGCTGGAGATCACCAAAGGTGAGCTGGGGAGGAGGACGAGCCGCGGCCCAGTACCAACTGATCCGTGGATGAAGAACAAGCATGTGTGAACCACCCCTGGGTTTTCCTGGTGCTTGCTCCCAAATACTTCCTCTATTTGCCAGAAACCCCCTATGTATTTCTGCCATGATTACAGCTCTGCTGTGATTTAGTGTGTCCATCTAGCCTAGCCCGTATGCCCTGATGTAACCCAGATGCTTTCATTTGACACCCCAGGATTGATTTCCTGCTATTGTGTATTATGCATACCAACCTCCCCAAACATTCCTCACCTCCTCTTCCTTATTGCCCTCTTTCCCTCCCTGTTTGGTTCCTTTAGATCCCACATCTTCCCGTCTTTTGGTGCTTGGACCGTTATTTCTATATTATGGCTTTTTTTGAACTGTGCCTGGTTCAAGTTCCTAGGGAAGGGGGAGCCCTTTCAAGCCCCTATATCTCCTACCCTATACTTTGTGAGTCTGTTCTGACTATGCCTTCAACAAAGATGCTTGCATTTGTAATAAAGAAACCTGTGAGAGTGTGTTCCACTTGGGAGATCAAGTCATCCATCAAAACGCCATGAACCTTCACCAGGGTAACTGCATGTCAAGGACCCTTCAGAGTGTGACAGGTCCTAGGTCCATTGACCTACAAAATCCAGGGGGAGGGATGGCAGAGCCAGAGAATATTGCATGTGAATCACCTGAAGGCCTAGCATCTCTGCCCTGAGGAAGAATGGTGTAAGCTGTTGCCAGATCTGCCCAAATTACCAGAAGGAGTCATCCCATGGTAAGAACAATCAAAACAACGAGAGCTGGGACTCCACCTAGATGAGACCCTCTCCCCAACGCAGAAGGAAGACGTACAATGATTGCTAAGGACCATATCTCAGGTGTTCGCGAACAAACCAGGGACCACCTCCATGATCATGAATAACTTGGAGAATACACCAGGCAAGGTTGTATGACTACCCTGGAGCACCCTATCTCAGAAGTGTTGGGAAGAGGTAGATGCTGAAGTGTCAGAAATACTTCAACTGGGCATCTTGAACCATCTACAAGTGACTGGCAGAGTCCCACCATATTAGTCCCAAAGTCTGACAGGACTATCCGTTTTTGTGTGGACTACAGGGAGGTGAACAAGATAACCAAGTTTGACCTCTTCCCCATGACTCCTGCGGATTTCCTTGTGGAACAACTAGAGCTGGCCAAATATCTCACTGAGTTAGATCTCATGAAAGGATATTGGCAGGTTCCCATGGATATATGGGACAAGAAGAAAACAGCCTTCATAACTCCCAGGGGTCTCTTCTAATTCACCAAGATGGGCTGCACGGAGCAGTGGCCACTTTCCAGAGGCTGGTAGACAAAACTTTGCAAGACTATAGGGCCTTCTCCCTGGCCTACACTGATGGCATTATAACATTACAGGTTGTGGATGTTGTGATAGTCCATTTTAACGGGGGGTTTAATGGGCTTTTAATCGGACTTTTGTAAACTGCCACTCGGGAGTGGCGGTTAATAAATTTAATCATCATCATCATCATCATCATCATAGAATCATAGAATCATAGAGTTGGAAGGGGCCATACAGGCCATCTAGTCCAACCCCCTCCTTAGGCAGCCTATTCCACTGTGACCTACTCTGACTGTGAATTTTTTTCCTGATATCTAGCCTATATCGTTGTACTTGAAGTTTAAACCCATTACTGCGTGTCCTCTCCTCTGCAGCCAACAGAAACAGCATCCTGCCCTCCTCCAAGTGACAACCTTTCAAATACTTAAAGAGGGCTATCATGTCCCCTCTCAACCTCCTTTTCTCCAGGCTGAACATTCCCAAATCCCTCAACCTATCTTCATAGGGCTTGGTCCCTTGGCCCCAGATCATCTTCGTCGCTCTCCTCTGTACCCTTTCAATTTTATCTACGTCCTTCTTGAAGTGAGGCCTCCAGAACTGCACACAGTACTCCAGACAGTCTGACAGCTCAGAGTGGGATAGCGGGAACACTGTTTGCAGACACAGGGATGGATGGGTTGCCAGATGGAGCCCATGGACAGATGCAGACCATGATAAAGACAGCAGGAGACAGAGGCAGACAGAGACACATATGCGAGAGAAGGTGAGGCACACATGCACAAATGCAAGAGTGAAGGGCAGGCAGGCAGGGAGATGCCCCCCCCCCCCGCAATTTGCCCCTGCCATCTGACTCTACACTCCTGCTTTGTGGTCAGCATGAAATTAATTCCCCCCCCCCTTACTCTCTCCAGCACTGATCCCTCTGCTGCCGCCAGAAGCTGACTTCCTGCTTGCAGGAACCACTGCCACGCCTGTGAGTACTTCCAGCGTACACTTCACAAATACCTGGAATCTAATCTACCCAGAACAGCACTCTACATACTGCCTCTTCCAAGACCCCCGCCCTGAAAATGGCCTTCATGCACAACACCACACTACGACTGCTACAATATCCTGCCCCAAGTCACCCCCCCCCCAACTATAGCATGATGCCTGACCCATCTTCCAGCTCTCTTCTGACCCACTACATCTCCACGGCCCTTACTACAGCACTTGCGCGACTTTCACTTGAGAAACTGCCTGTGGATCATGCCCGCCTGTGCTTGGGTTGCTGCCCATGAGACGCCATCTGCTTCCTCGGCCGCACAGACCCCTCTCCAGATCCCAGACTGCGGTTGCTATTGCATTCAGTGCCACAGAAGCATCATTCCTCGACACACTGACACACACGACCATATTTAATTACTCTTCTCCTCCAAAAATCTAATACATGTGCTGTGCCAGCAATCATATAGGTAGGATTATGTCTCTCTGTGCCACAGACCTCCTACTGTCATGTCCCAGCCCACCTGACCATTTCCCTCTCTCCCTTTCCCCCCATTCTGCCTTCTCCTTTCCGAGACCCTACACACTCTGCCTGAAAGGCCACCGTCAACAACACGCTCTGCATCTTCGCCTACCGCCTTGGACTGCACACCTGAACTCACATCTTCCGTTTGCCTTGCAAATCTCTCCCATTTCCCTCCCGTTCTCCAACCCTCGCAATGCTACGGCCAAAACGCCAACACACACCAGAAGACATAAGGAAATCTCACGCCGCTGCAAGCCGCAAATACCGCGCCACACACACTGCACAAAAGACTGCTGAAGCCTGACAAAGATGCAGCGAGCGACGAAGACAAACCCTTGCTGCCCCTCCTAAAGACTGCCAACATCTCCAGCAACTGACAGAACACAGCAACACAGTCCAGAACAAGGCAAAGACAGTAATTTGTCCACTTCACAAGACAATCGAGCACATGCACCTCTACTTTCTCTCGCTCCCACTCTACAAGGGCATCTACCTGTAGCTTTCACCCTGCCAGACACCCAGCCATCCTCAGAACCTCACAGAAACATGCCTATCCTGCCAGGCAAAACACTTCGCTGGAGAAACACTCTGGACACCACTACACAAGATGCTGCACTAAGGGGGCAGTTACCCTCCCACCCGTTCGCACCGCCATGCTCATCAATGACTTGCTCACCAGGCAACATGACCACTCCACCAACTTCATGGCCAACATTCGTCCCATCAACAGTTCATTGGCATTTGCATCCATGGGTGCCTCTATTGCTGCCCCACCTCACCAGGGACCATACTGCTTCAGGATATGTGGAAGTATCTACCACTGGGCCGGCGCACTACATCCAAACACTGGAGAACCTCACTCCTACGCACAGCTATACATTCTCCCACTATGTCAGCCCATCAGAAGCCATGTGGCACCTCTTTTCCTACAATCTCCATGCCCAGTCACACAGCATTGTATGCCTACCTGTACACCTGGCTGACTACCAGTCTCTAACACTACACTCCTCCATGACATGCAGCAGCAACAAATCATAACCCATCATTAATGTCAATAAAGAACTTCTGATTACAGAACGCACTTCAGCCCATTTATCTTCATTTCATCATTTATTGTTATAAAGAATTTATTGTTATTTCTGCTGCCTCCAAAGCATTTCATTGGTGTCACCAACAACCCCTGCTCTTCTTGGACTTCCACACACACCACTCCCGCCAACATGGCTGGACAAAAACACTGCAAAGCAAAACAGAAAAATAAGCAACATCAAACCAACTCAAGATAACCCCACCACCCTCCAACTCAGCGTCTTCACAATATGGCCATACACTACCTTTCAACACCACCAGTTTAATCCCTCCTTTACAAAACACTACTGCACATTACCACCAACTATATCTTCACATCCCTCCACCTCTCCCATCCACTCTGCCCAAACACCTACAATACCACTTGCACAAACACCCAGTCACCAACAGCACTCTCAAATCTACACTTTCTAGCGCCTGTCGTATTTAAACAAACAACGGGCTTTAAATCTGGTCATCATCATAATGAGCCAGTTTAGTTTAGTGGTTAGGAGTTCTAATCTGGCATTCCGGGTTCAATTCTGCACTCCCCCACATGCAGCCAGTTGAGTGACCTTGGGCTCACCATGGCACTGATAAAGCTGTTCTGACCGAGCAGTGATATCAGGGCTTTCTCAGCCTCACCCACCCCACAGTGGTCCCCAACCTTTTTTTACCGGTGACCGGTCAACGCTTGACAATTTTACTGAGGCCCGGGGAGGGGGGTAGTCTTTTGCCGAGGGACGTTGCTGCCACCTGAGCCCTGCTTCACTTGCTTTCCCGCCGGTGCCCCTGACTTCCCGGCGCCTGCTGGGGGGTGCTGCCAGCAGCAGCTGTGCAGTGCCACGCCGAGGGGGAGCCCCAGACATGGCAGCCACTGGAGAGCACCAAAGGTGAGCTGGCGTCAGAGAGTCAGGGCAGCCCCTGAGGGAGCAGCCAGGGAGGAGGACGAGGAGGAGCCGTGGCCCAGTACCAATTGATCCATGGACCGGTCCTGGTCCCCAGACCGGGGGTTGGGGACCACTGATCTAGATCATTAATAAATATGTTAAAAAGTACCAGTCCGAGCACCGAGCCCTGAGGTACCCCGCTACTCACCTCCCTCCAGTCTGATGAAACACCATTGACAACAACTCTTTGAGTGCGGTTCTCTAACCAATTCCCTATCCACCTAACTATCTGAAAATCCAGATTACAGGCCTTCAATTTTTCCATCAGAACATCATGCGGAACCTTATCAAAAGCTGTCATGTAAGAAGATCATAGTCTGACGAAGGTGCTTGCACTCAAAAGCTCACACCCTGAATAAATCTTTTTTTGGTCTTAAAGGTGCTACTAGTCCCCAAGCTTGTTCACTTTCTCAAAGAACTTCAAAAGACTAGTGAAGCCGGACTTCCCTTTGCAGAAGCCATGCTGATTTTCTTTCAGCAGGCTTTGTTCCTCTATGTACCTGATAATTCTGTCTTTGATTACAGTTTCTACAATTTGCCTGGGACAGATGTTAGGGTGACTGGCCTGTAATTTCCTGTGAGTTCTGCTGTCAATTTACAGATGATTCATGGTGACTCTGTAGTGTTTTCAAGTCAAGAGACATTCAGAAGTGGTTTGCCATCGGCATCCTCCATGTCACAAAAGTATCAAAACCCGCCATGAAGTCCAGATCCATCAGGGTGACTAAGGCTGTTTCAGTGCTATTGGCAGGTCTGAAATCAAACTGCAGTGAATATGCATGACCCACTTCATTCAGAAATCTTTGGCCTCAGGAACCATTTTGGCCGGGTTCCTCACAGCCCTGCCCAACTACAGCAGTGAAGCAGCCTGCCATGCCCTGGAGTGCCACAGAAGTGAGCTCTTGGGCTGCCTGCTGATGCCTCCTGGCAGGCCCCTGATGGCTCTGTTGTTGCCACTGACTATGGGGAAGCCAGTGGTGGCTGTTTTGTTCCCATGGGAAGCTGCACTAAGGGCAGTGGCTGGGACAGAGACAACCTTATGGTCACATACTTTTTTGAGTATGGCTGGTGTGATTGGAAATATGGGCCCACAGTCATATATTGCTGACCCTAAAAGACACTGAACTTACCTGGCAGCATCTAGGTTCAAAGGCACCCTGGAATGTCTCCTGGATCAGATCACTCAAATGTGTGAGAAACTTAGTTTATGTCTAAAAATGTCTTTAGCATCAAGATAGAAGAGACACTGTGGGTGATTCGGATCCAGTGGCGCCATTCTGGGATGCTGCCAATGCATTGGAGTGGAGCAGCATGCTCCGCCACTTCTTGTGTCCCCATAGGTCTGCCACTTTCTGCATCCCGCGGGGGGCACGTTTTGGTGACGGACCCAGTCTGCTGCTTAAATGTGTATTTGCGGGGATGCAGCCATGGCAGAAAGGTCCCACCATGGGGGAACCAGGTTGCAGGAAGGTGGGACTGCATCAGAACACAATCCCACCTACCTGCACAAAAAATGCCCCATTTGGCCCCACAGCTCCACAAAGTACTGCAGAGTCAAGTTCGTCATTGTTTGTCCACTCCAGGCCTCCATTGGATGTGGAGGAGCTGGCCCTGGAAGGCCTGGCTCTTCCAATTCACATGGGCCTCCATTGGGCTAGGCCCCGTTGACCCCCAGAATATTTAAGGGAATGCAGAAAATATCCGTATTCCCTTCAAGCAGGGCCAACAGTGGCTATATGCACACCAGGCCTGGGAGGAGGCTGGGCTGGCAGCAACATCATGGGGAAGTGGGGATTAGCCCCATTTTTATATGAGCTCCCTCCCGGCCTTTTCTGCCCATGCAGAATTGGCCTGATTGCCAATTGCTCCAATACCTTTGATTCTTTCACCGCATGCACCAAGGTTTGGCCAAGAGGTGACATGACTCTATTGTATGATGATACCACAGCACCCATTCTGTTAAACTAGACCTTGATAGGGCTGAAGAACACTTCTGGAACAGCGTTGTCAGGTCCACTTCTCTTGAAATGTCCAGTTCTCTGTTGGTGCTGGCATGATGGGGTTAAATATCAGCCTGGGCCTGAATGCAAGGAAACAATCTGGATGTTAGTTTTTTAAAAAGATATTTTCAGCATACAGTTCACCATCAGTCATTGATTGTGGTAAATAAATAAAGCCTCTCCTGGCTTTTATTGTTCTATGGAGTAATTATAACTCACACAGCCAGACCCTTTTGTGCCAGTGAAAGCTTTGCTTGTGGTTTGCATGAGTAGATACATTAACTCCTTTAAGCTCTTTTCATTGGAACACTATTACTCATTGAGGATTGATCAATATATCATCTATACAACATCTTGAAAGTGGATGTCTGGCCTCATTGTGGGCTTGCTGATAATGACTTCTTTATTCACGGCAGCTTGTACGAACAAGGAGATAAAGAAAAGAGAAGAGAATTATAGCATATGCTTACGAAAGTATGGTAAAGGATATAAACAACAAAAGCACTAACAGAGTGATAGGCTAGAGGAAGCCAATTGCAGGAGAAGAAGAGAAGGCCAAGTGTCCAGAAATGAAAAACAGGGAGAGAGGAAATGGAAATTCAAGACAATTTTGAAGAAGGAAAATGCAATTGAAATGTCCTTTATTTAGCAAACTGATGACCTAGGAGTCTTAGACAGAGCCAGTCTTGCCAATCTCTTTCTCTGTGTCCTTTATCACATAGAAGCCAGTGCGGTCAGGAATTTAGCCACATCCAGAGTAATATCAGGATCAGGATCAACTAGCAAGGAAGACATGGAAACCAGGGAGACCTTGCAAACTATTACTGGCTGTATCCACAGTGGGGAATGCAGTGCAAGCCAGGTTTGGAGAGACCTTCCTTTGAAAAGAGCCACCTTTTCCAGAAGAGTCTGTCATCCCTCAGATGTCAACACGTAAACCCTTTGCTTGGTCCAAGACCTGCAGATTCCCCAAAGGACACAAGATGGCCTCCTCCAGCACAGCTGTCTTTGTCCCTCTCTTTCTCATATTGGAATTGGGAGGGAGGAGGATAACTTTCTTTTGTCATCAAGATGCTGTTTTAATCAGGGATTAAGGGTTTTATATATTTTACTAGGGACAAAGACCGTTATATCCAAGAATACAACCAGCGCTAGAGCTTGGAAGTGGGAAGAAGGGGAGTTGTCCAGTCTGTAAGGGCACAGGGTTGAATGTGTGTGTTGTGTTAGAGGTTGTGGTGGCATGGTGGCAAATGAGGGCATGGGTGTGGAGATATGGGTGTCATGAAACTGTGGTTTGGAATGTTTGTTGAGTGTGGGAGAGGACTGACCTTTGGGAATTGTCGCATAGTGGTTACAGATGAGCTTTCCAGAGCCATGTCTTCAGATATGTGAAGGGAAAATCAGACTGGAGACTCTTCTTAGGGGGAGTTTACATGGCAACCAATTCCTCCCAGTTCTGTGTTATTTCCCTTCTTGTGTGAATTAGGCCATGGACACCGAAATGTCCCCCTGCCCTAATACACATGTAGTAGTCACAGTACACAGGTGTCCATCCTGTTCCTTCTGTCTGTTTTTTCACTGTTGATAAAATGTTATGTGCTTACATGCTTCTTTCATGGTTCCTTCTTAGAAGAACTGAATTTCTGTACTCAGTTGTTTACTACCCAAAGAAGTCTCAAAAACACCTATAAAACACCTTTTCCTTTCATTTTCCCACAATAGACAACCTGTGAGGGATGTGGGGCTGTGAGAACTGGGAATGGGCCGCAGTGACCCAGCAGGCCTCAGGTGTCTCAAAGCATTTCCCAATCGTCTTCCCTTCCTCTCCCCATAGCAGACTCCCCATGAGGGAGGTGGGGTAGAGAGCCTCACATGGAAGTTGTCAACCCTAAGAGGAAGACTCTCTGTGCACAGCAGTCTTGACCTTAGTAAGGTTTTTTTATATTGTTTTTTTTATTTGCCAAGGGCCAAGGTTGAAAAAGTCACTTCAGTTCCTATGTCTCTCCAGCCATTCACTTGTTCACTATTTACAGTTTCAGGTTCTCATTAGATCTTCCTGCACTTTCCAGACTCATAGGACTGAGCCCTGTCTGTCTGCACTCCAGAATACATTTACTGGTAAGGGCTGGCAGAAGGGACACACCTGCACCACTCCCTCCTAACTGCAGGCAAAAATGGCTCCTTCGAAGGCCGAACTCTGAGGCATTGTATGATTTTGAAGTCCCACCTCCAAACCTCCAGGAATATTTCTAACCCAGAGGTAGCCAACTTCCAGGTGGGGCCTGGAGAGCTCCTGGAATTGCAGCTTATCTGCAGAGTATAAAGATCAGCTTCCCATTTAAAGCCTCCCACACAGGTTATTGTTAATAGAAAGACTTGAGGCCTACTGCACTTGGTTGTTGTGCAGATGAAACAGGAGACAAAAGAACCTCTGCAACAGCATCAAGTTTCATCTGCAGTATAATTCTATTCAGTGGCCTCAAATCTGCAGAGAGGTGCAAAGAAGAAATACACATTGCTTGGCTGTGTCTAACCCCTGGCCAGAGCAGTATTTTAAGTGAGAAGGGGTTTTCTGTGGCCTCCCTGCCAGCCAACTGTTTGGCATAAGGGGGATGTTCCCCCCATTCAAAAGGAAGGCCCACACCCATACCTTCAGACTCCCCTGTGTTGCCCTTAGAAAGGCCCCCCTCCCCTCAGTCAGGGGGTGTCAGAGGCTCCTTCGCAACAGGCCTGAAGGGATGGGGGAGGGGGGAGCGCACTCTCCAGCCTTCTGCCAGGTCTGTCAGGGTTCTGAGGGAATTTACAGTTGGACATGACAGTTAGGACAGCCTTGGGGCGAAAAGGGCTGGCGCAGCCTGTACAAGCCTCCGTTATCATCCCCCTTGGCAGCCCTACTGACCTCCTATCCCTGTTGTGGTCAGGGGCAGATTGGCAGTGATGTGTCCAGTTTGCCCTTGGCTGGGTTGGGTGGGCGGGCCCTGTCAGAACTTTGGCTTCGAGCCTCTCTACTGGCTAGAACTCTTGTCTGTCCTGGTGAGGGCCCAATTTTGTGCCTTCCGATTTGACTCTCACCCGGACTGGCCCTGCCCACTCTCCACTCACTTACGCCCTAGCCTTTTATGCTTATACAGTGATAGCTGTATAAAGATATGGAGTATTTTTATGTAACCCGCCACGAGACGGCTTGACTGATAGCGGCGGTAACAAATCTAAATAATAATAACAACAACAACAATACAGTTTCAATACTTGGAACATTGATGCTGTCACTGGAGTATTTGTATTTCTTCATTCAACACCATCCAAATACTAATTTGCAGTGAACTGTCTAGCAGGAAAATGGACACTGGATTATTTATGTTATTTTATTTATTGTATTTATATACCGCCCTCCTCTGAGGCTCAGGGCGATTCACATGAAAGGGAGAGGAACAAGAACAATGTATCAAACTCAGTAGCTATGTCAAGTAACAATATTGATAGCAGCAATAAACAGAGTGAATATCAAATTCATCTAATTTGCAGAGTTACATGGTCTGCTCCCAAACAGCAGACATGGAAGTCAGGCAGATGTCAGGCCCCCTCACACCCACAGAATTCAATCAGCAATCACTTAGGAGACAGGTGGGAATCAGGATTGACTCTGGGGAAATAACCTGATTTTATAAAATTTGATTAAATCTATACTTGATCTGGAGAAAGAAAAAATATAAATCATGTAAATTCTCCTTTTATTCAGCAAGACACAAATCCTAGTCTGGAAGAGATTATATCTGGACCTCAGAATGATGTTATAGGACTTTAAAAATGGAGATGGTTTCAGATCACCAGTTGGTAATTTTAGATATTAAGTGGAGAAAAATATTTCAGAAATAAGATGGTCTCTACAACAGAGAAAGTAAATAAGAACGACCTGATTTTCTTGAAAAAAGGTTGGATAAGGAAGTAGATAATAGAATTCTATAGGATACAAGCAAAGCATATATAAGAAGTATCTTGACAATGTATAGTATTTGGGAGAATAAGAAAAAATTGAATTCAGGTTTTACTAAAAAGAGTAAATAACTGAAAATGGAATTTTAAAAGCCCAAATAACAAAAATTATTATTGGAGAACTGGTTTAAAAAGTCAAATTGAGATGAATCTAACAGAAGTAAACAAACAACTGATTGACAACAAACAAGAGTATTTTGAATTGGCAAACAAGGCAGAAAGGTGGTAAGCTTGGAAACTGACAGAAAGAGCTCAAAAGAAATTGATAAGATTAATGTAAAACAGAAGATAGCAAATAATGAAAACGAAAAGAGGAATTTGCAGGATTTTTATTGGAAATTATATCAATCTCAATAAACCGTTATTGGCATACAAGACCATCATATCATAGGGTAAGATACAGAGTGTATAACAGAAATACAAATTAAATTTAAAACTCAGCAGCTTCACTTAGCACAAACTCACTCTCCCCAGTGAATTTATGGAAATTATACAAAAAGTTGGAAATAAAGAAAGTAGATTAGGAGTTGTTCTTACAAGAGAAAATATTACCTAAATGAAACGAATAGCAGAGAAGCATATTAAATAATTGCAATCAACAATTAATTTTTTTGAAAATGGGAAGTCTCTTAGACTGGATGGTTTGATTGGGCTATTCTACAAGTGTTATTCTGGTGAACTAATTGATACTTTATGTAAAATTCTGAATGAAATTTTAAAAATTGCTGTTAGTTTTAAAAAATAGGATTTCTGTTTTTTTAGAAATAGAAAAAGCATTTGACTTCTCTTGATTGTAATTTTATATTACAGGCTTTAAAAAGGATGGTGAAATGTTTATAATACAGAATAATTCTGTGATTCTATGATTAGTAAAATATATAAGAACCAACTTTTTCTGGGTTAACCTCACATCTGTTTTTTTGCCACAGTTCCTTTAGTTGCAGCCACCATTAGAATCTTTGTTTTGCTGATTTTGTATACAGAGAT